>NW_022196894.1:36922375-36947241 GCF_008632895.1 Mastomys coucha | reverse complement strand
TGATCTACCAAGATGAACTCTCAATTCTGAACCTCTATGCTCCAAATGCAAGGGCATCTACATTCACACTGCTTTCATCACCAAAGGAAGTCAGGACTGAAACTCAAACAGGTCAGGAAGCAGGAGCCATGGTCAGGATACAGAGACCATGGAAGGATGTACCTTACTGGCTAGCTTCCCCTGGCTTGCTCAGCTTGCTTTCTTACAGAACTCAAGAATACCAGCCCAGGGATGCTTCCACCCACAAGGGGCCCTCCCCCTTGATCACTAATTGAGAAAATGCCTTACAGCAGGATGTCATGGAGGCATTTCCTCAGCTGAAGCTCCTTTCTCTGTGATAACTCAAGCCTGTGTCAAGATGAGATGACACAAAACCAGCCAGTACAGGGGAGGGCAGGCTTTTTAAATCTATGTCTTTATCATTCTCTGGATTTCTTGTTATTTTGTACCCATTTTTTATTTTTGATTTTCTTAATTTGGATATTCTCTATCTTTTATTAAGGGTTTGTCTTTCTTGTCTAATAAAAACTCAAAGGTCTATCTCTACATTTTATTCTTTGTATGCTTCTCTTTCTATATTAATTTTAGCCCCCAACTTGATAATTTCTTGATGTCTTCTACTTTTTTCCTTTATTCACTTACTTCTTTCTGTTCTAGACTTTAAAGCATGCTGTTAAATTGCCAGTATGAGATCTCTGCAATTTTTTTCATGTAAGCATTTTGTTCTGTGGATTTTCTCTTATCACCACTTTCACATGTGTGTGTGTGTGTGTGTGTGTGTGTGTTCCATAAGATTGTGCATGTTTGGGCTGGACAGATGGCTTAGCAGTTAAAAGCACTGACTGATCTTCTGGAGGTCCTGTGTTCAAACCTCAGCAACTACATGGTGGCTCACAACTATCTGTAATGTGTTTGGATGCCCTCTTCTGGTATGTCTGAAAGACAGCCACAGTGTACTTACACATAAGAAATAAATCAATCTTTTTTAAAAAAGATTGAAAAAAAAACCACCCAGGAAAACAAGCTAAGCATATGGAGAAACTGAAAAAGTCATTTATGGTGTCTAGACTCTGATTCTCTCTCGAGATATATATTTTTTCACAGTGTCGAGACTCAAGTAGGGCTTGAAGAACCATTGTGGTATGCTGATGAGGGGGCTAATGGATAGAACAGAGAGAGCAGGTGGCCGAGAGGAAGAGCAGAGAAGCAAGGGGGGACAAATCCTAAGAGGCTGAGTATGTCATGCTGAGAAGACTCAAGCCATTAAAGCATTTCAAAAGGATAGGATGTGGCAAAGTCTGAGCCAGCCTGGACCCTCGAATCCCTTGAGCTATTTTTCTTGCCTTAACACACTAGTATTCTTTTATAAACTGGCTGCTATAGCTTTTATGTCTTGGAATGTCCGTTAAAGGATTGAGATTAAGGGTCGGAAACTGTTCTCCACTGAGGGGTATTTTGAAGGTGAAATATAATCAACTATAACATTGGGAGGCAGGAGTCCTGACTGGTGCTTAGGACTAGATAAGGCTATCAGAGTAGGGCACCATTACTGAATCCCAGCTGCTTTGTAAGACGAGAAAGATCACACAGATTCATACATTCCCTGGCTCTCACTATGTGATGCTACACGCTGTCTCAAGATTCTGACAGGAAGCCATCAACAGACAATGACCCCTTAACCTAGCTCCTCTAGAAGCATCAACCAAAAGGATTTTCCCATAAAGTAGGTTGCCTAGTGTATATTATTATAATGCTGAAAATGACGAATATATCCCTTCCTACCAAGTCGTGGTGAGGTGCATACACAGGCAGAGAAACTGGTATGTCTTTGAGGCAATCTTCTTTGCTCCTGCATGTTCCCATCTATTACAACGGCCAACATAAAACATGTGCTTTATGGGCCAACTGCTTGGCTGTGACAGTCACTGTCTACCTAGCGGATGTGGAGGCACAGGCGAGCTCTTCATCCTACTTAGATTCATGAAGGGTCTTTGCAAATAAAAATGAGTCCGACCATGAGGGAAAAGTGATATACCTATCAAGCAAACGGCATTCGGACATTTTCATTACCAGGACAGGAAGAGTTATTAGACCGGCAAAGAAACCTTAACTCTAAAATGATCAGAGGTGCGCCCTGACTCTGCAAGATCAGGAATTGATAGACTAACCTGATTTCATTAGGAATTTCTTCCTCCTCCTCCTCTTTATTTTTGCTTCTCCAGTAAAAGAATGCCCCTGAAATTAGTGCAAGGCAGATGACGATAAGAACAGCACCGGTGCCGACGGCTCCGGCTATTACTCCAACGCTCCGGGGCTGGGCTGGAAAACATATTTAAGGTAGATCTAAATAAAAGACAGATGAATGGCACATGCCATGCAACTCCATTCATACAAGTAAGTCTGTATAAACTGGACTAAACCAACTCAAGTGTCCCATCCACATGACGTTAGACCTTGATTAGCCTCTGAGATTCCCAGGAGGCTTTCAGCAACTGTTGAATGGGTTAACTGTCAACACCCAACCCACAAGGTTCCAGAAGAGCAGCACCTGGAGCTTGGCAGGAGACAGTGCCAACTCAACTTGCCTTAGCACCCCAAGAGAACCTTGGATCTCAGATTCTTTGTGACTATACCCCAGTCACATGACTCCCTTCTACAAGCAGAATCAAAATAACCTAGAACCCCCACCAAAAAAGAGTGTCCTACATTGCTTGTTTATAACCGAATACCCACACAAGGAATTAGTGGGGGAAACACAAGAGCGTTAAGAGGACTCTACCATGAGTGCAGATTTATGTCATGTCCATACCACCATGACACAAAGATTCGTTTGGTTCTGATTATCCTGAGAAGTCACTTTGTCACAATGATTAGCATATCAAGAAGGCTTAAGTAGTAAGATTTTTATAAAATATTTTCAACAACAGTGAAAAGAATTTGTTTACTCTTCACACAACCTCAAGCCAATTATGTAGCACCCTGCATTCTATGACTTAACACAAAAGCTCAGACACCTGCACCTTGACTTGACTTTCTAAGTCTATGTACTTACGTGAGATAACCTGCAGGTCCAGGAGACAGGTGCTGGTCCCGATGGCGTTAGAAGCCACACACTGGTACAGACCGGAAGAGAGGGCACTGATATTCCGGATGGTGACTGTTCCCTGGACCTGGTCTGTCACAAAGACAATAATCAAGTGACAGCTTGGTGGAATGAGGAAGAGAAACAGAGAAATCAGCACAAAGAAAACATTACATACACACACTGGAAAGCTGCTCATTCCCTTCTTTTTTCCTTCTTTTTTGTGTAGAAAAAAAAACTGTTGGCTCACAAATGTTAAAGGAAATCACATGACATATTAAAGACACAGAAATATTATGGATTGTCCTAAATAAGGACAATCTTGAAGCTCAAGCTGCAAACTAACTAATCCCAGCCTCATGCCAGCTAGTAGTCTTCCCTGACTAGGGAAGTTACAGCTTTGTCCTCCAGAGTCTGTGATCAGAAGCACCATCTTGTCCTTCTAGAGAAATTCGGTAACATGAAGATCAGATTAGAACCTACATGGATCACTTTGTACATGGTGGAAAATGAACCAAACCTGTGCTCTAATCCTAAGTATCACAATTCTGGGAGGGGAAAGAGCCTGAAGAGGAGAAGCCTCAGGCTACATCACCATTTCACAGAATTTCCCACCAGGTATGTGGAGCATCCTTGAGCCAAAGTCATCTACTGAAGGCGCCCCAGCCGTGCAGGAATGCTCCTATGTTAGCGGCCCCACAGTGCCCCTTCACCCTCTAGAAGCAGCTCAGGGCAGGGAAGCTTGGCCTTGATATGAAGCAGCAGTGGATCCAGGGTAGAACCAGCCTGAGTAGCCCATGAAGGTTGCTCTCCACATAAGCAGGTTTTGTTATGTGTTTTATTTTCTTTCTTTTCTCTTTCTTCCTTTCTTCCTTTCTTCCTTTCTTTTTCTTTCTTTCTTTCTTTCTTTCTTTCTTTTTTTTGTTGTTGTTTTCCGAGACAGGGTTTCTCTGTATAGCCCTGGCTATCCTGGAACTCATTCTGTAGACCAGACTGGCCTCAAATTCAGAAATCCATCTGCCTCTGCCTCCCAAGTGCTTGGGATTAAAGGTGTGCGCCACCACTGCCCAGCATTCTGATTTATTTTCAAAGCCACCACACTGGCATATTGATGAATACCCTAACTGGTAAAACTTAGGCAACTTAACAGTACCAACACAGTTTAGTCATTTATTCATATGAAGTTTCAGTGACTTATCATGACAACAAAAATATTCCAAGTGCTGGGTAAATTTGTATATGTAGCTCTTTTTTTTTCAATGACCCTTTGAGATATTTTTATTGTTAGCCCACTGAACAAATAAAGACACTGAAATTTTAGATAGCTGGCTAATAAGAACAAGCTGGTTGCTGAAAATGCAACTGTCTGAATGGACTCTAATGTGTAAGCTCTGGGCTTCACTGCCTTCCATTAGCTGGAAAGCGACCACATCTGTCATCAAAACCATCCAAAACAGGGCAAACCCAGAAGGCAGTGGGAAAGACTCCTAGTGGCACACATGAAACATCCCAGAAACAAGGTCCAAGAATGCCTGAGCCTACCCTGGGAACCGCTGCCACCATGGCATGACTTTTACATGGGACTAAGATTTAGCTCTGCTGGTGGTTTGCATCTTTAACTACATCAAAGCCAGAAGCAGGGAGCCTAGATCTATCAGTTCCTTCATTTACTACACAAGTGCTATGGAGACCCTGTCTTCTGTGATGAGTAATCCAGGGAACAGGGTCAGGATGATGAGGACAGACATTAATGAAGCAAGGAGGTCAGGAGTCTCAGCAAGTGGGTTAAATGCCAGCCAGAGCCACAGTATGAGCTGCTAACAGTGCACAAGGGATAGAATCTAATGAGTACTGGGAAATCGAGTAGAAGAGAGGAGAGGAGGAAGCAAGAGTCACAGGTTCCCATATATTAATGCTGTCAGTGTTTTGTCTAAACCTTCAAACACAATACAGTGAATAGGATGTGTTCAAGAATGACAGAATTGACAAACATGTACTTGAAATAATATTAAAATCATAGGCCAGAAAAAGAGAGAGACTTGGTGTTTGCTCTTTTCTATGGGAGTACTTTTGTGTGTGTGTGTCTCTGTGTGTCTGTGTGTCTTTTAGATATTTTCTTTATTTTTTTTTCTTGGTTTTTCAAGACAGGGTTCCTCTGTGTAGCCCTGGCTGTCCTCGAACTCAGAAATCCACCTGCCTCTGCCTCCCAAGTGCTGGGATTAAAGGCGTGCACCACCACCTCCCTCTATGGGAGTACTTAAAAGGTTAAATCCTTATTACATGGTTATCTTACATATTATGGCAAGGTAGTCAGTAACTTTGGATTGAATTATATGTAAGAATATCAATATATTTAATGGTTACTTGGTTTTCATGCATTATTTCCTTTTCCATATGTGTGTATATATTGAGTATATATTTTGTTTGGGTATATGTGCATATGTGTGTGTGTATGTGTATGTGTGTGTGTGAGAGAGAGGGAGGGGGGTCTTTAAATAGGCCTGATTTAATCTTCATAACATGTTTAGGCTTTGTGCCCCCTGCTTTCCAAAACTAAGAAATCTCGGAGTAGCCTTGACATCACATGTACACAAATTACAGTAGTCTATCCAATCAGATCTGTCTGGGTTCAAAGATCATAATCCTCATGGCTACACCTGCTTTCCAGTAAGATACCTACAGCTACCTCACACTACACAGGTGCTGTTGTGCCAGGAGGCATTCATGAACACCAAAATACAACCAAGTAGCCATTTCCAATGTAATCACATTAGGGTCTCCTAATTACAAACTCGAGTTTGGGCTTACTCACCTCCAACCCTCAGGACAATTTGGTGAAGCAGCCCTGAACTCTCATTGGGACAGGGTTTTATAGGAAAAGTGGGGCAAGTAAGAGGAAATCCAGCCTAGACTCTTGTAAGCCAACAGGTGGGTGCTCTGAAGTGAGACCATGAACAATCACAAACAGTCTGAAAGTCCATCTCAAACAGTCAGACTAATCTTTGACTGTTGCTAGGAAGTAGCTACAGAGTAACTCTGGGTTATGAGCCAAGGACAAGCCAAGAGGTCCTTCCTGGCATTTAGGTACAACTTGGGTTCAGCTGTAGGTCAAGTTCGCAGGCCTTTTTTTCTCTTACAATGAAGTCTGGTCCCAAGATGGAGTAGGTTTGGCCTCTCAGCTTCTGTGCACAGCCCAAACCATGTGAAGTAGCGGCACTGCTGGTATAACAAAGCAGCCATCTGCAGAACCCCTCCTTCAACACACCCCAAAGTTTCCAGGCAACAGAAGCCCAACCTCCCAGGCAACCAACCCTACAATCCCCGCACTGTTACTGCTTTTCTTCCGTTTTCCCCTTAAGGCCCCAAATTCTAAAATCTCCGTCAGTTCACATCAAACCAGTAATTTTGTTGACATTTCCAGAGACAACTGGGGGAATTTTAAGCAGCTGCTCCAAGCAGCACTTGGCATGTACAGAGCAGGCAACTGGAAGCAGGGCTGCTTTACAAGAGTTACTTTTAAAAGATGAACCCACTGATCTGTCCCCAGATGCAGACAGCATAAGCATGTACTGTTAAAAACAAACAAACAAACAAACAAACAAAGCCCATGGTTCAGTGGATGAGGCAGTATGCCTGTTACAGCTTACTCAGCAGGTGACAGATGAGACAGGCTTGTTGATAAAAAGGATTAAGAAGAAATGAATCAGGCAACTGAGCTAGGAGCAACCCCTCATCAAACAGCACTCTGTAGCAAAACAAAAACAAAAAACAACCAACCAAACAAAACCCTATACATCACACCCTGAAGCCAGCCAAGCCTCTGTTAGGACAGGAATAATTTACTGAAATCAAAGATGACATTAGTGGTCCCTTTGGTCTGCCTTCTTCCAAACAGGGGTGTGAAGCTGGGAGAACACGCCTTTCATAAACCACAGAAACAAATCTATCTGATTACTCCCAGTTCTATATGTTCTCAGTTCCAGAGCCTGCATTTGGCTGTGTCAAGAGTGCATCTGCTGAGAGCATGTGCTTGGGAGTCAGACAGGCGTGGGCTGAAGTTTGCTCAGCTTCTTACCAGCTATGCGGACCTTAAGGGTGTGTGCTTCAGCTTCTCATCTGTAACTGTGAACCAGGAACTAGAAACACTCTTGAACTGGTGAGAACAGAATGAGACACTGCACATTAATGTGACTACGATGCTTTCTGGTGATGCGTCTACACAGGAATTTCTTGGGGTTATATATCTATGTGGAGGGTTTTTTTCTAATCCTAAGGAAACTTGGGTAAGAAATGTAGGAAAAAAACTCTAGTATCTTAAATTCTCAGTAGATGTCAATATATGGGATTTTGCAAGAGTAATAAAAGTGCTGAATGTCATAAAAGATTTCCATAACTTACACATCTTAAAAATATATATGATCACAGTAACAGTGGATAATTTCTTATATAAGTATGAGACGTTCTATTTAAAGAATAAATGGTAAATACATGGCTTTAATGTTGTTTAAACCAAAGTGTAGTAAAATTACATTCAAAATACAATCTACCTTGAAACAGATACCTGATGATAAACTTAAAACCAAAGGGAAAATTAACACAAAATAAGTGCGAAACTTAAATCTCTTTAAGAACATAAATGTGGGGCTGGAGATATAAGGCTGTTGCAGAGGACCTGAGCTAGGTTCCCACCACCCATGTCAGCAGCTCACGGCTGCCTGTAACTCCAGTTCCAGGGGACCCAACTTCATATTGTGGCTTTGCAGGGCACCTGCACGCAAGTACACTGAACCACAGACATAAGTGCAGACACAAAAGATACAATCTTAATTAAAATTAAAGATACTATAAATATTTAATATTGTAATGACCACCCTTAAAGAGAACATTTGCATGCTAGGTAATGATCTGCATACGACTCAGTTGGTTTGGTCTTTGCTCAGCAGACATAGAAATGAGTGGATTACTTATCATTTTTGTTGGTGTTGGCTGAGTTAAGATGCCGATGATTTTATGTGCACTCATCTTGAATGTTAACCTTCCCCATTCTGTCTCTTCCCCAACATCTGCTTCAGGCCTCCTCCATTAATCAAAGCCTCCTGTTTATGACCTGGCTGCCCACATTCATCCTGATGACTAACACTTCTTCTAAAATGTACATCTTGCTTTCTTTCCTGGCTACACATCACTGAATACTTGAGTGTCAGAGAGAACATCCGGGCTCCTCAAGTGTCATAAAGCGTTTCACATTCTGTCTATGATTTTTAAGTTATAACCTCTAGCGTGTTTTTTTTTTTTTTAAAGAAGTTGTAATGGTGAATACATGGTGCTTGTTTCTTTTTACCAGATTGTTTCTACTAAGAATGGCATGTCATAAACCAAGGGGAAAAAAATAAACCGCCCACTTACTCTATAGCTTAAGTACATGAAAACTTCTCTTCTTCCATGAAAGCCACAATAGGTGAGGTAATAGTTGTGGTTCCTTTATTGAAAATAGATTTTTTTCTAGCTAGTCCCTCAACACCCAGAGGAAGCTCCACTCCCAGGCACTCTGACACACCCAGGATCAGAGATGAGGAGGACCCAACATCTGTCCCAACACCAGGAGTAACTGGGACCAGGGGGAACAGGCACACAGAATTCCGCCAGCCCAGTGGCTCAGGTTCCTTCTGGTCCCTCTGGGCTGCTATCCTGAGCAGACCTTGGGCGCAAGCTCTACAGCCAGTCCCTCAACTCCCAGAGGAAGCTCCACTCCCAGGGGCTCTGATACGCCCAGGATCAGAGATGAGGAGGACCCAACATCTGTCCCAACACCAGGAGTAACTGGGATCAGCAGGATCAGGCACACAGGAACTCCACCAGCCCAGTGGCTCAGGTTCCTTCCTGTCTATCTGGGCTGGTGTCCTGAGCAGACCCTGGGTGCAAGCTCCGCAGCCAGTACCACAATACCCAGAGGAAGCTCCACTCCCAGGTGTTAAAACAAGCCTAGGATTACAGGATCCCAGAATCACAGAGACAGCTTGACTCTGAGGAGTTTTGACACAACCAAGATCACAGGAAGGACAGGCTCCAGTCAGATTAACCAAGGGCAGGTAGCACTAGAGATAACCAGATGGTGGGCGGGGTTGGGGGCAAGCATAAGAGAATGAACAACACAAACCAAGGTCACTTGCCATCATCAGAACCCAATTCTCCCACCATAGCAAGTCCTGGACACACCATTACACCAGAAAAGCAAGATTCAGTTATAAAATCACTTCTCATGGTGATGATACAGGACTTTAAGAAAGACATAAATAGCACCCTCAAAGAAATATAGGAGAACACAGATAAACATCTAGAAGCCCTTCAAGAAGAAACACAAAAATCCCTTAAAGAACTACAGGAAAACACAATCAAACAGGTGAAGGAAATGAGGAAAACCATCCAAAATCTAAAAATGGATATAGAAACAATAAAGAAATCAGAAAGAGAGACAACCCTGGAGATACAAAATCTAGGAAAGAAATCAGGAATCATAGATGCAAACATCACCAACAGAATATAAGATATAGAAGAGAGAATTTCAGGGGCAGAAGACACCATAAAAAACATTGACTCAACAGTCAAAGAAAATGCAAAAAGCAAAAAGCTCCTAACATAAAACATCCAGGAAATCCAGGACACAATGAGAAGACCAAACCTAAGGATAATAGGTATAGAAGAGAGTGAAGACTCCCAATGTAATGGGCCAGTAAATATCTTCAACAAAATTATAGAAGAAAATTTCCCTAACCTAAAGAAAGAGATGCCCATGAACATACAAGAAGCCTACAGAACTCCAAATAGACTGGACCAGAAAAGAAATTCCTTCTGTCACCTAATAATAAAAACACCAAATGCACTAAACAAAGAAAGAATTTTAAAAGCAGTAAGGGAAAAAAGTCAAGTAACATGTAAAGGCAGGTCTATCAGAATTACACCAGACTTCTCACCAGAGATTATGAAAGCTAGAAGATCCTGGGCAGATGTCATACAGACCCTACAAGAACACAAATGCCAGCCCAGGCTACTATACCCAGCAAAATTCTCAATTACCATAGATAGAGAAAACAAGACATTTCATGACAAAACAGAATTTACACAAATCCAGCCCTACAAAGGATAACAAATGGAAAACATCAACATAAGGAGCAAAACTACACCCTAGAAGAAGCAAGAAAGTAATCTTTCAACAAATCCACACAAACCTAATTCCACCTCTTACAACAAAAACAACAGGAAGTGACAATTACTTTTTCTTAATATCTTAATATAAAAATTAATATTACCAACATATCCTAATTGATTGAAATCTAATAATATGAGAAATTAGAAATTTGTTGATTGTCATCCAATGGTCTCCCTAATTTGGTAATTGGAGACATAAGTCCAATATTGTACAATCTATATACACTGTCAGCTTTTTGTACCTGACAGTGTCTGGCTGTGTACAACATAAGGGTCTTGAAATCTTGCTTCTCCTATCTAAGCCTCTCTATTAGTAGTATTGTTTATTTCATGTTTTTACACTATACTATGGTTTTCAGAACAGCTTATATATTTCAAAAGTATTTATATACCCAAAAGAAACATAGATGATTAACTAGGGAGGCTGCTTGTAAGAGAACAACTAAGTGTAAGACTGAATGCTTTGCTAGACGTTTGTAACTCTTGTACCAAGTTCGAAGAAGAGGACTTTATAAGTTACTCTTTCTCTGAGATGAATGCTTTTCCAAATTATCACAGCTAATGGACCAAATTCTTACCCTCACCTAATATCTGTGCCACCCTCTAAGCAGAACCATTGTTCATTGAAACAGTTGGTGAATGACTTTATGGATAGACCATCTTAATATAGACACCATTTCTTAAATGAATATAACTTGTTCTCTGCGTGCTGAGAATAAAGACACTCAAGTCAAATAAAAAAAAGAAAATAGATTTTTTTAAGAACTAATATGGAGAAAGAGGACAACCTTGTCTTGTTCCTGATTTTAGTGAAATTTCTTTAAGTTTCTGTCCATTTAAGTTGATACTGGCTATGAGTTTTCTGTAAACTGCCTTTATTATGTTGAGGTATGTTCCTTGTATCCTTAATGTCTCCAGGATTTTTATCATGGAAGGGTGTTGGATTATGGCAAAGATATTCTCTGGATCTAATGAGATGATCCTGTGGTTTTTGACTTTCAGTTTGACTATATGGTGGATTACAATTATCAATTTATGTGTGTTGAACAATTCCTGTGTCTCTGGGATGAAAACTACTTGATCATGGTAGATGATCTCTGATGTATTCTTGGATTCAGTTTACAAGTATTTTATTGATTATTTTTGCATTTATGTTCACATAGGAAATTAGTTTGTGCTGTCTAACAGTTTCCTCCAAGACAGAACAGATTCCTTCCCAGCATGGAACCTCTTTAAACAGGAAGACAACTTAAAACAGCTTCAGGAAGACCCTGAAACCCACCAGATTCAGAGTCTCTCTTAAAGGGAAGGAATCTGAACCTTAAAGAAGATTCTCAGAGGAGAAAAGCTATAAAGAAGACTCGGAGACCAGACCAGCTGCCTGGAAGAGGTTTTTAGATCAGCTGAGGTAGCTGGAAAGGATACTGTCCAACCTGTTGAGCTGCCTGCAACCTATGCAGGGAGCTCCAGGTTCCTAGGATTGTGAGCAGTCACCCACGCTGGGGTGAGCCTAGGCGATGCCACTGTCTTTTGAGTAATTTCTGCTCTTGTAAATAATCCCTCGTCCATATTCCTGTAAGTAACCCCAGGAAACCAATTGGTGCATCAATTTGACTTCAGTGATATCCTTTGTTGTTCACTCGGATCCCTACTAGGTTAGGTCAGTGTGTATTCTGTCTCCCCAGGAAAAGTTCTGACACACACAAGTCTGTAATTTTCCTTTTTGTAGAGTCTTAATGTGGTTTGGATATCAGGACTAACTTTGGCCTTGTAAAATGAAGTGCACAATGATCTGTTTCTATTTTATGGAATAATATGCGGAGAATTGGCACTAGCTTTTCTTTGAAAGTCTGGTAGAAATTCTGTACTAAAACCATCTGGCCCTGGGCTTCTTGGGTAGGGAGATTTTTAATGACTGCTTCTATTTCACTGAGGGTTACAGGTCTGTTTAAATTATGTGATTATGGTTTAACTTTGGTTGTGGTATGTATTGAGAGAATGACCCATTTTTTAAAAAAGATTTAACAAACTGGTGGACTATGGGTTATGATTTCTGGATTTCCTTGGTATATGTTGCTGGTGACTCTATTCTCATTTCTGATTTTGTCCACTTGGAATTCTCCCTTGTAATACAACAGCATTAGGCTACAGGGATTAAGATTGTCCCATGTTCTAGCTCTGTGATTTCCAGCATAGCTCTGCCCCCATGTTCAATTATAACGAATGAGGTCAGCCAAATTGTTCTTAGAAATGTAAGAAAAGATGTACAATTTAGCTCTGGAAACTGCGAACTACTGGTAAATAAAATTATTTTTTACTTTCCAAAGAAAGGAATATCAGAAAATAATTTTCATTATTTACCCTAATGTTTTTTTTAAAAAAGGTATTTTAAGGTACTCCAGGTTTTAGATTTATGAGGGTTTTTCTCCCTCTTTGAGAGTCAGACCCCAAAAGACACAGTACTCATTGTATCCCATAGAGTTTTCTTGCTGAGTTCAAGTTTTACAGAGCCACTAAGAAGGGCCATCATATTTACCGAAGCTCTTAACTACCAAGAGGCTGAATGGCTTAGAGAATAGGTGTGCCCCCTGAAATCAATCACCCTGTAGATTGTGAGATGCATCCTTCTTGGTGTGTAATGTGCTATTCAAGTGATTTTTCTGGCTGTATATAAGATATATTTATTTAAAGCATCTATGCTAGATGCTACTGCAGAACAGTTGAATCAATATTTGTAAGAGGCCATGGGAATTGACATGCAGTAAAGATTTCTGTGCACAGTAAGATATAGACTGTTCTGTTAGGATATGTACTAGAAATTACAGTGTCTGACAAATGTGTATGTGTGTGTGTGTGTGTGTGTGTGTGTGTGTGTGTGTGTGTATATATATATAATTTCAAAAAGGTCTTTCATTTGATTTAAAAGTCTGCCAGGCATGTTCAGCTTGTGGCATGTGGTCAGAAATAGCTATGAATGTTGCCCAACACAAAAATCATAAAATTACTTTCCATAAAATATTATAAGACTTTTTTCCCTATATGAACTTTGACAACATCATGTCACAAAATCAAAAGGCTGTGCATGCCAGACAGAACAACATAAGTATATGTTTTTAAGAAACCTCCTATGATTCAAAAGTAATTACAAAACTGTCTCCTAAAATATACTGGGCCAAAAATAGTCACAATTTCAAAGCAGTTTTGACATCTAGTAATAGGAGATTAAAAGCTACAATATAATCCCCAAAAGAATTTTGTGAAATAAATTTTTATAATATGGAAAATGTCCATCATATATTCTTTCATTAAAAGAACCACGTTTTGAAATGGTGTTGGCATAAACACATTAACACACAGGTAACAGGTGGGTGGTGGTTAAGCATAGCCTTAGCAGTGTCTACCTTGTGATGGGTATTATAAACATGGTAAATTGCTGTTTTCTGTTTTTACCAGAAAAGACTACACTATTTGCTTCCTTGATCTACATTCTGACTACTACAGATTATTGATCTGCTATGTTTCTATAATATTTAGGCTTTATGATTGTGGATAACAAAGTTTATAATGGTACCCTAAACTGAAAGTGTCAAGCTCAGAAGCAGAGAACTGAATGATGGTTGCCAGGGTACTGGGGAAGTGGGAAGATGTTGATTAAAGGGGACAAAACTTCAGTTATGCTCAGTGGCTGTATTCTACATATTCTAGAGATTTGAGACAGGATACAGTGACGTATCAGCAGCGCTGCTATATACTCAAGACTTGCTAAGAGTAGATCTTAAGTGTTCTTACTGGCTTGCCCACCACAACACTCTTAATGTTACCATTATAACCCTATGAGTTTTAAAGATCTATGTCCCTTCATTCCCAGTGCTGTCTGCATACCTCTTTAATCTGCCATAGTAAACACTCTTTTTTAATTTCATTTATCCTCTTATTGACTGTTTGAAAGTTAGAATCCACTCCTTTATCAAATTGCTTTTAACCACCAAGAGCTGTCCTTGGTGCTGGAGACACAGCAGCAGCAGACAGGCCAGATACCCAACTCTCCAAAGGATGTCCTAGCTGCTGAGGATTCACTACAGTCCATCAGCCGATGTACAGTGTGTTACAGGGTGTAGTGTACGGAAAAAAATAGGGCAGGACAGAGGTAAGAACTCCGCACTACGTGCCAAGCCCCTGAGTGTCCTTCATAACCTTTCTTCTCCTCTACAAGTTTGACTTTTGTTCCTCAGTGGTCTTAAAATTATTAAGGATACTCAGGTGAGGTGGAAGTGGCTCAATCCTTAATGACATCACTTGGGAGACTAACTTAGTCACTGTACATTGGCTGATGGACTGTAGTGAATCCTCAGCAGCTAGGACATCCTTTGGAGAGTTGGGTATCTGGCCTGTCTGCTGCTGCTGTGTCTCCAGCACCAAGGACAGCTCTTGGTGGTTAAAAGCAATTTGATAAAGGAGTGGATTCTAACTTTCAAACAGTCAATAAGAGGATAAATGAAATTAAAAAAGAGTGTTTACTATGGCAGATTAAAGAGGTATGCAGACAGCACTGGGAATGAAGGGACATAGATCTTTAAAACCCATAGGGTTATAATGGTAACATTAAGAGTGTTGTGGTGGGCAAGCCAGTAAGAACACTTTTAAGATCTACTCTTAGCAAGTCTTGAGTATATAGCAGTGCTGCTGAGATACATAGTGACACCCTGTGCTCAAACTCTTCCACTCTCTCCCCGTCAGTGCAAAATAAAATTTAAAAAGTAAAAATAAAAAAATAAAAAGGCAAAAATCTTAACTTAGTGGGGCTATTCTAGAAAGTGATAAGAAGGGTCTGTTATTCGCCAACTTTTTGCTTACATCTTAGGCTTGAAGGAGCTCCCTCTAGCTGCTGTTGTAGCCTTTCTCCAAGTGTATGAGCCATCATTAGCCATCACTGTACCGTAAGACAATGCTTCCCCACTGCCTTCTTATCCTTATAGCAGGGAGTCAGAGATTACCATTCCATCCTATGGATTATGTGTTTAAGTTTTGCTAGAGGGAGCTCCTTCAAGCCTTACATATAAGACACTACTAATTCCAATACATTGTTCTTTTATTGGCCAGACTCATAGGATGCCTTCTCCTTGTACCAAATATTATTTCCTCGGAAAATGCATCAAGGAGTTCAAATTTTAAAATGTTATAATGTAACCAGCAATGCAAATTGTCTAGAAAAAGTTATTTAAGTTGTTTTGGGAATATGTGCTAAGATTCACTTTGGTAATATAAACATCAAGAGGTGAAACTGAAGAAACACCATGACATATTTAATTAGAACAAATGAGGTTATGTGAAATAATTCTGATAATTTATCCAAAGACGGAATTACAAAAGACCATCATTTTCAACACTGGCTTTGAAGTTCACCCTGAAATATCAAAGAATCCTCAAATTGCAAATATAGAATTATCAAAAACAGGGAAATACAGGAAACCCTCGCTGTATGTATCTTTCAGCTCACATACATAAGACTGACGGTTGTTCACCTGTTAACTTCACTCTTTATCCAGTGCTTCCCCAAAATGAAATGGATAAAACCCACAGAACTTCACTAGCATTTCAGAGGTTCCAGAAGATACTGTCAACCCCTCATCTTACAGAAAGGTTAACACGGGTCTGGAGAGGTAAACTACCACACGTAGTTGCTGGCAAAGATGGACTTCAAATAGTTTTCAGCAGTTCAACATGAACTATTTAAAGCATGCCACTCGCAGTAGTGAGATTGACAAGTCAGTCCACAAGAAAGCTATTTATCCCACAGTGTAGCTGAAGCATTTAGCAATGAACAAGCAGCAGGGGACTATGGTCCTACAGCGGTCACTTCAAATGTGACCTAAACGCTATTAAGCTGAAAGCAAGGTTTCAAAGATAATGAATTGGGGGTTATGTGAGTTAAAAGGCAGTTTTATCTTCTGTATTTGATGGGAGTTTACTTGTAGGTTTTTTAGAGGTTTGTGGCCCTGGTTCTTAACTACATCTAATGTCACCCATCAACCCAGGGCTTTCCTTTCCTGTGGCAGGCGCAGAACATCAGCATTAAAACTGAAGCACAGCTAAGGTCATCCTGGACCTTCCCATGGGTCCCTTTCCTGTTCTTCTTCATCTTCTTCAACTAAGTAGACTTGAGGCTGAAACAGGAGAATTAATCCTCTTATGTCTATGTAGATCTCTCTTACACTAAAATGGGCAGAAAGTGGGTTCTCGCAGAGGTGTCAGGGACTAGCATGAACTCAAAGAAGTTCCCAGCAGACTACTTTAAAGCTCCACTTAGGAAATACAATTTTCATGCCACTAGATACAGTTTTTAAAGTAATATATGGAAGAGAAAGAAAATGTCACATTCACCTTAAAGTTGGAAGCATTCTATCCTCCGCAGTTACAAACCATTAAAGTTCATTACTTTCCTCAAGTACTAATCAAACAGGTTCCATGGCACTATACATACCCTGAGTGGCTGTTGGAGGTAGCTTGAGCGTATTATCTAACTTCTCCCAAAGGTAAGTGGGCCGAGGGATGCCTTCTTCCGAACTACACAGAAGGATGACGTCACTGCCGATGTCCTGGGATCCTTGGATTTGGCAGTGTGGAGCAGAAGGGGGGACTGTCATGGGAAGAATGGGTAACACAAGTTCATGTTTACTGCGAGCCAATGAGACAGGAATGCTCACCACTGGGGAACAGCAGGCAACGACTGTAGATCACCTGGGAGACTGCCTCCTGGCAGAAGCCAGAGAACAATAGAGCCCAATGCCCAGGATGGGGATGGACACCCACGCCTACAAGTGCCATAAGCAGGGAGCAAGTCTACAGAACGAGCCATGGCTTTTGGTTACATGTTAAGGTATCTTAGGGCCTTGGTTTGAATGTTCCCTCTGTAGAAGGATTCCTCAGAGTCTTCGGGTTAACACACCACCTTTAAAGACATTGCTATAAAGACACAATCAACCCCATATCACCAGCAGACATCAAGCCCACCAACCATTCTCTAACAAAACCCTCTTTATTGAGGTGTTCTAGTATTTTACAAAGACCAGACGGGCCCACTATATAGAGAATTCAGCTTTACAGGGCAGCAATTTTGCATGTGGCTCAAGTTAGAGAAAGCTAACAATAAGGTAGGGGATATTTCAAATTCTTAAACATTTTATACTTAGTAAAGACTGACAAGGACATCTACAATGAAAATAGGAAAGCCACCAAAGCAAGGCCAAAATGGGTAAGCACATCAGGAGTGGATGCATAAACAGAACCCAGGGCAGGGAGCTAGCTCCACACCGCCCCGCAGAGGCAGACATCACTGGAGTTTAAGTGCATGTGATGATGTTCTTAATCCTAAAGCCTTCTCAATAAATAAGTTCACTCCTTCAGAAACACACAAATCCAGTGGTGCAAACTGAGTTAGAGGTAACTGGGTAGTAAGCAGGTGGGAGAGGAGAGTTGAGCAACCAGAGGGTGCAGGGGTCAGGGAAGGTAGCTCACTAGCAGAAAACTGGTCTAGCATGCTTCAGGCCCAAAGATACAAAAGAAGGGGTAGGGGTACGAGTATCTGATTAAAGATCTGTTTATTGTGATGGGGGAAGCCAGCCTCCTGGACTGCTTCCATTCGACAAGATCACTATGCTACTGGGAAGCAAAGCCCAAAACAATTATTCTGAGGTGACACTAACTATAAAATAAAAGGTTTTTTGCCCCCCCCCATCAACACACACTTTTTTAAAGCTTAGATTATGGGAAGCCAACTGCTCAACTATCAGATATAAACATTAGAACAGCATTTATTTCTATTAATATTCCATATTGTACTCAGAGTACATAGAACTCTATACAGCTTTAATGCCATGGATTCTATTTTCAGAAGGTAAGCCTCTAACCTGTTCCTCAGCTCTCTGAACTGTGTGAAGTCTAGGAGAAGAACAGGGCACCAAGAACTAAAGCACTGTCTCCCCTAAAGAGGAGAACCATTAGAAACTCCCAACCCCAGTATCCTCAGATAACTCAACGGAAACAGATAGAAGGGGGTAAGGGAGACAGGGGCTAAGACAGGACTCTGGAGGTAGATGTTGGGACCTGAGCAGGACAGCAAGGGCGTTCTCTGAGTACTTCCTCTTTTGTCCAAATGCACTCAATCCACTCCTACCACAAGCATCTATTTGGCAGCCACTTCTACAAGGAATCCAATGGAGAGACACGAGACACCAAACAGCTGTGGTGGACATGATTTAGTGGCTGCAGAGTCTACCCACATTTAAACTTTGCTCGTTTGTGGTCTTCAAGGACAAGGCCCCAAATAGATATGATCTCATTTGAAGGTGATAATCTGTTTTACCATAGAAACAAGGATGCCCTCAAGAGTAAACAGGAGGAAAGTTAAAATTACGTCAGAGCCACAGGTGCGAGCTGAGAACTATGGCGACCCCACTTCCTGTCACAGATGTAGCCTTTATCCTTGGACATGCAGATAGCTCACAACCAACCATTCACAGCTGAGCTTTCCAGCAACTGAAGCATCTGCCCTACAGTCCCCAAAATGATTTTTAGTCATTTAATCCACTGTCAGAAAACAGCGTCAAAGAGTAAATTTAAGAGTGTTTGGAGATGTAAGAATGGGAAGAACATGTAGGAAGCATAGAGAAGTTGAGGAGCACTGGGCATGAGAAAGCAAGCAGGGAAGGAACTCATACCCAGGGAGGGAAGCACAGAATGAAGTGAACCACATTAGAGTAGATTTGTTAAGTGGAGCGCAAGGTAGTGGGACTTGCCTGCTACTCACCTAACACTGTGAGGCCAGTGACCCCAATGTTTCTGCCCCCTCTGTCCGGAAGGTTATTCACCAAGCACTGGTAGGTGCCCGTATCTGACAGCTGTGTGTTATTGATGAAGATAGAGACATTGGTGGCAGGCATGGTGCCTGTAAATCCTACCCTCCCATGGAACCGGAGGGCACCATCAAACATTTGTCCACCCTGATAAAGAATGACCTGTGAAAGGAAACAATATATCAGTAAACCATGGTAGCCTTTCCTTGGCACACAACCTAGTAAACAGAACCAAATATATCCATAACAAAGGATAGAAATTTTAATTTCCCCATTGTCGACAACTTCTTGTGACCTCCCATCTGTAAGCAGTCTAGGACTCAAAATTCTCACACACAAAGTTAGAATATCTTCTTTTCCTTTCTTAGCTTATCAGAAAACATCTTTAATGTTACCAGACCATCAACATATAAATATTTCTGCTGGTAAAAATGTTAATTGTGAAATGAAATTCAAAAGGCATTGCTCTTCTCTACTGATTAGGCCATGGAATGACAGATCACTCACCGGCTGAATAGGGGGAGTTTTGCAGGCCCACTACCACTGTGTTTGCCAATTGTTATTTATCAGACTTAACTATTCTTGGGAGAAGATTCAGCATATAACACAGCAGAAAGCCCTCCCTGTGGGCTAAAAATAAGGGTGTCCTGTGCATGTGTGGCAAACCTCAGTTGGTTCTTTAAAAAAAACAAAACAAAAAAACATTTTTAACCCCATCTCTGAAGCTTAAAATGGTGAGATTCAACAGAAGATCTCAAAAGTTTAATCCACTGCAAACGTTCCATGGTTTGGAGACATGCACTGTATCCATGTATGCAATTTTCAAATAATAGATTAAAAAATTAATAGATTTTAAGGAAGTTTGTATTGGATTTTGTACCAGAAATTTTACTTCACTAAATACATTAAATATTAGAATAGATTCAGAAGAGCTTTGAAAAAAATGAATCTCATCTTTGTAAATAAAACTGTGTGCTTGCTACACTTCATTAATTTTATAGTAGGCATCTGAGACTATTAATTTATTTTCTATAACTGATGAAGACTTCTGGGGGCAGCTTCCATTTTCACGTGTGTCCTTCTGGGGTGGTGCACTCTCAGTTGTATGGGAGTCTGAGTTGGCTAGAGTGCCCACGGTAGTGATTTGAATATGCTTGGCCCATGAGAAGAAACACTATTAGGAGGTGTGGTCTTATTAGAGGAAGTGAGTCACTGTCTGGGTAGGTTTTGAGGTCCTGTGCTCAAGCTTCGCCAGTGTGGAAGATACCTGCCTTCTGGCTTTTTAGAGCAAAATTGTAAGCCACCTAAGTTAATGCCAATCTCTTCCTGAAAGCATAGACCTCAGTTTGTCAATCTTAGAACTTGCCTCTCAGCAGTGTTTTCTTTTTAACACTTGAAGGTCCTACACAAAGCTCTGCAAAGAATCTCTTTAGCATCTGCTAGTGAGAGGGATGATGGAGATATCCTTATAAAAGGAGGGCAGCCTTATCAGAATATTTAATAATAATGCAGTGGGGGAGGGCACACTGACCCTGTCACCTTACACTAAAAATCAAACACATCCACATGATGCTTCCCTCCCTGTCCCTTCTGCAGGGATCCATAGTTTTAGAGGCAGAACAGAAGTACCTGTTCGGGCTGGTTTGCATTGGAGAGGGGAATGACCATCCAAATGACATTGAGGTTCAGGAGGGCAGCACTGGTGGAGAAGGCGCAGGGCAGGACTGCTGTCTGGCCCCGGGCCACCTGGACGCTGCCTGGGCTCTCAGAGACTTCCAGGGATACTGCGACACCTGGAGAGGAAGGAACAATTTGGTCTCATGCCTGTCCTGTCCTAGCAGCTCTTTGAGCATCACAGCATCACATTAAAGCCGACCTGCATCTCTAAACACATGTCAGGATAGTCTAACCAGAGAACTACTCATGAGTCACAGAACCAAAGGAAGAAAAGTGGCTAGTCCCTTCACATCTTGGAAAGTAAATTTAAAATGTTATGGACCATATGTTTTCTTTTATTAGGCAATAACCCAGTATTTGGACAAATTCAATATTCTATGTCGGAATTTGAGCAGAAGTTGATAAAAGACATGATATGAACTGAATTTTTAAAGCATCATTACAGTAGCACACCACAAAACCTAGTGCTTATCTGGGAATCTGACAACACATATAAAACATGAATGAAAGATGTAATGAGATCAAATAAATGGGAAGATATACTGTGTTCATGAGCTGGTAGATTCAATGTTAATAAAAAGTCAATTAATTCTCCCCAAATTGATAAAATTCAGAACACGCACAATCAAAATATCACCAGGCTTTTTAAGTAGATGGAAAGAAATTAATTTTAACACACATGAAAAGAAAAGAATTTATAACATAATTTTTAAAATGTCATTGATGACTAGAGAGATGGCTCAGCAGTTAAAAGCAGTGGTTGCTCTTACAGAAGACCCAGTAATGATTCCCAGCTCCCACATGGTGTCTCATGACCTCTTCTAACTCCAGTTCCAAGAGGTCCAAAACTCTCTTCTGGTCTCCACAGGCACTGAACACATGCTGCAAATACATACATGCTCAAAACCACATATAAAACATCAATGAAAGAAGAAATCAGATGAAATAAATGGGAAGATATACAGTGTTCATACATGTAGGCAACACACTCATCTGCATAAAATAAAAACAATTTTTTTCAAATGATGTTCAACCTATCTTGTTTCAAACGTTTTATAGAGCTGTAACAACCAAGGCAGTTTAGAGTTAGTATGAGAAGTGTCTTACAAACAAATAGCAAAGGATTAGGGGCACCTGGCAGTCATGGCCAGACACTTCTCAACAAGGTGCAAACAAAAGGAAAGAACAACAGGTTTCCTTCCCCACCCCCACCAAATGGTGCTGGAATAATATAGCAAGGATATATAAATCCAAGGGTCTAAGAATTTGAACCCATACTTCTACAAATAAGCACAGAAGAAAATGTCAAGTTACTTTGGTCTAATTAGAAAGTTCTTAGAAGTATCACTAATGCTGTGAATCATAAAGGAGAATAAAATAGTAAAGATAGCTCATTAAATTTAAAAATCTTGGGGTTGGCCAGAGGACTCAGAGGTCAAAAGCACACATACTGCTTCTTTTGAAGACCTGGATTGGGTTCTCAGTACACATATGTGTAGAAGTTGGTCATGATGGCCTCTAACTCCAGTGCCAGGCATCCAACACCCTCTTCTGTTTTTTTCTGGCACCTGTGCACATGTGCACATAGACACACACACACACACACACACACACACACACACACACGTGCGCGCACACACACGTACATACGCATGCACACAGAGTTTATAATAATTAAATCTAAAAATATTTTTAAAATCTTTTTGCTACAAACAATTTAAGAAAATATAAAGTTTAAAATATAGCACGAGAGAAATATAAGTCATGTATTTTATAAAGGGCTTATATGAAAAATATATAAGGACCTTTGACAATTCAATTTAAAATATAATCAAATTTTAAATGGATATAAATATCTGTGGTGGTTTCCATAAGAATATCCTATGAGGATAGGTTCATATATTTGAATTCTTAGTCACCAAGGAGTGGTATTATTTGGGAAGGACCAGGAGGTGTGGCCTTGTTTGAGTATGCGTGGTCTTGCAGGAGAAAGCGTGTCTCTGGGGGTGGGCTTTGAGGTTTTAAAAGCCCATGCCAGGCCCAGTCTCCCCTGTCCTCCCCTCCTCTCTGCTTTCAGATCAGCTGCTGTTTTGGCACCAAGCATGCACCATACTCCTGGCTATGATGATAATCGACTGGCTGCCTGAAACTGTAAGCATGCCCCCAACTAAATGCTTTCTTTCATTAGAGTTCTACAGTCATCTTACCTCTCAATAGCATTAGAATACTGGCTATGACAATATCTAAACCGCCACACCAGTGCACATCTGCTGGAATGGCTACCATGAAAACCATAGCAAGTGCTACGGTTTCATAAGTGCTCATTAGAACTTAGAGAAAAGGGAGGCTCACATATTGCTAGTAAGAATATAGAAATGGAACAGGCACCTTGGAAAATAGTTATACATTATAGTTATAACTATTATATGCATAACATAAACATATAACTTAATGCCATATCTTAGAACTCTAACCCAAGAAAATGGAAATATCTTATTATACGAATACATGTCCATAAATATTGAGAGCACTATTTTTCATCTTATGCCACCAAACATAAATAAAAGAGGTGTCCAAAATCTAAAGACTATATAGAGGAGGAGTGGTTCTGTGTACAGCAGAATGCAGTTCAGAAAGACAGGGATCAAACTGTCAATACATATTACAACCAGAAAACGAAAACTAAAATATTGCCCAGCATATCATCCCATATGTAAGAAACGTACAGAAATGGCAACACTAAAGAGACCTGAAGCAGCCTGCAGGCTGCATGGGCCCGAAGGGGATGAGCCAGGGACACTGTAGGCAAGTTCAAGAGGGTTTCTTGGAATTCAAAAATGGTTGTCATGGTTGTACAGCTCTAGATACATTTAGTAGAGATCAACACATGATGGGAGTGAATTCATAGGATGGAAATTATGCTATAATAATGCTGTAAAATTTAAAACACAAAAGCAGGGACTCATCAGAACTGACTTTCCAGAAGTCAAAACAAAGGTTCTTTTTTCTACCAAGAAAGCTAGCCCTACCCCCTTGCACCGTGGAACAGTGAAAACAAAAGCAGAAGAAGCAGGTCACAGAGACCCTCAAGACATTCTTCCAAATCATGAAGAGTACATTAAGTTCATGGTAGCATCCTGTTTTATTTGACAATGATGTTATCTTAACTCCCCTTCCCCCAAAAAAGCAACACAATGAGACCTTGTTATCATTCCAATTGGTTTTGTTTGTTTGTTTTGTTTTGTTTTGTTTTAGCATGGGTAACACCTTCCCTCCACAGAACTACATGTTCTTCACATAGTCTGCCTATGTTCTCGGGGGTTATATTTTCATAAAGCCACCTGTGACAGAATGTAAAGCACCGGGTAGGAGCATGGGAAGTCCTTAAGTTAGACAATCACAGGGAAAGCTCTTTAGAATCCCAGCAGGTAGACAGGAGAAAAGATGGGTTTGGGACAAGCTGAAGGTGAAGAGTATTCAGTCACCTCAGAGGACGGACAGGCTGAGAGAAGCATGCACGTTACAATGACCTGACTCATAAATGCCATCAGACTGACAGGGTCAAGAGCTGAGTGTGGGCAGCGTGGAGCACAGCTCTCCAGGCGGGAGGAGTTCAGGTTTGAGGCCAGCTTGAACTGCAGTGATACTCTGCCTGGACAGAAAAGAAGGGAGAGGGGACAGGAGGGGTGGAGAGAGGAGCAGAGAGTGATAACAAAGTCCTGTAATCCCAGAGACAGCCTGGGCAACACCCTTCCTCACACAACAAAAAAGCAGTAGCCACAGAAGCTCCTCGACTGCATTCTTCAGACTGTCCCGTGCAGGCAAGAAAGCACACACCCTGCTACCAGTGCAAGGCGAGGTTCATCACCCAGCCTCAGATATGCTAACTGCAAGCTCAACTCACTTAATTTGAACACAAATTCGAAAAATAAAAATCAGTGAAAAGTTAGAAAGGGAGGAAACTGCCCAAATAGGGAGTGCAGAAGGGAGAGGTAGGGCAGAGATGGGGGAGGGTGGGGTAAGGGTGGGGTGGGCATGGGGCAGGGGTG
>NW_022196894.1:36909673-36922064 GCF_008632895.1 Mastomys coucha | reverse complement strand
GGGGCAGGGATGGGGCAGTGGTGGGGCAGGGATGGGACAGTGGTGGGGCAGAGATGGGGCAAGAGTGGGGCAGGGATGGAGCAGGGGTAGAACAGGGATAGGGCTGGGATAGGGCAGGGATGAGGCAGGGATGGAGCAGGGGTAGAATAGGGATGGAGCAGGGGTAGAATAGGGATGGGGCAGTGGTAGGGCAGGGATGGGGCAAGGGTTGGGCAGAGGTAGAGTAGGGTGGGGCAGGAAAGTGCAGAGTTAGGACATGATGGGGCAGGGAAGAAGAGCCTGCTAGCCAGAGAAAGCCTCTGTGGCACTTACTGCATTTACATTTTCACAGGGTCAGATTCTTCAGTCGCACATTTTAGCAAGTCAAGTCAAGACAGTGGGCTTCCGGAGCTTGAGCCCTGGCTGCCAAAGAGCAGGTGAAGCTGTACAGGTCTGACTAAAAATCTGGCTCTTGCTTCTCATCAGTTATGGAGCACCAAACAAGTCACATAACCTCCAAAACCTGGTGCTTCATCTGCACAAAAGGCTTGTGCTACCACCCTCTCACCACAAGGTAGGATGGGTGCATGAGAGGTGCTGGATACTGCCATGACTACCCTTGCTGGCTAAGCAACGGAAGAGCACACTAACCACCCAAGCCTACAGTCAGTTACTATATAGAGGTACTCACTTAATTCTAGTGACTCAAGAGGACCACCCCCCCCCCCAAGCCCGTCCCATCTCCTTGATGGGAACTGTTTATTCTAATAATATTTGTTCCCTCAGAAACAGAAAATAGAGACCCAGAGAAAAAATAAAAACCAGTTAAAAGACACACAACCATAAGGTTAGAAAATGTCAAACCAAGCACTTTTTCTATAGAAAACATCCACTTCAATGTCTCAAATGTTTACTGTCACTGCATTAAGCAACCACTAAATTTAAAACTATAATGGGCTTTTACATAAAACCATTAGATGAAAACCTCCCCAGTCTCCCCATTGCAAACCCACCACTCAGCTCCGCCTGCCTCACCTGCCAGGCTCCTGTTAGAGAAGTTTATCTCCCACCAAGTGAACTTTCAAATCCCATCCCTTTGGTCCCCTTAGTAACCAGGCTACAGACTGCAGTCCCTCAGAGTTCAAGGCCTCAAGGCACTGCAACTCCCTTGCAGCATTGTAACACTCTCCAGTTACACTATTTCAAAACAGTCCCTCCCTCCCTGCGAGGCATTCCCTCCCGGACCCCACAGGATCTGCTGCCTGAGTCTATCTGTGGCTCTTGTTGAAGAACTGTCTATTCAGGCTCTCTACTGACTGCTCTCTCCTTCAGTCTTTGATCTGCTTCTACCCAACCACTTCTAAAAGTAACTCCTCCAGCTTCCCAGAGACCTTGGGGCTGCACAGTCTTTGTGATCTCTCTTGCACTCTCAAGGTCATCTACCAGAGACGAGCAGGCTTGCTGCTGAAATCCACATCCCCTCAGCTTCAGGGGAAACAAATCAAAGCCCCCACCCTACCCCTTTCTGGAGTGTTTCCAGGTCTTCTTGCAGTTTCGATACCTGCCATGTGGCTTCAAGTGTTTGTAATCTGATCCTCAGAGGACTTCCTGATCACCACACTTTCCCTGTAGAATCATGTCTACAGTCTTGAGTTGGATTCTCATTTATACATGAGTGGCTTCCAAAAGCCACTCTCAAATGCAAATCCTACTAAGTTCATCATGGAGACACACTACTTAATATATATACCGAAGGCATCTCCATGACCAAAGTTACCCCTCCCATGCCAGGCTCCTTTCTCTTTAAAACTTTCTTTTATTCCTTTTTAGGTTGGTATACAAAATACTGTGTTTTATTATGACATTTCTATACAAGTGTCTTTATACTTTGTTCTCATTCATCCCCCTCCCCACCTTCCCTCCCCTGTGTGCCCTGACCTACTCTGGCTGGTCCCCTGCCTTTCCCCATAGGCTTCTTCCTTCTTCTCTGCTCCATGCTTTCTTTCATGGCATATGTATTCCATTACTTTCTTCTTCCCCTCCCATAATCACCTTTGTGGTGGAACTGTATGCTGTGCACACTCAAACAGACACATATGCACGCATATGTGCACACACATACCTACAGATACACCCATATGTATCATTTTACGTGTAAGTAGGAGAGAGTATGCAGTATTTGCCTGAGTCTACCTTATTTCATTTTAACATACTGGTTTCTGATTCCATCCATTTTCTTGTCAATGTCATGGTTTCACTCTTCTTTGTGGCTGAATAAAATTCCAATGTATATGTTTGGTTTCAGACCTTGGGACAAGGGACTAAAAAAGTGCATGTTTCATATACCAAAGTATACCTGATCTCCATGGTCTCCCATCCTCCCTCAGTCCCTACCTGGCATATCCTGCCCCCAACCCTGAACCTTCCAGCCCAAGGGCTGGGCTCCCCTTCTCCCAGAGGCTCTTCCCCATAATAATCCAGACACTTTGGTCTCTCCCTCTCCCTCTCCCTCTCCCTCCCCTCTCCCCCCTTCCTCTCTCTCTTTTCTTTCTCTTCTCTATGTAATCTTTCTTACTTTCTCTTCTCCCTCCCCTCTCTCCCCCTTCCCATGGCAACTCGCCTGGCCTCAGTCCATGGGGCCAGTAAACTCACCCAAAAGCAGTTTCCCAATAAACCTGTGTTTAATATAGTCTAATCTGGCTTGAATTGGCTCTTTTCAATGGCAGAGAAATAAGTGATCAGTGCTGAAACCTGGGAGAACTTGAGTCCCGAGCAGGTGGCCTGGGTGTTTTCTGGCAATGTGGGGACCACTTCTTTCCCCCTATCCTTCCCCACTAGAAACATCATTTCCTTGGACTCCATGAGTACTCATCCTCGGCTACTGCCTAAATCTTCTGAGTCCAGGACCCTCTGGGCTTCCTCTGTTGAGTCATGGCTGCTCCAGAGTTAGCCCCATTCCTGAACAAAGACCAGATCTTTGTTTTGGGGAAACATCTGATACAAATACATTTATTTGATCTGAGGTTACCACCCCCATATAAACCGCTAGATCCCAGACTATCAAATGGGACGCCATTTTCATAGTCCCGAGATCTCCGGCAAAGCCTGGGAGAATGAATGCTAATGTCCATAAAACAAAAATTTATCCAAATTGGACTGAACTTCCTGTGTCCAATTTTTTTGGGGGAACACCTCTCCCTCCTTCTCCTCCTCTTTCACAACATAGCTTCAGCAACTGCCCCAACTAAGCCACTGATCTAACCTGCTGAGGCACTGCAACACACAGGCTCCAGGTGCTGCTGTCCAGCCCCACCCACCTCCCACCTCCCTCAGGTCTACGCAGGGCCTGGTGGTAGCAGTGGCAGCATCAGCATCATCAGCATCGGTGACTGCAGCAGTGATGAGAAGAAATAACTTAGCAAATATCACATTTTCCTCCTCCATTCATCTATCAATAGACATCTAGTCTGTTTGCACTTCCTGGCTACTGTAAAAAGGGCAGCCGTAGATGGGTGTGCAAGTATCTCTGAAGTATGCAGACTTAAAACATTTTCTGAGAACACACCCCAGAGTAGTATAGCTGGGATATACAGTAGTCGCATTTATGGCTTTGGGGGAAACTCCATGCTGATCTCATTAGCAGCTACACGAGGTTACATTCTCCACTGTGATGTACAAGCGCTCCTCTTTCCCATATTCCTAACAGCATTTGCTGTCATTTTTTTTTTCCTCAAGGAAATTTCAATTTGCATTTCCCTGGTGGCCAAGGAACTCTTTTTCAAACATTTTTCAGCCTGCGTATTTATTATTTTTGGAAAAGTCTATTCAATTCTTAGCCTACTGGTAGATTGATTCATTGGCTGATTGATTATCACTGGCAAATTCTATGTGTATTCAGGACTTTTTTGTTGTTGTTTGGTTGGCTTTAGTTCCTTTGCTTGCTTGGTTTGGGTGGGGCAAATGAGCTTGTTGAGTTTATCCACCAGAGTGAACATAATGCCTATACAAGACCTAATGTGTGTTACTCTAACTTCTGCATCATAAAATCCGCACTGTTCGAAAAACACCACCAAAAACATTTGACTCAATCAAAACCCACTGCCTCAGAGCCAATACCTTTCTTTGAAGCCACAGAAATGCTTAAATATGGTTAAAACTCAAAACACAGAAAGCTGTTTGGCTGAAAAGCTAATTAAGCTTCTTTTACCTTGCTCAAAAAAAAGTACAAAGAAGCAAACCTGTGGGAGTTATTTTTGTTCTTCTGGGTTGTTTCTATTCTTTCTTCTCCCCCTTCCCACAAACGTTATCTGCCACAGGTATTATAGTCTACTGAAACCACAAACACTGACTAGTGGTTAAGAATATTTAGAGTCCCGTGGCTGGAGAGATGCCTCAGCAGTTAGGAGCAAGTACCACTCTTGCAGAGGATGTGGGATTAGGTCCCAGCACCCACTGTCAGACAGCTCACAACTGCCTGTAACTCTGCCTCCAGGGACCAGGCACCTTCTTTCTGGCCTCCACGGGCACCTTCACTCACATGCATTTACCTGCACACAGATTTTAAAAACTAAAAAAGAAATCTTTAAAATAGACTACACCCAGCCACCCTTCCACAGTCTTCAGTTGTCCTTTCTTCTCAGTAGAGACCTTGTGAGTGTGCGATGACATCACCAGCAGCAAGTGTAGCACCAATGAGAGTCCAGCTCTTGATCTCCGTGAAAACCAAGTCACAAGTGATCTGCAGTAACACATTTTAAGACTTCTGATGTTTCCTGACAGGGTGTCAGTGGCCCACACCTGGGCAGCTGCACAGGTCTCTGCAGCATTTGATCCCACAAGTGTGATTGGCCTAGATTTCAAGTGTCACAAAACACGGCCGGTGAGCCAGATCATGACAGGTGGAAATCATCTTAGTCCTGACCTTTGTAGACTCCTTTCCAGCCTTACTACAAGCCATTTTTCAAAGCCAGTGGAACCTCAGACCAGCAGTTCAGGGAAAGGACCAGCTGAACTCCCTGAGCTCCACCCTCTCCCTACTCCTCCGCCGTACAGCAATTCGAACTGCACACACACACTTTGCACTTACGCACACGCTCTGGGCATTCACCTCCCACCTGATGTGCAGTTGGAGAAGACGTTCCTCCCACACTTTAGCCACTGGTTCTCAACCTTCCTAATGCTGCAACCCTTTAGTACAGTTCCTCTCGTTGTGGTGACCCCCCCCCCACCCAATCATAAAATTATTTTCTTGATACTTCATAACTTTGCTAGTTACGAATTATAATGTAAGTATCTTATATGTAGGATATCTGATAGGGGACCCCAGTGAAAAAGTCATTTGATACCTCCACCCCCTGCAAAGGTGTTGCAACCCACAGGTTCAGGACCTCCTTTAGGGTCTTCTCTTCTCTCTGGTTGCTCTTGTTTCTTTTTTTTTTAATGGCGTCCAAAAAGCTTTTTAATTTAATATAACCATATTTGTCAATTCTTTGGATTACTTCTGCAGTACTGGATTTGTTTGTTTCACAAAGTCTTTGTCTGTGCCCGTTTGCTGGCATGTTTTCCCTGAGTTTTCCTTTAGCAGTTGCAAAGTTCCAGGCCTTACATTTGGTCTTTGGTCTACTTTCAATTGCTTCTAGTACAGGGTGAGAGGTAAGGGTCTCTTCTGATTCTTCCACATGAGGAAAATCTAGTTTCCCCAACATTATTTATTCACATCTGCTAACAGCCTGCCATTCGCTGTCTTTTCTGTGAGTCATGTGTCTGGTATCTTTGTTAAAAATCAGGCGGCGGCTCTAGTTGTAGAGGTTTGTCTCTGGGTCCTCTATTCTATTCCTCTGGTCAATATGTCTGATTTTGTCCCATACCTATGCCATTTCTGTTGCTCTGACTCTGTAACATAATTAGGACACCTCCAGTGCTGCCCTTTCTGTTAAGTATTGCCTTGGCTGTTCACGGTCCCATGTACTTTAGAAACATTTTTTCTAGTTCTATGAAAAAAAAAAGTCATTCAAGTTTTGATAGAGACTGCACTGAATCTGTAGATTGTTTTTTAGCAATATAGCCATTTTGAAAATATTAATTCTGCAAATCCGTGAGCGAGGAGGCATGTCTACCTTTTCCTGTGCACTTCAGTTCCTTTCTCTGGAGGACTGAAGTTTTACTGTAGGGTTCGTTGCCCTCCTTGGTTAGGTTCATTCCTAGGTGTTGGTTTTGAAGTGACTGAGTATGGGCTTCTCCTCTCCTAAGTTGTTAGTGTTGTATAAAGACAAACCGCTGGTGTTTGGATCCTGGCTTTGTAGCTGACTGCTTTGCTGGAAATGTTTGTCCAATGCCAGAGTTTTGTAGCAGAGTACTTGATGTCATTCTAGAATTATGTCATCTGCAAAGAAAGACAATTTGATGTCCTTGTTACCTATCAGTATCCCTGTTTCTTTCTTTCTCTTCCCTTATTACTCTGGCTAAGGCTTTAAACACTGTGAGCAAGAACATGGGCAACCTGCATCATTCCAAATTTCAGAAAAAAAAGGTTCGTCCACCCATCTAATATAATGTATAGTGATTCTTCTTGGTTTCCTCAAAACTTTTATCACGAAGGGATATTAAACTCTGTGAAATATGTTTTGCACAGATTGAGGTGATCATGTAATTTCTGTCCTTAGATCTACTTATGTGTGAATTCTACACATTGGTCTGCAGAAATTGAACCAACAAGTGACAAAACCAACTTGGTCATGAAATGTGATCTTTTTTTTTTCTTTTTTCCATATTGTCTGAAATTTCTATAACCTTGCTCTGGAGAGAGCAGGGCAAGGCCTCAAACCACTTCAAAATTGTTCTGGCAAGCACTGTAGGAGTGCACAGGGTCACTGCAGACCCAAGCACGAAATGTGATCTTCTTAATATGTTCTTGAATTCAGTTTGCCAGAATTTTCTTGAAAAATTTTACATCTGTGTTTATCAAGGAAATTGGCCTAGAGATTCCCTTTGTTGTTGTTGTTGTTGTTGTTGTTGTTGTTCTAACTTTACCAGGTTTTGGTATCAAGATAATGCTGGCTTCATAGGATAAGTTTGACAGTGTTCTTTTCCTTTCTATTTTATGGAACAGTTAGAGAGACATTGATTTAAACCCTACTGCCCTTCTGGTATTCCTTATGGCAGGGAATGACACCAACAGCACAAATCAGAACATGCCAGTCAGTTAGCAATCCTAACTCCCCTGCTTTATAGTCATCCTCAAACCATGACCTAGCATGCTCAGCCTTATCAACTAAACTCCTCTTGGTTTCTTGAATGGAGACCTCTGCTCAGTCCCTTGTCACTCGTCTATGCTTTGCAGTAAATTCGAACTCATATGAAGGTACTCACCCTCACTACTTCAAGTGCTCCGTTTTCCCAGAATCTCCCTTCCCCGACCTCTTGGCTAAGTGAAGCCTTACTCATGCCAGAGTAAAACACTATCCACTCAGGTAGTGTTTTCAACAGTGTGGTTGTTTAACATAAACTCACTCATGTGCTATAAGGTCTATGGAGGCACATGACAGAAAGTAGATAAAAACATTGTTACATTCATTTAATCCAATGTCTTCAATTTCCACATGGAAATATAACTGCCCAAAGTAAAAAATTCTCAAAACCAGGAGCTGTGCCTTCTAACTTTCATCTTAACAGTGTGTTTTCTCCTATGCCAAAGCTTCCACAGATCATGTCCTAGAAAGCATGTAATGGCAGTACTGTCAACTAGATTAGAATAGGGAATAGTTTGTTACAAACTGAAATGATACTGAGCAAAGAGGATGCAGGCTACATGGAGGAATATGTTAATCTGAAGAAAAAGCACATAGAGGGGCCTTGTGAAGATAATGTTTTACATTATATCTGTGTTACACTGAAGGGCCCATCCCATTCCTATCTGAGAAAGGGCCTACATACCCTGAATCAGCAGTTCTCAACCTGTGGGTCATGATCCCTTTTGGGGGAGAGGGGTCAAACAACCCTTTCACAGGGCTTGCATCTCAGATATCCTGCATATCAGATATTTATATTATGATTCATAAAAGAAGAAAAATTACAGTTATGAAGTAGTGACAAAATAATTTCATGGTTGGGGGTCACCATAAAATGAGGAACTGTCCTGAAGGGTCACAGCATTAGGAAGGTTGAGAACCACTGCTCTCAATGTATGTGAGCAAAGGCAGATGAGCTTAGATGTGAAAACACACGTGAGCTGGTGCAGTATCATCTTGAGTTCTGCTCAAGAGAGCTTCCTGATTGGAAGGGAAGCTGTGGAGAGCCACGGACACCCAGGAAACCCTGCCTGACAGTCCATCTGGCAACGGCATGAACATGTAGAATCGAGCTGAGATTTTTTTTGTTGTTGTTGTTAATTTTTACCTGGAATAATCAAATAAGTTGTATAACTGGCTTTATTTAGTTTTCATCTTTTTCAACTTTTCCTTTAAAGTTTCTTAAAAAGAACTTGCTCTTGAGCAGATGCAAAGGGTGTGGAAGGTAAAAACTGCTGCTGTGTTGTGACTGTATCCCAAGACTCATTCACTGTACCACATATAATTTTTCTAAGGAAAGGAAATCTTAGACAGTGTAAGGTAAAGAAGTGAGTGTTTCACATTTTTACCTTACCTGTAAAACATCAACCAAAAATCCAATTTTCTTTTAAAGTATATGTCCATGATTAAAATTCTAGGCAAGGATTTAAACTTTAATGCTAAATATTAGACTAAAAATTCACTTACAACATCCTACAATTTGCAATATTTACATGCAAAATGCATAATTCAAGAGCTGAATTGGTAGCATTTTGCAGAGTTCAATCTTTTCCTGGTACCTTCATCCCCCAAACAGAAGTCGCCTCATGAATTCTGAATGACTCAGCAATTAAATAAGAAAGGAATAAAGTACATAGCCATGTTCCCCCTGAGGAGTTAAAATCAAAGTTAAAGTTTTCTTTCCTCTTTCGAAAGTCTAAAGACTCATTTTCCTAAGACTTAAAGCAAAAATCTTAGGATCAAAAATCTGTCAGATCAAGAGGTACAGTTCAAACAAAATGAAGCTGTCAGCAAAGAATCCTGAAAAGTCCTAAAGGATCATCCATACCCAAGAGAACAGACCAAGGTAAGGCGCCTTACAGCCACCTGCCGTGCACACGACAGGAGGTCTTCCAGAAAAACTCATCACAGTGGAACAGTGAGGTTCAGCTGGGCACTAGCCCCAGCAACCCCACTGAGATTTCAAAATGGAGCATTGTCCTATGTGTCGGTGGAACTCACCCGCTCCTCTTTGGTCAGCCCTCCTGAAGAACACTGAAGACTGTAGTCAGTGAAGCAAACAGGACCCTGTGCTTGTGGCACGTTGGGAAACCTGTCCCATCCTTTTGTTCAATGTTTTACTAGCAGTCACAATCAAAGAATGCTCATTGGCTCACATCATTCACATGTGAATTTACAAGTGTTGTCTATTACATATACAACAGGGTATTATGGTTCTATTAGAGTAAAATAAATTTCTACATATTAAACTTCTAGTCTAGATTTTCTGAAGGAAACTGAGGAAATATTTCAATTCTTTAATATTGGGATTTTAAAAAAAAAATTACTTTCTGTGGGGAGCTGCAGCTGCCACCCCATATATTTTGAACACCTGGTCTCTGGCCAGAGCAGAGAGCATTGTGATAAACAAGCTCTTAGTAGGAAAAGCTGCATGCCTCCAGTTTATGATGCAAGCTGGCATGATTTCTCATAGCCTATTATGTTTTGCCACGTAGCCGACACTGATTGGGACCAGGGAAAGTATTTAACCTACAAGGGCTGGGGGCTGGAGAAATAGAAGTAAGATGTATGTAAGAATAGAATTAGAAGTAAGATGTATGTAAGAATAGAAGTAAGATGTATATAAGATTAGAAGTAAGATGTATGTAGGAATAGAAGTAAGATGTATGTAAAAATAGGAGTAAGTAAGATGTAGGGGAGAGGAGTAAGTAGGAAATAGGAGTAAGTAAGAAGAAAGAAGTAAGATGTAAGTAGTAAGATAGAAGTAGTAAGATGTAAGTAGTAAGATGTAAAGATGTAAGTAGTAAGATAGAAATAAGTAAGATGTAAGAAGATGTAAGAAGGAGATATAGAAGAATATAGAAGTAGCTAGCTAAGAAAGAAGAAAAGATGAACGAATGATTCTGTAGTACAAGGTTTCTGAATAAACTGCTTGGAGAAGGTTCGTTGTTGCCTCCTTATTTCCACTGGTCGGTAAGGCGGCGACAACTTTCTCTCTGTATTTTAATTAAATTTGAATTAATGAAATTATATGTAGACTTATTATAAGTTCCTTTTTAAAAATGCTACATGAACTAAAATATGTTTGTATTAATTGCAATTAAATTAAATTTTGGCCATAAACACTAATAGTAAATGGTTAATGGCTGGCGTATTTTATGAATGCAGGTGGTTCTAGTTTATGTTGGTTACCTTCATTAATCAGTGTATGGGATGACTGCCAAATCTCCACTTTGTGCCCATTCACACAATACATTTTATTGTTGGTATACAAAAGCAGCTATCACACAATTTCCTGTCCTGATTTTCTTGCTGAAGCAACAATCACTTAATATACAGACTATGTCACATGGCGTTGTGTTTTAATGGTGTGATACTTATTTTAGTGCCCTCCCACTGACTTCACCTCTATAGCCACAAGCTTACGCCAGGGCAAACAGAACCACAAGGGACCGGAACACAGAACGTACTTTCTATGGTGTGACTGTAAAAGGCAGATCTAGAGCCGGCCGGGGGACGGGGGGAGGGGGGGGCAGAGATACAGGAGGACGCCAACACCTGTACTGAGCAACAGGGCAAAGGCATAGGGAGCTCTGCAGATGAACACTCCTCTTGGTCACCTCTCAGCGTATGCATCTCTGTGCTCACACCACGGCACACTCATCCTGGGTAACATTTACCCTGCAGTGTCTCCAACCCCTCATCATAAACTTCAGAATCCTCTTCAGATGTCCCATCACCATCACCCTCTCCTGAGGTCATATCTGGCTATGGGTGGAGGAATTCTGCTCCATCTGGAAATTCCCTTTCAGTGTGACTATAGTCCGATAAGACGGATGCAGAGCGGTGTGTAAAAGTAATTATAGAAAACCTAGCCACCAAGTACCACGGACCAGCAACATAATTTATATATATATATATACATACATTTTGTTTCACCAATATTATATGACTCACCAGGGTTTTTTAATAACTTTGAATTATTTATAACTTAATAAAACAGGTCTAGATTACCAAATTAATCTTGAAGAACTAGTAGCACTGGGCCTCCATCTGGCACGGCAATTCACAAGAGCTGAACCTTTAGACACAGCAGGTCCCACCACTTCCTGTCTCTCCACAGAGCGGCACTCTCGCCAGCTGCACAGCTGCCTGACTCCTGTGGGCACTGGCATTTGTACTTCATTGTTTAAAGCTGATATGAAGTGCCTGGTCATAATTAACTATAAGGCAGCAAGGCAGAAAAGCAGAGCCAAGCTTTGTAGAGTTCTAAGGAGTATGTTAACTATATACCATACTCAAATCCCCTTCTTAGAAAACAGAAAGTAACTCCTTATGTGTCAGTCACCGGAGTTTAGGCATGAGCTCTCTCACTCATACCCTGGGTAACTGTATTGTACCAGGCATCAGAACTTGATCCAAAAATAAAAGAAAAAAAAAGAAAGAAAAGAAAAGAGTCATCTGTAGGCTCGGCTGCTATTATGAGATGGGTCTTATCTAAAGATACACCAAATGTTGGCTAGAGGTGAGTGTCAGTGACAGACCTTGCCTGGTATATTCAAGGTCTAACTCAGTTTCTGACACCAGAGAGAAAAAGGGGCATACCAAGTATAATTCTGTTCGGCAAACCCAACATCACGTTCCTTGTTGTCAGAAACCTGGAAAAAGCAGCAGTATATGAGAAGACAGAGTGCTGTGCTGGGAAGCAAGCGTTCATGAACCCCGTGGAGTTCTTCCACCAAGGAGCCATCTCCAATCACAGTAGAGTCTCTTTATTATAAACTCAAGTTTGGGCTTATTCACTCCAACCCTCAGGACAGTTTGGTGCATCAGCCCAGAACCCTCACTGAGCATTTACAGGAAAATGGGAGTAAATGAGGGGGCGTCCAGCCTGGCAAGCATCTAATAGAATGACTATTGTAAGCCAATTGGTGGGTGCTCAGAAGCAAGACCATAAATAAACACAAATGGTCTGAAAGTATATCTCAAGCAATCAGACTAATCTTTGGTTAACTATTGCTAGGAAGTAGCTAGGGATAACTCTGGGGTATGGACCAAGGACAAGCCATGAGGTCGTTCTTGGTACTTGGGGGCAGCTTGGGTTCAGCGTAAGTCAAGTTCTCAAG
>NW_022196894.1:36874258-36909663 GCF_008632895.1 Mastomys coucha | reverse complement strand
ATCCATCCCAAGGTCCCAAGGTGAGGTAGGTTTGGCCTCTTGAGAGATAGGTCACTAAGATGAAGGTAAGAAGGTATGATCAATAACAAAAGGGAAGAGCTTATCAAGAATTATTAAGTGGTCTGAACATGGAATGCACACACAACTTTCTTCATGCCTACAGAGTGCTACCAAGGACAAGAATCACAACCTGGAGGAATGAAATATAAAAAGCAAATGCTGTTTGACACTGAAAGACTTTCCTACCATAAATTCATAGAATAGGCAATTAGCAGTCCTGAAGTCCTGAATTCAGACAATGACTTGAATGTAAAAATTTACAGTACTCCATCTACCAACAAAGTCCCTGGGAGCTGGAACATTCACCCAGATGTACCATAATCTGATGTGTATAAAATGATAGATTTTAACACATTTTGAAGAGTAAAGAATATCATGTAAAGAACGTGAATTAGACTAGAACTCAGATTAACAAAATGAAGTCTCCAGAATAATCATCAAATATTTGTTAAAATTTCTGTACAGTTTAAAAGGCAAAGAAGACACTAAGGAAGAAATTCAAAATAGTATTAATTGAATACATATAAATATACAACATCAAATACAACAAAAAATACAACATCAAAATTTTGGGGCAGCAACCAAAGTATTACTCAATCTCCCAAGTTAATGTACCTTGACATTGATCCATAACTATCAAGTTTCTTCCTTAAGCCACTAGCAAAAGAAAAGCAAATTAAAGCAAATACAACCAAAAAGAAGAAAGCATAAAGACTACAGAGTTCAATGAAATGAAAACAGAAAATCCAGAATAAATAAATCAATAGTTTTCCAAGATCAATAAAATTGATAAATCTCAATCTAGAGTGGTCAAGAATAAAAAAAGACAAAATTACTCAAGTTGGTCTCAAAGAGACATAATTACAGATTCCATGGATATTAAGTGACAAAAGAAATTATTAATATCTTTGTATTAATATATTTGGTAACTTGAAACATAAATTACCAAAGCTAACCATAAAAAGACATAAATAACTAAGGAAATAATTTAATTTGTAGTATTTCAAACCCCTCCCATCAAGATGACACCAGCTCAAAAGGCTTCAATGGTAATCTCAGGAATCAATGAATTAAAAACAATACCAGGGCGGTGGTGGCGCACGCCTTTAATCCCAACACTTGGGAGGCAGAGGCAGGCAGATTTCTAAGTTCGAGGCCAGCCTAGTCTACAGAGTGAGTTCCAGGACAGCCAGAGCTATACGGAGAAACCCTGTCTCGAAAAACCAAAAAATAAATAAAATAAATCTTAAAAAAAAAAAAAAAAAAAAAAAAAAAAAAAAAAAAACAAAACCAACACTGAGCACAAACTTCCAGAAAAAAAAATTCTCCCAACACTGTACCCTAATTCCAAAATCCAATAGAGAAAATAACATATGGCTACAGAGTAACCTTCCTCTTGAACACAGACATAAAAATCCCTGAGACAGTATAAGAAAAACGAAGGTAGCAACATAGAGGCTGGCTAATTACAGTGTGAATGAAGCCTTTACCAAGAATGTAAAGTTCACTCTGAAGCAGGGAGCAAAAGCAGAAGGGTGAGTGAGGGCCGACCTAGATCCGCCCTTCAAAGGCACACCCTCAACAACCTGCTGTCTTCTACAGTTCCACCCGTCCCCAAAAGGCTACTGCAATTCTCAGTCTATTCTTTGATTAAATCATTGATTGTGTACGGCAGAGCCTTCAAACCCCAGTCATCTCTGGAAACACTCTCAGAGTCATTCCCCGGAGCATGTCTACCAAGCACCTCACAAGTCATGAATTGTGATGGCCAATTAGTGTGTGAGCACTGTTCATGACCAGCAACAAAATAAGAACAAAGTACTGACATAAGCAAACGGATACATTCTGAAGGCATTGTGCAAAGCAAAATGATCCAGAAATAAATGATAAATTGCATGCCTCCAGTTTTTTTTTAAAAAAAAAAAACTATATTATGAAAAAGTAAAAAAATAAAGATAAATTTAAAAAAAAAAATCAATGGTACATAGGGATATTAATCCAGCAACATGACTACTCTGGAATACAGACATGCTTTTAATCCCAGGATACAGAAGCAAACAGATCTCAAGGACAGCCTAGTACAGAGCAAGTTCCAGGTTCGGAAAAGCTTAGGTCTAGGTGTGGGGATACGTGCCTTTAATCCCAGCACTCAGAAGTGAGTTCTGTGCAGTCAGTTAGGCCAGAGTTAAGAGAGCAGTGCAGAGAGAGACAGGGAGGAGGCAGTTTTACTGGGACAGTTTTACACAGACAGGCTGCAGGTGAAGACAGAACAAACCAGAGAACCAAAAGGAGCCAGAAGAGTAGAACAGATTCCAAGAGCTAGGTTGAGGACAAGTGGAGCTATTCAGTCAGAAACTGAGAGAAGCTGGTGTGTGAATCAGTCAACTGGGAGAGGAGTTTGGGCCAGAAGAGTTGAATTGAACTAGTCAGCCAGATTTCAGAAAGAGCTACAAAGGGTGAGGTTATTCAGAAGTAGGTCTCAAAGGCTGAAAACATTCTAGCCCTAGATTAGATTGTACAGAGTCTAAAAGCTTCCAGGACTAGGCCTAGGTTAGCAGAGGCAGTATGCCTCCTAGAGGATAATTACTCCAGGTAAATAAAAGATACTTTTACACAGTGGTGCCAGGTGCTAAGCTGGGGCTGCATTGTCTGTCGAGTGGGGCAGAGAACTAAAAGTCCAGAGCCATCTGAGATGAGGAAGCTTTTCATAGCATGCCCGAGATAACGAAACTGTAAACATCTGTTACAATGCACAGATTACACACTCAAGTGGGCGGACATATTGCGTGTAAATTATACTTCAATGGTGAAACAACTCTGGGGTGGGAATGTGGTACAAAACACATATGTTGGTGATACGACCAAAGAAACAAGTTAAAGACTCATTTTCCAGGAAGGCAGCCAAAGCCATCCAAGAGAAATGAGCTTGATAAAGAAACACTCCAGCGGCCTCTGTAGCCAGAGTCTAAATGCCAGACCCTCCTGCAACTACTAATGACCTCAGTCAGTTCTCTAACCAATAACAGGAGCGTCCCGCAAAGCCGCACTGCTCTGTGGTTGTCTCTGCTGGCTGCAGAGGCCACAGCAAATCTCTCCTTGTGGATCAGTGACATCTCACCTACAGGGATCTGAATGGAGGACCCACATCTCTATAAGAGCTGAGAAATTTGAGATGTCATCTCCAACATCTACTACTAACATGGACTTAGACAAATATTATTCAAAATATGATGGGCAGCCATGCATGAGACAAAAGCCAGCAACAAATGCTAACTTCAAAAACCCGTCTCTCTCTCCTCTCCATCCCCCTCCTTCCTTCTCTACTCCTACCCAGCTCAGGTTCCTCACTGCTTTGGCTTTGCAGGATATAAAGGTGAACCTGCCCTCTTTTCCTGGGTGAGCCTATACCTCCTGAAGAGGTAGAAGTGGCTGCCACTGAGCCAGAGAAAAGGGTCCAGAGGCATGGGACTGGAAATTGTCCATGTTCCCTGGCATGAGGAAGTTTGTATTCTATTTTGCCCATGAGAAAATGAGACTTGACAGGTCCAGGAAAAGATGCCCATCCTTGGCAATGGATTTCATCATCGCAAGATTCCCATGCATCAGTCTTACAGGGTAGACTTCAAGCCCAAGAGGGAAACATCAATAGTTATTCCATAGGAAGTTAAGAGGGCTGCTTCTCGGCGTCCAGCACTATAAGAGACCTTAAAGCATACTAAAGGAGCCTCAATAATTGATATTAAATTCCATGCCATACAGCAAAAAAAAAAAAAAAAAAAAAAAAAAAAAAAAAAAAAAGAAGAGAGTTTCCAATTAAAAGTTCAAACAACTTAAAAGAAAAGAGATGTACAGAGATGTACAGACAGTTCTTGCTAACCATTGTCAGCACAGGATTAATTAATATAATTTTAAAGTAAATATTAATGTACCAAGGACCAAAATCTCTATATCTTCAAATATCAGAAACTCCAGTTTAGAGTCAGGCCCGGGGTAGTTACAAAGACTGATAGAACCTAAGGTCTATGTTTCTGGGGTTCTGGGACATCCTCTCAGATCCCATGATAATACTCTAGTCAGATGTGAGCTGGTAAGAGACCTGCCTTTCTCAGGGGCAGAAAAGCATCAAAATTCTTGCAGCTTGGTTTTCTAGGAACTTTTGAAAAACACAGATTTTTAAACAAGGCTGAGAAGAAAATACTTTTCCTTCTTGGGTTAGGTTTTTTTATTGATAGAATAATTGATATTTTGGACTTTGGCATATTGTCCTTGATGGTCCTATTCACCGAGTTACCAGATTGAAGATTTCTACTGGGAAATGCTATCTAGAGTTTCCAGGTGGCAAAGGGCCAGAGCAGTGGCCTTCACTGTTAGATACAAGTGCTCTCTTAACCTCACCATGCACTGGAGCATCCCCACTTGGCTGCAGCAAGCAAGCTCCATTTGTTTAATGAGGCATTCACATGACAGAAGTGGCTAAACCAACAAGTGGAGTGATTATGAACAAATAGAACCATCTGAGACCATCAGAAGGATGCTATGTTCTGAGACGGGCTCTTTCTAAGCACAGCTCGACTTTGTGTCTCTTCCAAATGGAACACTGGTTTTCATTCTTCTCCTTGATCTTTTTGATGTGTTTGTGTCAGTCCTAGCTTCACCTGTAAGCAGCTAAGGCATTCTTTGAGGAATGTATGTACAGCATGATAGAACAGTACTTGGGATGGGGTGGGGGGGAACTGTTATCTTTCAGATACTCACAGAAATCTAGGAATGCAGAGAAAGAGGTACAACAGAGATAAGATCCAGTCCTGATAACGAGCCCACATGCTTCACACAGCCTCTCAGGCTCTGCTGAACCTGGCTCTGCCTAGCAGAGTTCAGTAGGTTTACTCGTCAGCAGCATTCCTGCCTCTCCCACGCTGGCTCTCGGCATGGTCTATTTTCTTAGAATCATCACACGGTCCTTCCAATTCTGCCCATCCTTGGCATTTCAGTATTCTACTGGCCCCCAAAACAAACAAGATACACTTCTCAATGCCCTGCTCGCAACCCTACATAGTCTTGAGATTATCGTGCCTCAGTGTTTCTTAGTGTAGTACTTTTTTGACTTAGATTCTACATTGAAACTATATGCCAGGTCCTAGTATGCAATGACAGAGAAGAGAGTGAGTGTCCAGCATGGCTGTTATGTAGGCCATCGGAGATATATGTACTAAATAGTGTTGCAAACATTTGCATAAATCTCAGAACAAGGCTAGGTGGCCGTATGGCTGTTGGTCACATTTTACACAAGGACACAGCAGCCCAGAAATGGAGGTGGGCCTCTGTCCCTAATGTGACTGCAGAATCTTTCCTAACTCTAAATTACACCATCCCCAGTAATGGTGGAGAGACTTGGCATACCAATGTGGCAAGTTTTATTTAAACTCTATTAGCCTTAGGCATTTTTTTCACAGCCATTTAAGTTTCCTTTACAATGAATTTTCTATTTAGATCTGTCTCCTACTTTTTTTTAACTTATTCACTTTACACCCCAATCACTGTTCTACTCCTGGTCACCCCCTCCCACAATCTTCCCCCTACCCTTGCCCCTTCTCCTCAGAGAGGACGTGGCCACCCTGGGTATCCTCCCACCCTGACACATCAAGTCTCTGTGGAGATAGACACTTCCTCTCCCACTGAGACCAGACAAGGCAACTCAGCTAGACGAGCACATCCCACTTATAGGCATCAGCTTTTGGGATAGCAAGTTCCAGTTGTTCAGGACCCACATGAAGACCAAGCCACACATCTGCCACATATGTGCAGGGAGACCTAGGTCCAGCCTATGTATGTTCTTTTATTAGTGGTTCAGTCTCTGAGAGCCCCAAGGGTCCAGGTTAGTTGACTCTGTTGGTCTTCCTGTAGAGTTCCTATCTACTTTGGGGCTGCAATTCTTTCTCCTATTCTTCCAAAAGAATCCCCAAGCTCCATCCACTGTTTGGCTGTGGGTGTCTGCATCTGTCTGAGTCAGCTTCTGGGGGAGCCTCTCAGATGACAGCCATGCTAGACTCCTGTCTGTAAGCATAACAGAGTATCATTAATAGTGTCAGGGAGTGGTGTTTGCCCATGGGATGAGTCTCAAGTTGGGCCGGTTATTGGCTGGCCATTTCCTCAGTCTCTGTTCCATCCCCCATGCCTGCATTTTTTTTGTAGACAGGATAAATTTGGCGTCAGAAGTTTTATGGGTAGGCTGGTGTCTCTATCACTCTACTGGGGTTCCTGCCTGGCTACAGGAGATGGCCTCTTTGGGTTCCATATCCCTAGTGCTGTGAATCACAGCTAACCAAGGTCATCCCCATTGATTCTTGGGTCTCTCCCTTATCCCAGGTCTCTGTCACGTCCTAGAGATGGACATTTAGCATTTTTAGGAGATAAAAATGTCTACCTCACAGGATCGCTTTGGAAAGTATACCTTAAATTTTCCCGGCACAAAGAGGTCTTTAATAGCCACTGATTGACTCTGAGTTCATAAATGTAACTTCCAGCTGTAAGCCCTGACAATCAGAAAGCAGGCTGACTCCAGTACCCTCTAAGTGCCAGTGGCAGATGATGCCTGAAAAACCTATGGCCATATGACCATTTTGAGGCATACCTTTAGCTATGCTTTACTATGATGAATGAAGGGAATACAAAACTGCTCTTAATTATGTGTTAAGGAAAAACTCACTGTAGGGTATGAGTGAATATATTTATATGCCCTCCATCCACCAGAAGTCAAAAGGCTCAATACTTTCCGTGACAATGCGGTAGGAAGATCAAAAAATGAAATACAAACAAAAAGAGAGAAAAGAAGTATTAGAAAGAAAAAAAAGAGCTGGAAGTAAAACTCAGCGAGCGTCCATGAAACCAACAGGCAAGAACAGAGTGAGAGAGAAGCAGGTGGGGGCACTGTTGTCCAGGCATCTGATGATGCACCGATTAGTGCTGTTTCTAAGCAGATTAACCAAATCCCAACTGTTCTACATCAGGTCGTGTCTCTAAGCTTTCCCTCCCTCATATCTGTGCAAAAAATAAAGTAAAATAAAAATGTAAATACACAAGCAAAACAGAAGGAACAAAACACCTACATAAAATAAAAATGGTGCAGACTGACAGTTCGTTCTTGTATCTTTCCACACTGTGGGAGCAACCGCAATGATGAAAAGTGATGAGGCTTAAAAGAGGTAAAATGAAGAGACTGTCCCCTCTATGTGAGTTTTAAAATGCAGCATCAAGCGTCCTCCCCTCAGCAGGAGGCCCACGGGGCAGAGGGCCAATCAGCCTGTGAGGGCTGAAAGCAGGGAGCTGGTCCAGGGAGCGTGTGTTCTAGCACAGTCCCAGAGAACTTGTAACCTCATTATGACCTCCTTTCTTATAACCTTCACCCCAGCAACCACAGAACCAACCCCAGAGGCAAGAAATGGGTGGAAAGATTTTTTTTAAAAAGTAATAACAAATAAATAATAGAAAAGGTGTATGTCAAATGCATTTATACAGTGAACATACAAGGGGGTTAGATTTATCTACTTCCTGATAACATTTGTCTTTTTAATGTTTCTTTTCTAATTTTATTTTGTGCACTTAACTTTTGAATGCAGTGAATTCCTTTCAGGTCTAGGCAAGGAGGGAACTAATGCCTAAGTTTGTGGTGGTCAAGACACTCACAAGACTGAATTCAGCTAATGGTTTAAAAGAAATCACATATTCCCTGTGAGACCCCGCTATGCTGCAAAGACAAACTGCTGAAACCTGAGTTAAGCTAACACAGGAGGGTCAACCTTCCCCTGGAGTCCATGGGCTCTGTGAACCCAGGTATCGTGGTCTGTGGGCTCCCATTCCAGTCACCCAGCCCTTTCAACTCTGTCTTAGCTGTTAGAGGCAGGAGTGGGGAGGGATTCCAGACTGCTGCAGAGAGCTGGTGTATGTGTGGGGGGGGGGGGGGGGGGGGGGAGAGATTTCTTTTGGCATGAAAAAAGAAAGGAAAAGAACTGGAGACACATAAGGCTGGATAGGCAGAACCTTCTATATAGCTGTGATACATAGGATTTTTTTTTCCTCAGAAATTTAGTAGCAATATAAGCAATGATTTAAGAGTAAGAACTGTCAAATGCTAGGGACAATGAAAAGACACGATGCACTAAAATGATTCTACTAACTAAGAGGAAAATGGTGGAACATTACCAGGTCCAAGGTACCATGATGGCTTAGTATGTTCCTTCCCTCCAACTTGAATGTCCTCTCTCTTCGTCTCTCTGCCACAGACATTTGCTAGGTGGACTAGAAGTAGTGGTAGTCTCGGACATCAGTTACACCTTTCCCTCATCAGACACCCCACTAAACCAACTCAGGACACCCTCGCAACACTTCAGTGCAATCTCCCCCCAGTTTCATGGCTCTTCAGAGTTGTCTGGAGTTGAAGAGCTTTAGCTGGACAGTGACCACTGGGTACAAAATAGGTTACACCTAGTTAACAATCACGAAGCTTCCGACAAGAGTACGGACGTGCAATTTGAGAACGCAGAGGATGAGCAGTTGCTTGGGTTAGATATCAACAGAACACAAAGGAGAGCTAACACGGTTTCGTTGAGAAGTAGTGCTTGGGACTACAGAAACAGCCCAGTGGCTAAGAGTGCTTGCCCCACAACAGTGAGGATGGCAGTTCAGATCCCAGTACCTATATAACAAGTCAAGCATCCCATAAATACCTGTAGCTCCAGTTCGAGAGCCCTGGTGCCCTCTTCCAGCCTCTGAAAAAGCATGGGCACAAACATCCAAACAAACCCGTACACTCACTCACAGGGTCACATACACATACATGGAAAATAAAAGAATTTTGTTTTGTTTTGTTTTTTTTCTTTTAAAATAGGGTTTCTCTGTATAGCCCTGGCTGTCCTGGAACTCACTCTGTAGACCAAGCTGGCCTTGAACTCAGAAATGTGCCTGCCTCTGCCTCCCAAGTGCTGGGATTAAAGGCATGCACCACCACTGCCTGGCTAAAATAAAATTTTAATGTAGCTCTCAAGAAGAGGACCATAAAAATGAGACTGGCAGGAAAACTAAGAAAATCACAGGATAGTTCTTCTCATGCTCATTGCAAGGTCATCTCCACCTCGCCCTGGAAAGCAGTCCTCAAAGAGGACCACAGAAGTGATCAATAAGTAAGGAAATAACAGGCCAGTGGTCTTACAGCTATTTATAAATAGTCTACACTGTGAGTTACATATGTGAGATAAAATATACATGTACATGTATGCATAATATGCATGCTCTGTATATTTTGTTATATATGTATACCATAAAATTTATGCAATACTAGCGATAAAAACACCTGAAGGACATTAGCTGGGTCTGATAAGTCACTCAGTTTAAAATTCAGTAGCTGTTTCATTAAAAATAAGCACTTCTGGGACTTTAATTAGGAGTTGATTAAAAATAGCCTTCTTTAGATGGTCACACGTCAGGATCTAATGGCAAGCGCCATTAAACTGTATCTGGGCTGGATCTGCAATGAAGAGGTTGAATGTGCTCCAGGGAGTTGTGGTGGTTTGAATTGGTATCCCCACTCCCTGGCCCTGCAGACTCACGTGTTTGAATGTGCTTGGCCCACAGGGAGTGGCACTATTAAGAGGTGTGGCCTTGTTGGAGGAAGTGTGTCACTGTAGGAATGGACTTTGAGGTCTCCTATGCTCAAGGTACACCAGTGTGGTACACAGTCTCCTGTTGCCACCTGCAGATCAAGATGTAGCTCTCTCGGCTCCTTCAGCACCATGCCTACCGACACTCTGTCATGATGATAATGGACTACACCCCTGAAACTTTAAGCCAGCACCTGTTAAATGTTTCCCTTTATAAGAGTTGCCAAAGTCATGGTATCTCTTCATAGCAATGGAAACCCTAAGACAGGGGCTAGGGGGTAAACAGAAGAAATCACCAACTGGGGCATCATCCACAAGCTTTGGCAGAAGTAAAAGGTGGTATTTAATGTAACAATGTAGAGGTGTTTTCAGTGAGTTAGTTTTAAAATAAAATAACGTAAGTTGAAAGAGCATCCTGTACCATCCACCTTCTCAACTTCAGGGACTGAAATGTTTATAAAGGGCACAGAGTCTGTAGACCGTACAAATCATACCTTAATCAGAGTTTTCATTGCCAAGATAAATCCGGTTCAGGGTACCCTAGGATTAGCATTTCTACCTCTGGGGAGCAGTTTTTCACAAGAGGATCAGTTATCCAAACCCTTCGGGAAACCAGTCCGCAGCCAGACAGCAGTTCAGTTGTTGCTCTGCTGCCTCGCTCCCATCAACCTCAGCATTTTAAAAGTTTCTTTGAAAATATTTGTTTTGGATGGTTTTATACATCACCCATCAGTGTCCTTACAGAACTGAAAATGTATTCTTTCAATTTTCATGGAAAAACAAAGATTTACAGTAAGTCCTATGTGTTAGGTATCATTTTAGTACACGTACATATATTGAATTTTCAACTGTAAGAATATAAAAGGTTAGAATACATCCTAATACCCTTAATTTTATCGGTTTAAAATTAAAAGCCTTGAAGCCACAAGGAAAGAGTCACTTGGCTGAAGTGCCAGCCCTGTGCCCTCCTTTTCCTGTGGTCGTATTTCCATGCTATCAGATTTACTGCACAAAGGACAGAAACTCAGACACACGGGACCAAATCCCAAGAGCTTATTTGTAGGGAAGCCAAGGTGGCTGCTTATTTCTCTATCCTGCTGTAAGCTGTGCCACTACCCATCCAGTTGTTCACCAAATGGAAGATCACACCAGGAAAGAAACTGGCTCAGAAACCAGCCTAATGACGTTTAGGAGGGACAGCTGTTCAAAACCCGAGACTGAAAGGGGCTGAAACTATATGGGAGAAACTGCCACTGGGGATTTTTACATGTCTTCCTGTCTTGTGTTCTCTCCACTTTCTAATATCCTAGGCCACAGCCACCATGAACACACAGCAAATACTCCTCATCCAGGAAACCAAATATTAGCATCAATGTTTCTGCATGAACTCAAACCAAATACAAGAGCGTCAAATCGTACCTGTTCCAAGTATCTGAGAGTATCTGCCTTCAGTTACTGCTAGAGTAGCCATTGTCTGGTAATCTACTTATATTATACAAGAGCCTCATATATAGTTTTTCATTCGTGAAATGTTGAATTAAATAAATAAAAAACCATGACAGACCCAAATGTTGTTCTACACCCACAGACAATTAATTAGAGCTGGTAGCACTAAGTCTAAATGGTGTGAAGATCATATAGTAATTAAATAAATATTTAAGAAATAGACATTAAAATATGATCATGACAAAGTATTAATTATTCTGGGTTATATAAATGAAACTATGCCTACAGCACTGTTGAAGCCCATAAATGAGTAAGACTGACATTAGAATTTGTCAATAAATATTAGTAGAAAGTATAACATAACATGCCACTGACCATAAAAGACTAGATGATTTCGTTCTACCCTTGCAAATGGTTCTAAAACTGAGTGAAATACACAAAGTGATGGAAGGCAGAAAAGGATGCAGAGTATCACAAAGTGAACAGATTCAGAGTATCACAAAGCGAACAGAAGACCTGGCCCAGTCTTCTGTCCTCTGCCATGCTCCATTCCTGAAGTAGGAGGCAGAAATCAGAGCAGGGCTCAGCACAACAGGCTATCTGAGCAAAGACAGCAGGATTCAATTATGGGCTACTGAGATGCATAGACTGTGTGAAGTGTGTTATGAAAGAGCAGGAAGTATAAAAATGAGCTTCAGAAATCTATACGAAGCTCTTCTCAGGTCTGACTGGAGACTCCGGTGCATGGGCAGAGGGCAAAACTTCATGCAGCTCAATGCCGAGGAACTAGTAGGAAGCTGTGAGCTGAATAGGTCTGAGGGTTGGTAGTGCTGGGAGAAGCAGAGCCAGCATGGGGGGGGGGGCTCACTGAAAATTCTAAGAGTCTAATTAAGCCCTAAACAGTATGAGTAATAGTGTGTCTAGCCCTAGAGTAAAAGCATCCCCAAGCCTCACCGTAACATAACCTAAAACCACCAGGTTCCATATCCTAATGCAACCTAAAACAACCAAGTTTCAAATCAATCAAGTTTATATTCCAGCTAATTACCTTTATGCTTGCGTAAAACGTAGCACTCTGACATTTAAATCTGGACTCCCAGAACTAGTAACAACAGTGTCTGCATTTAATAAAAACTATCAGGCATGAAAGGACAGCAAATATGACCAACACTGAGGGTAGTAGAAAATCAATAAATGTCAGTGCATAGATGGCAAATATGTTAGAGCTATGAGACAGGAATACCACAACAGCTATTTTAAATATGTATAAAGATTTAATGGGAAAAATCTGGACTTAATGAGTGAAATGATTTTTAACAGACAGTTGTTCCCATACAAAAGGAATAAACTAGAAAATCTAGAAATAAGAAGTATCTATCCAATAATTAAATTTTCCTGCATAGGCTTGTGGGAAGATTTGACACTTGAGGAAGAAAAAGTCAATGAACTTGAAGATAGAAGCCACTCAGACTGGAACACAAAGGGGATGGGAGGGGGGGAAGGAGGAGGAAGGGAAGAGGAGGGAGGGGAGACAGGGAGGAAGGAGAAAGAAGAGCAGGAGAAAGGGGGAAGAAGAGTTAGAGGAGATGGGAAGGAGGAGGAGGAAGAGGAAGAGGAGGAGGAGAACAAAAACAGTGCCTGAGCCTGCAAACTGGAAAATGTTTAAATGGGGCCTGCTTACAGTTCAGAGGTTTGGTCCTGTGTCATCATGGCAGGAAGCATGGTGGCACACAGGCAGTCATGTGCTGAAGAAGGAAATGGGCATTGTACATCTGAATCTGAAGGCAGCAGAAAGAGATAGAGATACTGGGCCTGCCTTGAGCTTCTGAGACCTCAAAGCCTACCCCACTGACAGACTTCCTTCAACAAGGCCACACCTACTCTAACATGGCCACACCTCCTAATACTGCCACTTCCCATAAGCTTATGGGGGCCATTTTCATTCAAATCATCACACCAATATATTTAAATATTTATTTAAATATATTATACAAATAGATTTAAAGTAATCCATAGAGCAAAGGAGCTCAGCCAAACCCGAGTGGCATAAACAGAAAGGCAATATCCAAACAGATGAAGGTCAACTTGCTAACTCCCATAATAAGAGGCAGAGAGTCTTCAAAAGGTGAAACCATAGGAACAGAAATTAAGAGTTTAAGAAGGCCAGGCAGTGGTGGTGTCCGCCTTTAATCCCAGCACTTGGGAGAAAGTGGCAGGAGGACTTCTAAGTTCAAGGCCAGCCTGGTCTACAGAGTGAGTTCCAGGACAGCCAAGGCTACACAGAGAAACCCTGTCTCAAAAAACAAACAAACAAACAAACAAAAACAACAAAACAAACAGAATTTAAGACCTGAGGCAGGAGGAGTTGATTACAAAGCACTCAAAGGAAACCTTGGGATGGTGGCTTTATTCCACAATTTGACTGTGGTAGTTTATACAACTTATATGTGGTCAAAGCTAGAACTGCACACCCAAGTGAGTGAGTTTTACCATATAATATATAAATCATGCATTATTATAAAATGCATGGTGGTTATAAATCAAGGGAGGTTGGCTTGAGTAAAAATTCATTACTGGAGTACTCTCTCTCTCCATATGTGTATATGTAGATTTTATATTTATATTTTTTCTCCAAAATCAACAATCCAGGTTCAAAAGGTCTGGAGTTAAGCCTTATATAAGTAACATATGCTGATGAAAGGGTATTAGCTGTTTTGTTTCTTGACAGTATCCAGATACAGTGGCTTTCTGCTTCCAAATAATTTTCAGTGATTTAGCAAGAGTAGCAAGTTCTTGCATCATGCACTGGGTGACAACCCCTGGCCTTTTTGAATATTAGGATATCCTGGTCAAGTAGACCAAATGAAGCTGACATCATCTGGTGGTATCATACCTGTGTTTCTAGAGGAAGCCAGATATGGTGAAGACCATGCCACAGTGACTGTGTATGGCTGACAAGAATGATGAACCTCGCTTTGGACAGGTAGATAGATGTATAGAGTATGTGTATAGTGTTTCTTTAAAGATAAAAGACTGTAGCTAGCAGCCTGCTGAAACTGCCAATTTGTGTTAGCAAACGCCATCCAGTTGTGGATCCAGGAATTTTGTTAGTACTGAAAATATGGACCCTAACAGTTGGATCAACACACTTTGATCATGATAATCAAGCTAGGTCACCCTCGGCTACACGTGAACTACAAGCTAATAGCCTGCCTTTGTTAAATAGGGATATCATCTCCTCTCTAAATTGGTCTTAGGTGGGGTGTCAATTCCTGATGACTCCATACAGGGCAGCATTAGCTTGTGTAATCAGGAGGGTGTGCGGGTCAACTGTAGCTGCCAAGTGTCTAATCTGATGTTAATTTAGTGCTCACTAGGTCAGAGCTCCTGTGCTGAGTGTGGACTGTGGGCTCTTCCAGAGTGATGGATACAACAACTGCTTAAGAGATTTAAGCAACTGAGTAATTCCGGTGGTTTAAGGAGACACATTTATTTGAGCTGTTTTATAATAGGTTGATTTCCTTTAAATTTAGTTTATTCCTTATTAAAATCTGGTTGGGTTTCTATGCATTAGATTACCTTTTAAATTTGTATGTGCATCTGTAATTAGGGCTTAAGCATCAATTAAGCTATGATGATACACTCTAACACAAAGTGAAGTTAATGCAGGGTCTCTGTTACAGGTGCACAAAAGTTAATAAGGGCCTTTTATCATTTTGTTATACAAACTCTTTTAGTAAATTTGAATTTTCAATTTAGTATTTGGTGTATTTCCCAAATCACTAAAGTATTTATGAGATGCAGCTAACGTAATATTTAAAGGGAATTGTATAGCTCTAAATACTTCTATTAGAAAATTATACAATAAAGCAAATATAATTTTAATGATCATTATAATCAGGAGACACACTATTAATGGATAAATGTTTCCTAAAGTGATTCATTAGCAAGAAAGACTACCAACATAAGTAAGTCTATTACAGGCTAACTACAATTTCATTCTTAATGTAAAGCTTTCAAAGTACAACAGGCATAACTAAAGGTATACATATTTCACACAGATGTCCCAATAATATTTTGTTATGAGCACACTTAGCATGAACTAGAAAAATAAGTTGCTGTAATCCTACAAGGCTCCTGAAAGCCTCTAGTCACTACCCTCTCCCGAGACTGTACTTCTTGAGCTAAACAGAATCCGAGTATATAGTTCTATTGGCTGCATCTGTTCAAGTTTTTGTTGGCAAGACTTCTCCAAGTATTGAACATGCAGGAGTTCACTTTACTTCTATTGCTATGTACTGTTTTGCTAAGGAACATATCCAACATACTCAGCCACTTTGATGTTGAGAGGTACTCGAGTTATAAATATCAACAACTACTTCAAAAAAAGTTTAATAATCTTTGTGTATATTTGTGTGTTAGGTTTCTTGTCAGTGGTGTGAACTGTTGCATTAGCCAGTGGGCTTTTAGGCTTCTGAGCAAACTCTGAGGCAAAGTAACCTTTTCCTCTAAAACATGTAGACAGTTTGAAGAAAAGATCCAAATACTATTAGCCAGCAAGTCCTTGGAAGGGAGGGGTGTGTCTGTGCTTGTGTGTGCATGTATCTGTGCTTCTGTGTGAGTGGTGTGTGAGTGGTGTGTGTGTGTGTGTGTGTACAAAAACAAAGGAGCTAGTGGTAAAATGTACTGAATGTTACTATACTGGCAAGGTTTATGTCAGCTTGACACAAGCTAGAGTCATCAGAAAGGAGGGAGTCTTCAACTGAGAAAATGCCTCCATAAGAAGGGGATCTTATGAGGAACTCAGAGATCCAGCCCAGATGGCAGGAGCAGGAGATAGAGCTGTCCCATCCCTCATCAGCATTCAGGAGAGCTGGTCCCACCCCTTGCTGGCTGCAGCACTCAGGAGAGCAGTCTCACAGGTCACCTGGACAGCACTGGAGAGCTGGATCTGGTGGAATAAGTTCAGGCAAGTGGGCCCCAAGGGCTGGAGAGCAGGGGAGATGGCTCTGCCCCTCACTAGGGCAATGCTGGAGACCTGGACTTGGTGGTGTTGGTGTGGGATAGCTGGCAGGCTGACCAATTCAGCTACCACCCAGGCCTAGAGCCATGGCTTTGAGTTGACCCAGCCTAATATCTATGCAATCTATAAGTTGCTGAAGCAAATGAAGGGGCTGGTCCTACAAAAGCAAAGCTGCAGGATCTCCATGATACAGGACAAAGCCAGGATATCCAAGAGGAGTCCTAGTGAGGATCCAATATTGATGGTGTAGCAGAAGCCAGAGATCTTGAACCAGACCAATGCCTCATTGTAAGGAACATTGACAAGCAAATTTGTTTGGGCAAAAGGGTATAGTGTGTGACACATCATGACACACTGCAGCTTCCACAGCAAGATTTGTTGTTGTCCTTGTTGTTGGTTGTTGTTGTTGTTGGTTGTTGTTGTTCCTCCCCCTCCTCCTCTTTTTCCTCCCCCTCTTCTTCCTCTTCCTCCCCCTCCTCCTCCTCCTCCTCCTCCTCCTTCCTGGGGACTTTTTGGTTTGGTTTGATTTTTTAATTTTTGCAGCACGTGGGTGGGGAGTTTGCTAGGGCAAAGACGGTGGATATAGAGGGACAGGGAAATAAGGAGATTGGGGTGAACAATGTGAAATTCACAAAGAATAAAAAGGTTTTTGTTTTTAATCCAGCTGAAGGGCATTTTCTTAATTAGTTATTGATAGGGGAGGGCCCAGCTTGTTGTGGGTTCTATGAGAAATCAGGCTGAGCAAGCTCTAGGATGCAAGTCAGTTAACACCCCTCCATGGCTTCTGCATCAGCTCCTGACTCCAGGTTCCTGCCCTGTTTCTGGGCCTGTCCTGACTTCCTTTGGTGATGAACTGTGATGAGGAGGTATAGGCTGAATAAACCCTTTCCTCCCTAAGTTGCAGAGTGTCATAGTGTTACACCATAGTAACAGTAACCCTGACTGAGACAAGTTATCAAATATCTTTTTTAGAGGTTCTTTGAGAAGCTCATACAGTGTATTTGATCATTTCACCCCACACCCCTCTCCCTAACTTCTCCCAGATTTACTGACCTCCTTATCTCCCAAATCCAAGCCTTCTATCTGCTCTTTTAAATAACCTATTGTGTCCAATTGTGATGGGGACATTCACTGGAGTGTCATCAACCGACCAGGGGTCATACCTTTAGTGATGATTTCCTCACTTAGAGATGGGAACTCATGGAATGCAGTGTTCCCCTTCTTGATCTTGTACAGGTTTTATGCAGCTGTCACAGCTGCTGTGATAAGTACAGTGCTATCATGTCCAAAAACCACTGCCTAGCTCTCCAACCTCTGGTTCTTAAAACCCTTCTGTCCCTTCCTCCATCATACTCCAGCCTTGCAGGAACGGGGTGAAACAGATGCCCCATTTGTGGCTGAGTACGCCACTGACACTTGTTCTATGCCCTCTGAGATGATCCCTTTGTTGCAACACAGAGTTTTGGACAAGATAGATGTCTTCTATACTAGAAATACGATATTATAATCTTTGCCCTCACAAGTTAGCACTATGAATTCAATGACTAAGGATAGTATGTTAAATGAAATAACCAAATCACAGAAAGACCAATATCATGTGAGCTCACTCCTGTGGGGCCTAAGAAAAGCTAACAGTTGTAGAGAGTTACCAGACAGCTGAGTCAAAAAGAGGAATGAGGATGTGTTGGTTAAAGGAAACACTAGCACAATTAAAAGGAATAAAGAGATGTTTATGTAACTACAGTCAACTATGGTATGTTAAATTCTTGAAAAAACTGCAGTGGGGCTACCAAGGGGAGTTTTGTTGTTGTTGTTTTTGTTGTAGTTGCTTTGTTTTATTTTTACCCAAAACCCCGATAACTATGTAATTCATTTGTAAATTAGAAGATCTAATCATTCCATGATGTCACAATGCACATAGAAGCATGTGTGTTAGAGAAAAAGGAGAGATTGTGTGTGTGTGTGTGTGTGTGTGTGTGTGTGTGTGAGAGAGAGAGAGAGAGAGAGAGAGAGAGAGAGAGAGGAAGGCAGAGAGACAGAGAGAGAGACAGAGAGAGAGAGAGAGAGAGAGAGAGAGAGAGAGTCAGACCGAGAGAGTGAGAGTGTTCAGGGATCTTGAAAGGAAACAGCAAGGCAGAACTCACTTATCTGCAGCAAACGGCTTAGCACAGTCTCCAGATCTTTGGGAAGTCTGGAGATCACTGAAAAGAAAAGCCTCTACAAACTGCATTTTTGAAACACCAGAAATAAGGCTTTCACAAGCTAATACCTTTCCAGGCGACCTGGAAATCAGCCAAGGGAAGAGGAGACCTTAGCACTAAGGTGCCGCTTGGGGAACTGGATAATGGAGAAGTGCAGAGTGTCTTAGTACAGAGCCACAGGTCCTGTTCTTCAGCGTCTACTTAGGAGATCCACCATGGTTCAAAAGGAAGTGGTGAGAGCTTTAAAAAGCTAAGTTAAACTTAAAAGCTCCTATGAACTTTAGAGAACATTAAAATAAATAAATAAATCAAAGATGCCTCAGGAAACCTTATAAAATTCCTTGCAGGAAAGGAGCTAACCTTTGGTCCCCACTCAAGTTAGGTAGATCAAGTGACAAAGATCATACAAGACACCAGAGCCAATGGAAAATGTCAACCAGAACAACCTGTAAATTACCACAATGAAAAGAAAAGAATGGAGAGTTTTCAGCATCCTTTTGCAAGAATACAAAAAGAAAGAAAGAAAGAAAGAAAGAAAGAAAGAAAGAAAGAAAGAAAGAAAGAAAGAAGGAAGGAAGGAAGGAAAGGAAGGAAGGAAGGAGAGAGAGAGAGAGAGAAAAAGAAAGAAATAAAGATCTTCACTGGAGCTACTTTGGCCACACAGGGAAAAAAATATTGCACTCTGAGTTGGCCAGAAGCTTACAACGTCAAAACGGTAGATAGGTAATTCACACCACTGAAAAGAAATCCAACAAACAGACTAACACAAAACTATATATGAACACAATTCAAGAGCAAAGGAAAGTCTCCTGAAACCTAAACCAACTCTATAAAAATCTATAAAAACGACGAGGCTTTTCCAGTGTAGTATGCATAGCTGACATTGGGTTCAATGAGATTTTTTTTATCCTTTTTCTTGAAGGCTCTAAGCAGTTTTTCATATATAATCTTCAATATTCTTATGAGTTAAATGGACACTCATATTAGTTTTTTCATATTGTACACTCAGAAAATAAGACACAGTGATTAAATACCTTACATAAAATAATTCAAGAAATTAGTCAGAGCCAAGACTATAATCCAAGCCACATGCTATTCATTCTATATCCACTGTAACCCACAACCCCAAACAAGACAAAGGCTTAAGCAGAGAACAGTCCAAAGTAGGTTAAAAAACAAAAACAAACAAAAAAAAAACTATGTATACCTTGCCTCTGGGGGAAGGGCTGCTTTCAGCCTAATGTGGGAGTAATGTCTAAAGGGAATTCACCAATGAAATGGTCCATCCTTCAGCCCAAAGTCTAGACTAAATTAGATTCAGCTGGTAAGAAAGATAACTGCTAATGCAAAAACTAGCTCAACAAAGAAAGGAAATTCAAAGACTAGCTATATATTTATTGAGTCAGGAATAGAAAACCTCTGTTCAGGTAGAACAGGTCACTCCTGACAACATGTATAACACTAATGTGGCTGCTGGTTCTTTCGAAAGCTGTGTCTGACACACCATCCCTGCGCTCTGTGTTATGTGTAATGAGGAATGAATGGCCTCAGAGATGCAATCTTATCCAGCCATTAACCTAAGGAGCCTGACCTACCAGAGCATCTCACCCCCCAGCTCATGCTTCCTCTAGCTCAATTTCTCAACCTGTGGGTTAAGACTCCTCTGGGGGCTATATATCAGATATCCTGCAAATCAGATATTTACATTATAATTCATAACAGTAGCAAAATTACAGTTATGAAGTAGCAACAAAATAATTTTATGGTTGGGGTGGGGTCACCACAACATGAGGAACTGTATCAAAGGACTGCCACTCTAGAAAAGTTGAGAACTATTGCTCTACCTAAATTTTAGCACAGCAGAAATTCAACTCATTACAAAATACCTTAAGTGTGTGACTTCTAAACATGAAACATCATTCTAGGGATTGCAAGCACTGACTGCCCCCATGAGATACAGGATTATTAAGGCTTTATGAGAGCAGCCTAAGGAAGCAGGCATTTGACATATTCCACAATGGATAAAGAAGGTGTGGGTTTCTCTATTATTTTTCTTTGTTGATGATAAAAAATACACACATAAGCAACCTTATCTACAGATGTCCCAGCCCATTTTCCCTTCATGCATGAAAAGGCACAAATAAAGAATCTTCTGAAGTTCTTGGGGGGAAATTCACTCTGCCTATGCTCAATTTTCTCTTCAAACTGGTGAATCACCTAATAAAGTCATCAGACAAAGAATTTTTTAAATAATTTATGAACTGCTGAAAGTAAGTGGACTATAAACCACTCCCATTGCTGTGCAACACTGGCCATGGCTTAACTAACCTACACACACACACATACACACACACACCACCACAAAACAACAGAAACAAAATAATAGATTTATATGCCAATTAAATTTGCTCAAGCCAGTGGAATTTTCTGTGAAAATAGCAATACCCTAATAATCATAGTCCAGATAGTATCCACACGAATTCTGAACCTGAAATGGTAGTTAGTATGACTAAAAAAAATGGAAATGTTTTATTTTAATTTAAATATCGACATGAGCTAATGGCCCCCATACTAGTTACACAGAATATCATCTCTCTCTAGTAGTTGCTTTCAGTACCATACTTATTTACCTGTTCATCTTCTGAGGGACATAAGGTTTCTTTCAAGTTTTAACAATTATGAACGAAGATCCTACAAATATGTGGGCACATTTTCAGCCCCTTTGACTAATCACCAAAAGGTAAGGTTGCTGATTCTACAATAAGATACATGTCATCTTGTAGGGAAGTGCCAGCCATCTTCCAGAGTAGCTGGACTGCTCTGCATCCCTATCTGCAGTTGCTCCATGCTCATGCCAGCATCTGGTCTCTCTGGAGTTACCAGTGGTCACTGGTTCCATGGTCACTTTTATTTGCATTCCTCACATAACACAAGCATGTGTTCACATATTGATTTCTGACTTCTGTGGAGTTTTGGTTTAGATTGGTTTAGTTTGGTTTTTCAAGACAGGGTTTCTCCATGAATTCCTGGCTGTCCTGGAACTAACTCTCTATAAACAAGGCTGGCCTCAAACTCACAGAGATCCACCTGCCTCTGCCTCCCAAGTGCTGGGGTTAAAGGTGCACACCACCACTGCCAGGCTTTCTGCGTGTTCTTTCACAAAGTATCTGTCTACTGTCTGGTCCATCTTTTCCACCAGGTAACAATCTGCTGTTGAGTTTGAGGGGTTCTTTGCATATTTTAGATCACAGGTTTTTTGCTTGTTTGTTTTTACTTTTGGTGCTTTTAAGAGATTATTTCCTCCAACTTATGGCATTTCTCCTGATACTCTTGACAGTTTCAGAGAAGACATTTTTGTTTCCCAGTGTCAAGGGTTACAATCCTGAGCCCCTGAACCCAGCAAATGTTCTCCTGTCAAGGCAGACCCCTAACCCTAAACATTTTACTTTTAATGATGCCAATCTTAACAGTTCTGTCATTCATCGACTGTGTCACAGTCTCTGTTAGACTCCAGGTTATCTAATATTCCTGTGTCATTCTCTAGAGATTCTATAGCTTTGTATTTTAGATTTGTATCTCTGACCCATTCTGAGTTGATTTTATTAAGTGGCATTCGGCCTGTGTCTACTCAGCTTTGTGCCTGGGGAGGCCCAGCTCCCAGTCTCATTTACTAAATAGCTGCCTTTGCTCCTTTGTCAAGGAGCAGCCAGCTGAGCTGTATTCAGATGGGTTTATGTCTAGGTTCTCTACTCTGCTCCGCTAGTGAGTCTACTCTTTCAAAAGCACCATCTGATATCTGTGGCTTTGTAGTGAGTCTCAGCGTCAAGGAGTATTAATCCCTCAGCTCTGCTTCACTGCTTCTACACTACGTCAGCCATGCTGAGTCCTTTGACTCCCGGTGTAAATGTGAGAACTAGTTTTTCAACAACCATGAAATAACCTAATAGCAATCAGATTGGGATTGCACTAAATGTCTAGGTCTAATCAGGTAAAAACCAACACTGTGTGATACCAAATACCCAGATACCTACCCAGCAGTGAGGACTAGTCCCAATTAACTTCGTTTTTCTTGGACTTCTTTCACTATGATTCTGTAGTTTTCTTCTTTAAACCCTATATAGGTTTTACTTTAGGGGTAACTAATGCTACTATATTGTGTTCTTCATGTAACACTGCACTATTTCTTTCTGGTGTGTAAGGAAACAATTGACTTTTATGTATTCAGGAACTTTCCTATACTTGTATCAAAGATTAGATGTTCTAAGGCTACAATGAAGAAGAGTCTTTGTTCATCTCCTTACCACTCCTTTCAATCCTATAGGATAGGAGTGGGAAAAAAACCACACAGGGAAATAGAATTAGGACAATAGATGCACATTGACTGGGGAGGTAGAAATAAAACGTCCCAGATGGCGTAACTGCCGCTGTCAGATGCTTTCCAGCACTTTTGCTTGCCGTTGGTTGCTTTGGTTTTGCAACAGTCTCATAATATAGTCCACAATGATTTGAACTCATAATGATGTCAGTTCAAGCTGACTTCCAACATGCAATTCTCCTGCCTCGGCTTCCAAAGTACTAGGATGCCAGATGAGTCTAAGCTAAGGGCACTAGGGTTTCTTTTAGCATCTATGAATATGATCATTTGATTTTTCTTATTTGATCTACTCATGTGGTAGGCAGTATGAACAGACTTTTAAATTCTGAGTCATTGTGCATAGCAGCGATTAACCTCACTATGTCATGGCATAGAATCCTTTTTATATACTATTGGATTTTTCCCTAATATTATATTTTTACATGTATGTTCATGAGAGATATTAGATACTAGCTTTGTTTTCCTCTGTATCTTGTCTAGTTTTAGTATTAGGGTAACAATGGCTTCACAAAGTTATGACACCTTTCTGCTTTTATCTTCTGAAAGAGATTGTAGATAATTGCTATAAATGCTTCATAAGTGTTTTGTAAAATGTACTAGTGAATCCATTTGGGGCTGGCACTTTGTTTTGAAAGGTTACTTTGTAAGTTGAGTGTCTGTAGCACACAGCTCTCTATGTACATACAGAGGTGGTGGAGGGATGAGGTACCGGTTCAGCATTTTACAGAGAAGGATCATGATGGTCCAGTGTGGGCCGGAGACTTCAGAACGCTGAAGTTCCTGTCTAAAGGTCTGAGAAAGCCAAGTTAGAGGGCAGAAGTAAGCTGTCTGACCTCTAGCTGTGAGGAAAGGAGATGAGAGGGCAAATCCTTCCTTCTCCCTTCACTTAGAACCTCAACTGTTGGAGGATGCTGGTTTGTACTGGAGAGGGCCATTTACTACAAGTATGAATTCAAATTCATTATTTCTTACCTAGAAATATCCCCATAGATACATGTAGAAAAAAAAAAAACAATGGAGGCTAGAGAGATAGATCAGTGGTTAAGAGTCTTGCTGCCCTTACAGAGGCCCCACATATTGGTTGGCAACTATGACGGTCTGTATATGCTCGGCACTATTAGTTGTGACCTTGTTGGAGTAGGTGTGTCACTATGGGCGTGAGCTTTAAAGACCGTCTTCCTAGTTGCCAGGAAGCTAGTCTTCTCCTAGCCGCCCTCAAATGAAGATGTAGAACTCTGAGCTGCTTCTGCACCATGTCTGCCTGCATGCTGCCATGCCGCTGCCTTGATGACTATGGACTGTGAAAGACCCCGGAGCTCGGGAGACCCTCACTCAAGTCTCAGGATGACACAACCACCCAATAACTCACGAGAGACCGATCTTGCTGCAAGCACACGAGGTTCATTTGGGATAGGCAGGTACCGGGGTCGATCTAGTAACCTTACAGGCCAGAGGAGTTTGACCCAGACTACAAGGAGTAAGGAGTATTTAAAGGGAAAAAACACAAACGGGGGGGGGGGGGTGTGTGTGTGTGAGGGGGTTACTAAGAAAACATAACAAAAAACAGTGGAAAATTTCAGAGGGACCCAACCCAAGGTATTCAGTCAGTTAGGGAGGGGAACATATTCCTTCTAGGAATGTAATCTTCATCTATCGGGTCGGCAGGGTGGAGAGCCTCGTAAACCAGTAGTAGACCTTCATTCCTAGTTCTGGCCTCATTGTGGATCAGTCAGGAGGGGCAGGTCTCGGGAACCAGAGCCCTGAGGCTCTGAGTTAGCCAGGTTCCTGGTCAGTCTACATTCCTGGCTGGCTACAGTGGCCCTCCATGCCCTTTTAGGTAAAGGTTATACACCATACATTTCTACTGACACATTTCTATTAAATGCTCTTATTTTAAAATTCCAAAATTCTCCAGCCCTTCAGACTGAACCTCTGAACCTGTAACCCAGGCTTAATTAAATCTCCTTATAAGAGTTGCCTTGGTCATGGTGTCTCATCGCAGCAGTGAAACCCTAAGACAACAACCATCTGTACGTCCAGTTTCAGAGAACCCGACTCCCTCTTTTTCAACCCCTATGGCCATTGGGCATACACATGGCACACATACATACATACGTGCAGGTGAAACACTAACATACACAAAATAAATAAATCTAAATAAGAATAAGAGTGCTCGAAGCTCATTCAACTTCACATATAGCATCAACCATCATAGCTACTGATACTGAGGGAAATTCACATTGTCTATTTGGTTCTTGTGCACGTTTGGTAGACTGAGTTTTTTAAAAGAAATTCATGCTTCATATTAAGTTATTAATATTTTTAGTATCAGGTCTTTCCTCGTGATGCCTTATCAGAGCAAAAGTTCAAGGATCAGAAGTCTGGCTCCAGAGTCCACTCCTGTTCTCAGCTGCGGTGCTCTCTACTCTACCTGGCCTCCTCTGTCTCCCTGGTCATCTTTCTCACAAGCAGCGCATGTCAAGCACTGTTTTCCCAATGCAGTTCTTGGTCCCCAGCTCACCCTTGTTCTAAGGGAGGCTTTCTGCTGGTAAACAGCATCTACCTGTCAGCACAAGACTCAGTGCTTTGTCTACAGGCTAAACCAAGGGATATCCCAATTTGAACAGTAGAATAAACAGAATCCCCTTTCTTCCTTCCTTCCTTCCTTCCTTCCTTCCTTCCTTCCTTCCCTCCACGAAAGGGTGTTGGTCCCCACGCTTCCACCTTTCCTACTTTCTCTGGGCTCCTCAGCCTGCCACATATTTTCAATCTGACTGGAAATACATCAATTACCATTCTGGTCACTGTAACAAAAGCCTTGAAAGGGATAACTTAAAGGAGAAAGGATTTGTTCTAAGGGGATGACGAGGTGCAGTCCACCATGGCTAGGAGGACAAGGTAGACATAATAGTAGGAGCAGGTTCTGGCTGTGATAACAGGGCCTTGAGGTCACTCCTTACATTGCAACAGCAGTTGGGAAGCAGAGGGCTAGCTGGATTCTGGACCCACCTGTAATCCTCAAAGCCTGCTCCCCCAGCCCAGTGGTCTGTTTCCCAAACAGCTCTACTAGCTGGGGAACCAGTGCTCAAACACCCAGGCCTATTAAGGGCCATTTCAAATCCAAACTACAGCAGGAAGCATTAGCAACCTACTTGGTTACAAAACCAATAGGGACCTTCCTCCTATGCTTGGGAATGCCAAAACAGGAATCTCAGAAGACAGACCACTCATGGTGCTTATACTGCAATCACTCATAGACCATGTTGTTTCGTATGCCTCAGAATCCTCAATATTGCTTCAGTTTTCTCTATGCCATTTCATAGGAGATGGGGAACATGCACAACAGCACTGAGGGAAAGGTTAAAAGTTCACCATGAGCCCCGCGACTAATGAGCATCATTACTGTTCATTTGTGAAGAATGGGAAGAAAATGAGAGCTCAAAAATGTGAGAATGAAACAGACAGCATGGTTACAGCCATCGCTGCTCCATGCCTGATGTTCAGTGGCACTCAGGCTTGGGAGGGATGGGGAGGGCGATGGCAGGCATTTTCATAAAGGTCCTTGAAGGTTGAATAGTTCCCTTTCCTCACTGTCTCCCACTGCTCTCAGATGACTTACACGCAGACTGTGGCCAGGAATCTCCTCAGAGACTTCATCCCCCAACTTCTTCCACTCGGTGGAATACACATGGTGGCAAAATGACGCATGCGTGTTCACTGCATTAAGTTCAAACAGCTAAAACACCTGATAGTTATCGACAACTGTTTCGGATGCTGGAACGAAGTCAAAACTGAAGTACGCTGGATTTAACCGCAGTGAGTGAAAGGCTGAGGTGACGGCAAGGCTGGCCTGGTACGTGAAGGATTAATCTATGTACTTCCTAATACGTGTTCTCCAATGTTTAATTATCACCAAAGGCATTATTACAATAATAAAATGGCACAGGCGTGCAGAGGAACAGAGACCAGTGGCTGAGGGCATATCCCATCCACAGCACTGGGTTAAGATCACATGGAACACAAAAGCAGCAAAGTAGAATCTCTTCAAATCAAAGGTGATACACATTGCCTTTATATACTTGCGTGTGTATGACAGTGTGGGTACATGTGCCACCAAGCACATGTGGCAATCAGAGGATAAATTTAAAGGAGCTGGTTCTCCTCTTTCAACCATATCCATCCAACTCAGGTCATCAGCCGTGCCGGCAACTGCCTTTAATCTGATGAGCCATCTTGCCATGACTTTGGGTTTAATGTTAGACACTGAATTAGAGGTTCTACAGACAAATATATTTTAAAAAAAAAATGCCAGGGAGTAACCAGAAATTCAAGCAAATGGGGTCTGGAAGTCATAAGCACAGGCCCACAGGCCACTGGGGGTCATGGAGCTGTTTTAGAAATGCTTGTAAGCCAGCACTATGAAACCCACACTAGCCAGAGAAAGGGGGAGCTGGACAGAGAGAAAAGGGAGAGATGACCAGAGAGATAAAGCAAGTATCTAGAGAAGGGAGAAATACAGAAAAGGGGGAATCACAAACAAAGTCATAAAAATGACTGGTGTGTTTAAGCACTTTTTCATGAACCCTGAAAGCTAGCCCTTAAAGGGTTTCTCAAGCAGTCTTTTGACACTTAGGACTTCAGCAATGATGGCCCAGCCCTCGTGCAAATCCCTGGGCTTCATGACTATGAGAATGTGGTCCCTGAACCATACACCAGCCTCAAGAGAGGCACCTTTTTCCACGGACTCCACCACACGCTGACGTTAGAATCCAACGAGGTAAAACTCAAGGCTCACTACCAATCTTCGATAAACTCCCAGGCTTTGCTTTCCACACACACTGAAACCTAAGAACTGAAGGACTACATGGTCTTCAACATCTGTCTTTCCGTTCTTTGGCGAACTCTCACTCTGAAAATAGGACAGCGTGATTCCCTCAGTCTCCCCAGAGTGTAGAGATCACTCCATCTGCTCCAAATGTCAGGCAGAGATGGTAACTGCCACTGGTTAATTTTGATCATGCAGTGCCTTCTTTGATCATGCTGAGGGCTGAGGGGTGGCAGCTCTGGGAAATACTATATTCTCAAGGTGCGGTACAATGGGTCAAATACACTGGGTAAAATGAGAGTGAAAGAGAAAATACTGTAGTGGATGTGTGCTGCTGATAAGAGGTCTCCTGACCCGGAAGCACTAAGTGACGATGAGCAGACACATCCTAAGGATACCCCGTTTCTGTCCTCCTTTTGTCTGGAGTAAACTGTACATTTGCATTTGCCTATATATAATCAAGTGTTGACGCTTTATACAGAGAGAAAGAATCAATGTTTTTTCCTGGAGGAGGCTACAGTTTTAATTAATACCCCCTAACTGATATTGATTTTACTTCACTGACAACAGTCATATGATGGAGTCTGCCAAGCTCTACATGTAATCACCCTATGAACCCAACCATGTAGACAAGCCTTTCGTCTGTATTGGCCTCTGTCGAGGCAATGTTTTTTAACTCTTGAAATACTGAAGCCAAAAGATTCTTGGGACCTCAGCTATTTCAACCTTCTGTGGGATTTTCTGAAAACCTAACAACACCCCACCTCCCACTGTCTACAGGACCTGTCATGGAACAACTGCTTCCCCTCATGTCCTCCATGACTCATGTGCAGCTAGGGGATGAGGGTTGTGGAGCATGACCACACTCCGGGTTTGCATACTGATATATAGAGTCTTAGACGGAAGGGCAAGACTTAACTAAACTGAGTAGGTCCTATCTGCATGTGTGGACAAAGTCTAATGTCTTACGGTTAGCACACGGCTACAGTGATTGCGAGGCTGGGAGGGGGCTAAAGAACGGCAGGGCTAAGGAGAGAGGGAAGAAGTCAGGGAGGGAAAGGGCAGGAAAGCCTGGTTATCAGTATGTCACAGGTTGAGAAAAGAATGAAAGCCCCAGCTTAAGACAAATATGCACTTGACAACACACACACACACACACACACACACACACACACACGTGTACACATGTGCCTACCAAATCTATCAATACAGTACCAATAGATAGCTCATAGGATTCACAAGGATGGCAAAATTCCCCTTAAGTTTTTCTAACCAATAAACTAAATTTGTCAAATTTATCACACACACACACACACACACACCTGCATGTGCACACACACTTCTTGAAGAAGAGCAGGCAGAGGAAAGACAATGCATATACCAGAGAAAAGGCAAGGCAGTTTATATTTGGAATGTTGTGCAGACCCTAAACATATGGGTGTCACAGTGATCTGCACAGATCACTTCTTCAACTATTTCTCTTGAAGAATATCTTGTCCAGATTTTGTGAATTTGGACAGCATTACTCTAGTGTTTTGAGCTCATGTAGCCTACCAAATCTATCAATACCCTACCAATATATAGCACATGGAACTCACAGTGGTGACAAAATTCCCCTTGGTTTTTTTCTAACCAATAAACTAAATCTGTCGAATTTATCACTTTTTACAAGGTTCTGGTATACAATGCAGAGGTTGTGCCCATCAGAGTTGACAACAGTATCAGGGCTAAGCCAGAACCATATCCCAGTCCCTAAAATCTTTGTCCTGTGCACAGGACAATTTGAAAATCTGATCAGACTCGCAGAACACCCATCTCCTCAGCAAAGTGGGCACAGTGGATCCTAATGTAATTGCAGGACATGCAGCTTCCCTCCTTGCCCACACGAGGAACCTACAAGTTAGGTAATTACAGGGCCATAGTCAAGTCCTAACATGAGTTACTACACCAAAGGTCACCGCAGAGATTTGGTCAGGCTCCATCTGTTAACTAAGTTAAAGAGCATAAAGAAATGTAAAGGGCCGGGCAGTGGTGGCGCAGGCTTTTAATCCCAGCACTTGGGAGGCAGAGGCAGGTGGATTTCCGAGTTCGAGGCCACCTGGTCTACAGAGTGAGTTCCAGGACAGCCAGGGCTACACAGAGAAACCATGTCTTGAAAAAAACAAACAAAAAAAAAAGAAAGAAAGAAAGAAAGAAAGAAAGAAAGAAAGGAAGTGTAAAGAAGAAACCATAAAGGAGGAAGAAAACTCCCTGGCCATATAACAAAGAGCTCTCATTTCTCCTATCTCTACTTCACTATTCTTCAGGCAAATAAATGATTCAAGTTCAGTGACCAATGTAATCTTACAATGGGTGAGTTATTTAAAACACTGCCCCACAGAAATGATTATAATTTTTGAAGAAAAAAAAAATGGTTCCAACTTTCCAGAGATCACAAATAACTGTGCAGCACAAATAACTGTCTTCTATGTGTAACTAACAAATGAAAAACTCACCCACTCTCCAGACATTATCTCTTAGAGGACAGACAGGCTCAAACTGCCATGCACAGGCTCTTTGAGTGCCAAATATTCAGGGCGGTCTCAATATTCTTCTTTTTCTATTTTCTATTTTCTAAAATTCCTACAGAAAATGTTTGGAATTAAAAATGAATCTACTGTAGCTGGGAAGATGGCTCAGTGGTTAGAGAAGACTAGAGTTTATGTCCTCAGAAACTCGAGAGTGGTGGCCTTCCTCTAATCCCAGCTTCAGGGGGCATCAGCTGGAGACAGGGATCCTCAGTGAAAGCTAGCCAGCATGCCTGCATACATGAGTAGCCACACACATGCGAGAGCATGCAAGCGCACAGACACACCCACACCACAAAGGTGGGGATGCATCTGCTAAGGCGTATTTACTCAAGCAACACATGTCGTTTTAGAAATACAGAAGAGGAGGTCTGGGGAGTGGAGATACCTGCGGTGTTCATAAAAGAACAGACAGAAAGAGCAAAGAAAGCTCAGGAGGAACCCTCAGAAAGAACAAAACAGAACCGTAAAAAACACTGCACAGACAGTGCCGCCTACCACAGGAACACAGTGACAACAGCAAAATTGGCCCTAACCACAGGCATGGGAATGTGGCCTCTCCTCCTCTACCGATGCAAAGACAGTAAAAAAAAAAAAAAAACCCACAAGAGTTGTGTGCCCTCTTGGTAAATCTATCCTCACCACACACCCACCAGGCCATCACAGTTTGCCTGAAGCCATCTGTGTCTGTTAGCTTTGCTCAGATCCCATTTTTCATTTTGTAATCATGGAGGTTTTTTGGTCCTCCATCCTGTTTCTGAGCCTGACTCCTACCGTATTCCATGAGCCGAGGCAACGGTCACCTGACTCTGTATGGTCCAGCTATGGGCTGGTACAATTTGCTTTCCTGTCAACATGGGCTGCTTGCCCCCAGGATCCTGTGACTGCCACACTGGTCTCTGGATTAAAGCATGAGGCCCAAATGGCATTAGTAATGTTTCTCAGACAGAATATCAAGTAATAGAAAAAGACTCAGGTCCCAGCTGCTAAACTATAAAGCATTTAAAGACGAAGCTAGAGATATTTTCCTCCACCTAATCTTGCATATCATGTGTACTCAATTTACTGAATTAAATCAAGGGTTATGTGTGCCTATGCTGAGCCCGCACATGTACTGTGACCTTCACAAATGACCTATATAAATATCGCTAACACTGTCTGTTTCACACATGAGGAAACAGCATAGAAAGGCTTTTTTTTTTAAAACCTAAAGTCACGTGGCCATTTGTGGCAAAGGAGAGGTGTCAGAAGGCCTGACTCTCCCTACAGCACACCTTTCTTGCAAGCCTGAACTACCTGGCTAATTATAACTATACACAGGCTAAAAAATGAGGATGATGTAAAGTTTTCAAAAAGAAAAACATCTAACCTCTCTGATTTCTGTTACCAGGCATTTGACAAGGAGTTTCCTAGGCAGCAGCGACTTCCACCTCCATAGCACATCTCTGCACGGTGGCAGATACAAGGATTTACAAGTTCACGTTGGCACAGAGGCAGCATTGTGCACACACGCTGGCTGATGATTGATAATGGTGGCAAGTGGCCCCCACTGCCATTTGGGAGACCTGATGAGGAGTCAACAGACAGACAAGTCTATTCTTTTGGGTTGGAGAAATGGCTCAGTGGTTAAGAGCATGCAGTACTCTTACAGAGGACCTGAGTTCAGTCCCAGCACCCACACAGCTCACAACTGCCTGTGACTCCAGTTCAGGGGGAATCTGACACCATTTTCTGGCCTCTGCAGGCACCCACATATGTGGGCACACATACCCCACACCCCAAAACACACCATACACATGCACATTTATACACAGAAACACACACAGAGACCACACAGACCATACACACACACATCACACACCAGACACACACACACAAACACACTACACACAAAAAAAACATACACATACCACACACACAAAAAAAAAATACACACACACCACACATATACACACAGAGAGACCACATATACCATATGCACACACATCACACATCACACATATATAAACACACCACATACATACACACACAAAAAACATATACACATCACACATATACACACACAAACATACATACAGACCACACATACCATACAGACACCATACAGGCACATGCAAAAGTACACACCATACACACACACACACACACACACACATACACACACACACACACATACACACACACACACACCTTATTTTAAAATAAAGAATTATATATTTGAATAAAAAACAACACCAGAGGAAAATAATCAGGCAGATCATATGCTAAGGGGTCAGCACAAGCCTTTAATATCAACACTGGAAAGACAGGTAGATCTCTATGAGTTCAAGACCAGAGAGATCAACAAACAAAGCTCCAAGGCCGTCTAGGGCCATAAAGGAAGAGACACTGACTCAAAATAAACCAGTTCCAGTGGAGTGAAGACCTAGCCATCACTTCCAGTTCCTCATGTTCACTTCACCCTTTCATACACGGAATGTTTGGGCAGCTAGTCAAGTCAGTCAAGTTCCCTGCCCTTTGTGTAATCTGTGCTCCCAGGATACCTCTGGGACAGAGCTCTTCCTGCACAGGAGCAGGTAACAACAGTGCCACATTTAGAAAAGACAACTACGCCCACGGGGTGCTGTAATTCTACCTAGGAGACAGGCTAATAATGGCAAGGATGAGCAACAGGGTGAGCTACTTCCCACACTTAACCTCGGATGTTGGGGAGGGACTCTCAAGCTTAACTACCTGAGATTCACAGTAAGAACCACCCTAAAAGGTTCCTAAACATACAGAAATGCTCCATAAGCCAAACATCATGGGTTAAAAATGAAAATATTCAACGAAAACACAAATGGATACACATAAAGTCTTTCATGTAAATGCCAAATATTTCCCTCGTTACCTGAAAGAGAAAACAAAGAGTTCATAAAAGCCACGGTTCCCAGCAACATCTGCTTTCTACATAGTCTCTGTGGCCATCTGAACACAACTTTGTAAGACTCTCCCACAACCTCTCACAGGCTATTGATTCTCCAGAACAAGCCAGTTTACTTTCCAGGCTTATTTGCCAAGCATGAATCTCAAAATCACATTTTGCAAATTAAAACTAAGCGCAGCGAAGCTCCCTGTAAGCTCGGTCATTGGCCACCCTCTGCCACTGGCCACCCTCTGTCACTGGCCACCCTCTGTCACTGGCCACCCTCTGCCACTGGCCACCCTCTGCCACTGGCCACCCTCTGCCACTGGCCACCCTCTGCCACTGGCCACCCTCTGCCACTGGCCACCCTCTGTCACTGGCCACCCTCTGACACATGCAGCCGTCTCTGCACCAGCGTCCAGTGTCAAGGAACCACCCATTTAACTTTTAGGTCTTTATTTGATTCTTAGGTCTCAGTAAATGATGACTTACTTTAAAGACCCCTTCTTCCAAAAACCCCTCCCAGCCAGCCACTCTTTCTCAAAGCAGGCTAAGTCTGCATGCTAGATAGAGTCCAAATAGACAGGAGAAGGAGAGACACGCAGAAGAATCAAAGTTGTCTCTTTTCTCTCTGTAAGAATATTTCTGTTTTCTTTCTTTTGTGTGCTGGCAAGCAGTGCAGAAGATCAGGCAGAGAAGCCCACTGAATATTCTTTCAGTCTCGCAAGGACATACTACAATACCCTTACTGTTACACGGGGCTAAGTCCAGGCTGTTTTCAGGGTCATGGGGGAGTGTGGAATCCAATTTTGTTTTAGTGAAGCTTCTTAACCAGGATATGCAAAGGTGCCACAAATAAGGTTCACTGGCACACTGAATGGTTCAAGACACAAATTATATGTAAAGGGCATTTAAGATCTTTAATATATATGATGTATTATATAACCTTTATATGCAAGTACATATGTATGTTTTTTTCTAGGCTATTTCTTAAGAGGACCTCACGACCTACTTCTTCAGAATGGGTTTTGTGTTCTTCTCAGGGGAAAACCAATGAATGAATGGGAAGGATGGTAAAGAAAGAGAATAAGATTCCCGTGTGCTTGAAACCTCTCAAGTTTCTAGTCCTTCCTTCCTTCCCCTCCTCTGCTGCCTGCTTTAGGTCCCCCAGGGAATTAGACCAGCCAGAGAAACAACACAGGAGCAGAAGACCAAACCTCTCTCAAGCCTGAGGAGGAAGACACAGCCCTACCACCGAGTCAACGTTGAGTGCACCACCGGGCAGGAAGTTAGATCTCCTTTAAGCACATAAATGAAGCACAGAATTCAAATCTGCAAGGTATGTCAAGAAGCTGCCCTAATATTAGACGATTTTCACAATTAAAAGAAAAAAAATCACACAACACCCAGAAATAACTCCTTCATCCCTTCAATCACAGAGGGATTCTACGGACTGCTGATGTCAGACCTGTGATGCTTGCGTTCCAAAAGTCTGTCTTCACCAGCACAGACCGTAGAAACATTAAACAGAGTACTTATCCAGCTACCTATTTTTAAGTGACACTTGAAAAATTAACACCATCAAGTTTCCTAAAAATAGGGCAAATCAGCTTTGTTTTATTTGTTTAGAGACATGCACAGAGCATCCGCCCACTGCCTGCTTCTTGCACTGCAGGAGTCATGGAGATGCAGTTACATAAAGGATGAAACAGAGAAAAAAAATCAGCCCATCGCTGTTAACAAATGCCCAAGGTAATCAAGTTTGAAACAGAAAAAGATCTGACTTAACCTTTCAGAGATTTGAGTTTGTGATTGGTTAGCAGACCGGCTGCATTGGGCCCATGGAGGAAATGTGTGCAAAACTTCCTTATCACAGGAAGGAAGAGAGAGAGGGAAAGAGGGAAGGAGGGAGGGAAGGGAGAGGAAGGGAAAGAGGGAGGGAGGGGAGTGTCCTATTCTTTCCTTCACAACAAATGACAGGAAGACCTCATACTGAAGTCTCTCTCTCTTAATGGTTCCCCTCCCTCCCCCAAAGTGCCACAGTAGAGACCAAGTCTTAGACACAAAGGCCTTTGGGGGAGTTTCCAGACCTGAGCAACAGCAGCAGCCATCTAGTGACATGAGACAAACGAAGACAGGACCCAGCTGTGAAGTAGAGCTTCTAATAGGGGGAGAGTGGGCACCAGTGGGCAGAACCAGACTGAAGAATCTACACCCAGGAGTGTCCTGCTTAAAGCTTATGAGGAAAGATGCAGGTGGAGGAAAAGCAGCACCAAGGGGTACCTCTGCAGCACCAAGGGGATGCCTCTGCAGCACCAAGGGGATGCCTCTGCAGCACCAAGGGGTGCCT
>NW_022196894.1:36862062-36874213 GCF_008632895.1 Mastomys coucha | reverse complement strand
CAGCACCAAGGGGATGCCTCTGCAGCACCAAGGGGATGCCTCTGCAGCACCAAGGGGTGCCTCTGCAGGCATGCAGGGAAGCAGGAGCTTGCTCTGAGAGATCGCTGTTTCTGTGAAACTGAACTTAGCATCTGTTTTGAGGCTCCCATTGCAATGATAACAAACTAACCAGGGTCATTTCAGTGCTTTTCCTTGCCCAACGTTTACTTTCAAACTCTACATCTAGGGATAGAGAGAGGGAATGTCAGCACTCTTTGCCTTTATCCTGGAAAAAAATGCAATTCTTCTACCAAGTCCACGCAGATCCTGCTGTCACCCTGCACCTCCCTGCAGCGAGCCTTCTGTGAGTCTCAGGGATATAAACATGTGCATATCCTTCTAACCGTATATAGACATCTTCCTGAGTGTCTCCCAGGTTACCCCATCAGAGGACTCTGTAAAGCTGGGCCTCGTCTCTCCACCTATATAACTGCCTGCACTGCGCTCCAGCCATGGCGGCTGGAGCACCAATCTTTATGTTAGCAGTCCGACTTCTACTTGTCTGAGGAAGACAGAAACTGATCTAGACCCTGGGGATCCATTCCTTTCACACCTGGAATGGCACATAAAATTTTAGAGTCATGACATCAACTCTTACAATATGACTCACACTGTATTTACAGTTTCTTGAAGGGGGGCAGGGGGGGAAAGACAAGTTAAAATTCCAAACACGAATAAATTTAGCTCATGGCAGGGCAGAGCACTGGTGAGATCATCCAGATGTTCCACCCTTCCAAGAATCTGGAAACAGGAGCAGAAACAGAGGACACCTAGGGATGAAGGTTGAACAGGTAAATTTACAGACTTTAAAGGAAAACCTGGTGAAGGGAAAGGTCATTAACTAGGTCCCTTAAAATTAGCAAGATTGTCAGGGAAGAGTTATGTTAAGGCTAATCTATTTCCAATATCATTTAGATCTATCCAAGGTGTTCAATTAAAATCACCTGACCTTGTAATGCGCACAAAGATAAATACCAGCAGACTCCCAAGACCGTGGAATTGGAAAAGAACTCTGGTGTTCTGTTTTGTTCTCAATAAAGCTGGGGTTACGCTTGCTATTTGGAGTTTATTTCTGTGCATCCCACATGGCCAGAAATAAACAGCCAATGGTTTTGGTGGCACCTAAATACCAGGATCTAAATATGAGTTCCTCATGTTCCCATGGTCGAAAAACACTCAGAAGGACATGGCCTCTTCAAATTTTTTATCTGTTAGAATACAAAGCTTAAATTTAACAATTGAAAAATATTCAACTACATTTCCTCTCCTTTTAGCCTTTTGGAGGCCCTGTCTCATACTTTCTCAGTTTCTCGGGTTGCTTCCCTCTGCTCAAATGCCTAGTAGGGCACTGTAGATGCTTAAGTTCACTCCCTTCCAGCCTTGCATGTGTTTTACGAGAGAAAGAACTGAATCGCTGCTTTGTAGATTAGGAAACACTGTTCGATAGCTAGTTGTTGAGCAGAATACTTAGTTATGACTGACGTCACAGCAACGGTAGCCTTATGCTTGAGAAACGAGTATAAATGAAAACACTTTCAGATATGTAGCCCAGAGCCTCACTGGCATGAAAAATATGGGGTGGTCAATAGCTCCTGTAGAATGAATACAGGCACTTTTAACAAAGAATCAGCACCTGTTAAAGCAGGATCATACAGTGCAGTTCACACCATCAATGATCAAAAGTTGGAAGCCATGACCTTCAGGGAGATTCATAAATTTGAGGATATACAATATTAAGAAATATATCTGTGGGCTAGAGAGATGGCTCAGCAATTTAAGGCCACTTGTTGCTCTTTCAGAGAAGCAGGATTTGGTTCCCAGCACACATGTATGGCTTCTGACAACCATCTGTAACTCCAGACCCAAAGGATCTGATGCCCTCTTCTGATCTGCCCATGGGTACTGAGCACATAGGATGCACAGATATACACACAGGTTTACCCATACACATAAAATTAATAGATCTTTAAAAAACAACAACAACAAAAGAATGTACATCCAAAGACAGCAACGTGGCTCTTGTTCTATGTACTGGCTGGTTTTATGTCAATGTGACACAAGAGTCATTCTGAAAGAAGGTACCTCAACAACAACAACAAAAATGGTCCTATTGGACTAGCCTATGGACACTACTATACATTTTCTTGCCTGAAGATTGATGTGGGAGATGTGGGAGGACCTAGCTCACTGTGGGCAGTGCCACCCCTGGGCTAGCAGTCCTAAGTGTTATCAAAAAAAAAAAAAAAGGAGGCTGAGCAACCCATGAAGAGCAGCCAGTGAGCAGTATTGATCTGTGGCTGGCCTCTGCTTCAGCTCCTGCCTTGATTTCCCTGGATGACGGAGAGGAAACAAAACCTCTCTTCCCCAAGTTGCTTTTGGTCATGGTGTTTTATCACAGCAATAGAAATCCTAACTAAACTAAGGCTCTGTACAAGCCTGGAGACTTCTGTTTGATTCCTAGAAATCATGTAAAGGTAGAAGGAAAGAGACAACTCCATAAAGTTGTACCCTGACCTACACAAGCACGCACTAATTTCTTTTAAAAGTGATATGCCTAAAGAGCTGAGTGCATAAACACTGTAATTTGTAAATAAAAGAAGGAAAGAAGAAGAAATGGGGAACATCAGAAAGGCAGGCCACCTGGCCCTTTCCATGGCAATATGGATTTCAGTTTCCTCTATTTTTAGCACATCTTTTTATTTCTGTTGTGGTTGCTCGTTCCCTGTCTCTCAGCCCATGTCCTCTCTGCTCATCTCACACTGAGCCATCTATCTCTCCCCCAGCCACTTGCCCCTCCTGGCAGGGAGCAGAGCTTGTCATATGCAGAGAGAGAGAGAGAGAGAGAGAGAGAGAGAGAGGCGCCAGACCTCTCCTGCCCACCAACATATGCCAACCCCAGCAGTGGCCTGGCACACGTAAATGAGTCCTGATCTGAATAGAGCAGGGCATGGCCAGCCCAGAATTAACCGTTCTGTGTATAAGGCCCGGGCATCCACCCAGCAGAGAAAAGCATTCAACACATTCAGGATAATTTCCCAAAAATTGAGCAAAAAAAAAAAAAAAAAAACACCACACAACTGGCTTTCTCTGTCAAGAGCCTGAGTCAGGAATTCGGTCCCTTGGAATTGGTGACACCACGGCTTTGACAGAAGATGAAACAGAAGGGGATAAAATAAAGACCCCACTCATTTCTTTAAGTGACTTGTCTCAGTTCCCAAAAACCTGGTGCCACAGCAACTTGACATTCAAAGCGAGGCAGGCCGTCTCGGCCTGCAGGGCTCCGGCCTCTACAGACCTGTGCTTCAATCCCTAGAACTGAGTCAACTGCCAACAACTCTGCTGCACCTGAAAGACTGTTAAATAAAGCCATGAGGGATGATAAGAGATAGGCACAATTGCAACTGTGATGCTAAGCTGGACCACAAAAGATACAGGGCCGCTGAGAATCAAGGGTAACGGGAATCAATGGCATATGTGGAGAAGCAAGACTACACAAGGTACATTTGAAAGACAAGGGTCACTAGATTAGCTAGAAAGAGGTCTCATCCCCGTAGGAGGTAAAGTATGTCGGTCTCCTTCCAGGTCATCTTAATGTCGAGTAAAAGCCTGGCCCTGGGGACAAAATGATCCTTCAATAAGAACATGTAAATGACAGACACAAGGAGAGTGGAATTCCTCACAAGTGCATTTGTTGGCCAAGGGAGACTGGCCTGGAGACAAACCACACAGTGGTTCCATACTGACAACAAGGATGACCACTTATGTACTGGTGACCACGATGAAGATCGAGTGCAGAGGAAAGAACTGTCAATCCTCACAGTAAGTCCCTCCCAGGATGTGGACTGGTTCCTGTGTCTCGAAAGACCTTGGAGCAGTTTTGTAGTCTAGCCTGAGGATGGTGCTTGGACACATGGTGTTTCCAAGACCTGATCTTGCCCACTCTTCACTGTGAAAACCACAGCTACCTTCCCCAGAAAGTTCTGCACACCTCTAATTTTGCCATTTCCTTTGCTTTTTCCTTCTGTTGTTCTCTTTTTCTAATCTGGGAGGGGTCTAATCGGAAGCCAGGTTGGCACCATGAACAGTGCATCATTGCTGCCATCTTCTTTCTCTTTCCCTCACCAGATGTGTTTCTCTCTATGTCCTTTGGAGTTAACCTCACTGAAATGCATTTTTGAAAACACAGAGTTACTATCATGTTAAAAAACGATTAGCATTACCTAACGAACACAATTACCTTTCCTTTCTGGGCTTACATGCTTTTCTCCGTTTCTATCAGTTTACCTCGAAGATTAGGCCATTAATCTCTGGTGTCTCAAAGCAAGCCTTGAAATAGCTCAGCCCCCTTTCCAAGACCAATGTATGGCACAAGCCCCATCCTAATTACTCTAATTACGTGAAGAACATAATGAGATCCAGCAGCAGATGGCTTCAGATTAAGTTCCACAGAAAAGAAATTCTCCCCCATTGCCTCTTATTGAAGAAACTCTGCCTTGGAAGATCAAAATTAAATCATTTGTTCACAATGCCAAATATAACTCTAAATATTATCCCGCCTTTCTGCTTTCTCCAATAGTATCTCTCCTTAAAAGTGAATTTACTCGTCTATGTCAGTTACGTTACAAATGAAAACAGCTCTGCTTAACAATGGAAAACAAAAGCTGAATGCTCACAGGAAGTTTTCAGTTTATACTACAATGCATAGAGCTCCACAAGCCTGTCCTAGCATCTCAAGAATGGGTCCTTCCTATGAAATATGGAATTCTGGAAGGAACTTGAGTGTAACAACAAAAACTATCTCAAACACTGCTAATCCTTGCCTTATATACACACAGAACTAGAGTGACAAACTTCAATTCATCATGCTAGTAACCATCACTTCAATCTCCCAAAGGAATTCAATATTTTTTTTCTCTTAGAAATGAGCTTGTCAGGGGCTGGAGAGATGACTCAGCAGTTAAGAGAAAGTACTTGCTGGACAGTGGTGGTGCACACTGTTAATCCCAGCACTTGGGAGGCAGAGACAGGCGGATTTCTGAGTTTGAGGCCAGCCTGGTCTATGAAGTGAGTTCCATGACAGCCAAGGCTACACAGTGAAACCCTGTCTCAAAAAACAAACAAACAAACAAACAAACAAACAAACAAATACTTGTTGCTCTTCCAGGGGGACTGTGTTTAGTTCCCAGTACCCATGGTGGCTCACAGATATTCCCAGTACCCATGGTGGCTCACAGCTATCCCTAAGTGCAGTTCTGGCCTCTACTGGTACTTGGTGTACACAGTACACAAACAAACATGCAGGCAAAATACCCATAAAATCGCTTCTCAGCCTTTTGGCTAAGATCAAGTGTAAAACACCAATAAAATTATGTAAAATAAAATACATAAAATAAAATAAAAACATAAAGTAAAAAGAAAATATGTCTTTTTAAGAATTATTTTATGGGGTTGGAGAGATGGCTCAGAGGTTAAGAGCGCTGGCTGCTCTTCTAGAGCTCCTGAGTTCAATTCCCAGCAGCCACATGGTGGCTCCAACCATCTCTAATGAGAGCTGATGTTTACTGGCACACAGGTATAGAGATGCAGATAGAACACTCATATACATAAAATAAATTAATTTTTTTTTAAAAAAAGTAGTTTGTTAGTTGGGCATGATAATGCACACCTGAAATTCTAACTTGGGAGGCTGAAGCAGAAGGCACTAGCTTTGTAGAGAGTTTCTTTCCTAACTTTGTCTTTTTGTGTTAATGGCAACTGGCTTAAATCTTGAAACTATCTTTTCTGACTGTTTAATATCATTGTGTCTATCCTTTCAGATAAAATAATAAAGGCATGACCCCAAACTATTATCATTACATGCCCAGGACCTCCTTCACCTGTCTCCTAATACCACAAAAGAGGCAAGCGCCAGGTAGCCCTGACCTGCAGCTTGAATGGATGCCCCATGTCACTGGAGAAGGTGCAGGTGGCATGGAACAGCTGGAGGCTCCGATAGAAAGTAACTCTTCATACTAGTGTGAAGTCAGATACAGGGAGACCTGACTACAGGTGATTATGGGCAGCCCTTCTTGCCTGAAGCCATGTTCTTGCTTCAGTACTAATGTAATGTAGGCTGTCAATGTGCCTGTGTCCTCTTCAGCAGACAGGAGATAGGAACATTCCCTGGAGGCGCTGCTCTCCCTCCCTCCAGACCCCTGCCCAAGGCAACACTCCAAGTTCAGTATCAGAGATTACCTCTCATAATGAGCTCAAACAAAGAGTTCTCTAAGAGGCAGGCTTCCCGTGTTCCTTCTCTGGAGTAATAAACAAACACTGCACTTTATCTGTTTCTCTGCTGCAGAACTGCAGTGTTCATCATTCCAGGAAAACTTGGGAAATGGTCTCATAGTAGCATTTTCTTTAAAACAGCCATTATAAGAGCATGGAGAGGCGACACGCAAAAAGTATGGTCCCCTGAGATCACTCTGTGGGTTCAGTTATGTTCTTTTTTGACATGTTTGCCTGAATTTATACCTGAAGCTGGCCTGGCTTAGATCTCTCAGCCAGCCGCCTTAATACTTGGCTTGTATTTTTCTTAGACTTTACTTCTTTTTAATTTTTAAAATTATTTATTTTTATTTTATGTGTAGTGGTGTTTTTGCCTGCATGTATGTCTGTGTGAAGGTGTTGGGTCCCCTGGAACTAGAGTTACAAACAGTTGTGAGTTGCCATGCGGATGCTGGGGATTGAACCCTGGGGTCCTCTGGAAGAGCAGCCAGGGCTCTTAAGGAGTGAGCAGTCTCTTCAGCCCAGTATTTCCTTATTCAGGGTCATAGTGTGTCAATCTGAGAAGTGTGTGAATTATTAAAAATCAAAAAGAGAAAAAATGACAATAAGAACATATTCAGATTTTCCTGTCACATGTTTAGCAAATCCTTGAGAATTTGTATCCCAAGAACAGGAAGCACTTATGGATTCACATGTGTCTGTCAAGGAGAGATGGAGACTCTAGGACAGTCCTCAAGGATCATCTGACTGCGTTCATGGAGGAGCTAGGTCCTGCCTCCCTCCTCCTCCGCTGTACTGAAGCCTTAGAATCAGATGTCTTCTCAGCACCTATCTTAAAGATGTCAGAATTCTCATACTAAAACAAGTCCAGTTCTCTGTCTCCTCCTGGCTGCCCCCCACCCCCAGTCACTAAGCTATATGTCTGCCTTACACACCTTCCTCCCAGCACTGCCATAGACAACCACTTGGCGTGGCCCATGACCTCAACGTCCCTAGGAATCCAGTCAATCACCATCCTGTGAATCTATATCTCAGTGTGTGTTCTCCACAACAAATGCAAAAAAATGGGGCTCTGCCCATAGATAACACCCTCCTCTCCTTACCTCCACTTACAGTCCCAGACAGACCAGGTGCATGGCCCAGGTATCAACTCCAAGGAAACCAGGAAAACATGGTGCCGTACGGCCATAAGGTGAAAACAAGACTATGAGAACATATGGAGTTCTCTCTGATCCACCCAGGTGCTTTACACCTTGTGTACACAGCAAGCTTTCAAAGCATTAACATCTTTACTGCAACCACTCTGTACGGTTAAGTGATATTGCTGTCTTCATTTTACAAATGAGGAAATTAAGGCCCAAGGAGTTGAGCAACTCTCCTAAGTAATTAAGTGGCCTAGCTGAGAGTCAATTCAAGCAGCGTGCTTCAGAACAGACGATGCCATGCCGCCTCCCTAGTACAAAAGGTACAAGGGCTCACACTGTTAAGGAAACTGCCATTTCAAATACAGAGAAGGTTTTCATATCAAAGAAAGATTCAGGTAAATCTTGAGACTTGAGACCACAAAATAAGAAATGAGACAGAAAAATCTAAGTGAAGGAAAGTATTTTTAGTGAGCTCAGCTCTGGTAAGATATTACTACTCTAGATATATAAATCAGAAAGCAGACTCATAGGAAGAAATAACTCCACACAGCTGGGATTTAAACCCAAGACTATCTAGCCTCAGACTCTGGGCAACTACCAACTGTAGCTTACTGATGCTCCAGCTAAACAGAACAGACACAAACCCAAATCCCTAAGTGACCTACTCAAGGATAACTTCATTATACTCATTCATTTGTTTTGTGACTAGGCTTAATTTGGGTTGTAAAGCTTCCATATTTAGCTTAGACCCAGAAACTATCTGTTCCTTTAACAATCAAGGCTGCAGGAAATTAAGATGTAACTGTGAGAGAGGATGGCTGATTGCAAGGCAAGAAAGACTCACAGACGTACCAGACATAACTGGGTTGGGAGGAGAGTAGTAATTAAACCTAAAATACGTTTATAACTTAGCAGACACAAGAAATAAAAAAAAAGAGGACTCAGCAGGTAAAAAGGCATTTGCCACCACGCTTGACAACCTAAAACTCTGATCCTTGCATCAACATGGCTGAAGGAGAGAATCAATTCTCATATATTGTCCTCTGACTTCCATATGCACACCGTGGTGCATGCTGCGCGCACACACACACGCACACACATATACACACACACATATTTTTTAAAAGAATTAAAAAAGAAAGGAGGATAAGGGGGAAAAGAAAGCAAAGAGAGGAAGGGTGAGAGGGGGGTGGGAAGAATGAAGGAATGACAGGTGAAGCAATGGCTTCAATGGAGCCAGGTCAGATGGGCTGGCTTCTCCATCTATACACAAACAGAAAATGTCAGGAAGGGAACCGCTACTTCCTGACAGATGTTGAGGTTTGGTCCATTGCCATATACTGGAAGGCTAAGTTCCACGGAAGGTCTAGTTGCCTATAAGCAAATGCCCATGTTTACCAGTTTTTGTTGTGCAAACCTTGCTCCTTACTTTAAAACTGTTGGTTAAATAAAAATGGATACAGCCAATTACTGGAGGGATTAGAGTCAGGTGAGTTTTGAGTTACCTGGTTAGGGATTACAGAAAGAAAGGACATGGAGAGAGGAGGAAGCCACCATAGGAGGAGATGGACCATGAACACATGGCCAGAAGAAACAGCAAGTATTGGGGGCACACCACTGGGAAGGCAGCAAGGCCAGCAGATAGATAAGTAGTTTAGGGGTGACCCTCCCCCCCAGTAATTGTCAAAGCCAAATAAAATAACCACAGTCTGAGTCTCATTAATTCACAAGCTAGACAGGGATAAGTATAAACTGGTTCAACTACAGATAAGAACATTCATATGTGGACTATAAAGCATTAAAATATGAACATCAAGAATGTGATTAGGTCTTCTGAAATGAGAGGGAATAGAAATGATGCAGGAAATGAATATGTGGAAGAGAATCTAACAGGATGCCGAGTGACTGAATGCTATCACTCAGAGCCTCCAGGACAGCATTAGTGAGAAGCCAAGGACACAAGATCTGGGCGCTTACAGTTACCCCCACCTGGAGAAGGCCTCTCACTTAGCTAATAATTTTCCCCAAACTTCTGTCTAGGAAGTAATGATAGAACTAACAATAATAATAATTGCTTGGAAGGACTCCCAGAGTCATTGGAAGATGCTGAGCCACATTAAAATGCAGCTTCGAGTTATATAAAGTATCCCATTAAAATGAAACACCCTTCAAAACTCTGTCTTACTTTGATTCAAAACTGTATGTCAAGCAGAAAAGCACAATGGTAATTTACAGAGAAATGGGAGACAACAATGTTCCATCTCCACTAAAGAAAGAACTTGGCTGGGAGGGAGGAGAGCTCTATTGGACAACTTCCAACAAAGCTTCATTTCTGAGATATTATACAGTTATCACTCTGTCACGGCATAGAGACAAAAGTTTCTTTCACTTGTTTCTAACATTATCAATTAAGATTAAAGCAAAGGTTGAATTTCTGGCCCTGACCTCCTTTGAGCCTCCAGCCAATGTATCAAACTCCCCTGCTGCTGTTCATCCCCATCTTGGTTTTCTTCTTTCCCCTGTTGCACTAATAAAATGTCCAGGCAAGAGAAACTTTAGGAATGAAGGGTTCATTCGAGCCCAAAGTTCAAGGTACAGTATCTCATCCCAACGAAGTCAAGAGAACGGGAACCCTGAAAAAGCAAGCAAAGCCTTCTATATCTCAGTTACTTTTCTCTATTTACCCAGGATCCTGCACAGGGAATGGTACCACCCACAGAGGACAGTTTTCCCATCTCAACAGATGGAATAAATATAATGATGCCCCACAGGCATAGCCAGAGGCTCATCTCTCAGGTGGTTCTAGATGTTGTCATATGAGCTTAACTCTCACATTCCACTTGAATTACATCCAAGTGAGTTCATCTTCCCCCAACCCATCCCTCTTTTACCATTCCTACTAGCAACACCAAAAGCAAGACCCTAAGAGACTCATCCTTGGAGCTCTGATCCCTTACAAGGACACTGTCTATCATGAAGATTACCTAAGTGACACCCAGTTAGTCTCCTAGTCATCCCTCCAGCCACTTAGTGTCTCCTGCCAGGCCCACATCACCATCCTCACCTCTGCACAAGCTTAACATGCCTTTCCCCTAGAGTGCCTCCCTCCAAGACACCCAGCGTCCCACACCAGAGTAATTCTTATAAAATGCAAATGAGGTCCTGTCACAACTCAGTACAGGGCCTTCCAGTGAATAGCCTCTATTCTCCAGAGGACATAAACCAAGTTTCTTAGCATGACAAAGAGGCCTTCCATGCCCTAGTGCAAGGCTGTCATTAACAGCTTTGGCCTCCACCTCTTGCCACCTCACTCCCTACTTAAAAGCCAGTGAACTCACAGCAGCATTTGTGGACAGTATCTTCCCTCATGCGCTTCCCTCTTTAGCAAGCCCCTTCCAGGACTTTTTCCTGACCCTCACCTCCACTCACTCAGCTCTTCTGCCTCTTCATGACAGCTAGTGTTCTGCAGTGGTCATCGCAAGGCAAAGCAGCCATGCCTCCTGAGCACCCAGTCATCTCACATACACACCTACTGGCTAATCTGCATTATTCCTAAAATTGCTACCTGGGCAACAATGATATTACCTTCTCAGTCCACAGTGCCTGTTGTGTAATGAGTGTGCACTGGACTGAGCTGAGCCAAGCTGTGTTCATTAACTGCCTCAGATTCCACTTGATGTGATCTGGAACATTAACTCTTGTTTTTCTATAAAGGTCTGGCTGAGAGACTTATAGAAGATAATATTTTGTATAGTCGACGGGAAAATGAAAGGGGGCCATTACCTGGATCTCTTATAATCAAGCAGAGCATTGTGACACATGCTCATGCTCACGTTCCCCCACTCTACTGAGGAGCTAAAGTAACCACTAAGTCAAGTCACAGCTGCATCCTAGAGAGGAAACCACAGCACTATATAGCATGGGGGCAGTGAACTCTCTTGGAGTGACAGAGCTGGAAAATAAATGTATCCATGTTGAAACATAAGTCTTACATAAGTTCACACAACTCCCACTTACAAAAGAGAGGGATATTCAGAATGCACAGGAAGAAGGCAACTGAAGAATAAGAAAAGAGCATTGTTTTGAGTTTTTCCTACCCTTAGTTTTCTCTTCTCCACATTTGTCAGCAAAATAGCTAACCCTGGGTAATGGGGCCACCTGAGACCACAGCTGTTGCTAGAGCACGGTCTAAAGGTGAGTTAAGGTTAGTGAGGAAAGAAGTCAAACATTAATTAGTTTCAATCCTTCAGACAATCACCCACTAAACTCGGATGAAGCATCTTACCAACAGAGCCAGCAAATGTGAAGCAGCTCATTTTGAATCCCTTACCACCATCCTTCCAAGTAACTGAGCTCCCTACCGGTGCTTGAACATTTGGGTATATGAGCTCTTACAAAGAGGGATAGGGCAAGACAGCACAAATGAGATAGAAGGTGGAATGTGGACCCCGGAAAAAAGCTCGGCCAGATTAGTGGGAGAACTATTTCATGTGCTCATTCCAGAGGGAGGGGACACCTTCCTCTGTGACAGCAGGAGGACTGCAGATCTATTCAATCCATCTTCCCTCCTCTCCCCACCCCCAATTCCTGACTCTGACTCTCTCTCCTCCCTCTCTCCCCCTCTCTGTCTCTCCTTCTCTCCCCCATCTCTGCCTCTCTGTCCTCCCTCTCCCTCTGTTTCCCCCTCCCACTCCCCCTCT
>NW_022196894.1:36841821-36861921 GCF_008632895.1 Mastomys coucha | reverse complement strand
AGGACCATGAGTTAAAAACCACAAGTTCAGAAGCAAGGCTATAACCTAGAAGATCTGTCTGGTACCCCAGAGCCACCAGAGAGCATGCCTGGCTAACTTAGTGGAGGTAATTCAAACCCCATAAGGATTGCTCAGGTTCTTAAACAATGCTTGGTCCTCATCACTCAAAGAACTAAAAGGGCTATAACTCAGGGACACCAGGCAGAAAGGCCAACAACAGGAGTCTTGAGGAATACAAAGGAAGAAAGAGGGCACAGCAACAACTCAGCAGGCATGTGACTCTTGGCAGTCAGCCTTACAGGGTGGACAGGCTGTGGGCAGAATTCACATCTTCTTCTCTGCTGCCAAAGGCCAAGAAGGCACAGACCGAGAAATACCAACTATCCTCCATCAGGCTAATAATTAATGAGACCTTTCTAACAATGAATGGACGGCACAATGCCCTTCTGTATTGCATGAGCATATGACTGTTGACATCACTCTAACTGAGCTTGAGAACTTTTACAAGCTTAAACAGCTCAGTAATGCATTAACAGGGAACATGCACGACCCATGGCAGTTTCTCACCTGATAGAGGTAGACTGCTAAGCCAAACTTTGAAGCAAAAGCCTAGGACAGTTCAGTTGAACAAATCAGCCAACACTAATGGAGTGGGAATTGAGGCACAGTGTGAAAAACAGAGGAGATGAAAGCGAGGTCACTATAACATACTGGGAGACAGGGCAAAAACCAAAGACAAGGTCCACACTATACACTAAAGGGTGGCACACAATATAAATGGGAGTATACGAAGGTTAGAGTTGTGTGACTAAAGAAAGGCAAGACAAGTGACCCCGAGGATACCTGGAACAAAGGAGAAATTTAAAACAACAACAGAATCAACTTGGTCTGGATTTCAAATAAGGGTATGAAGAGCTAGTCAGTCAGTCAATAGCAAACCCTGGGCTAGACTTGGTTTCCTAATGTTTCCCGCTACAGCAAAACACTATTCCCAAGTCACAGAAAAGAGCACAAATGGCAGGCTCCTAAACCTAGAAATTCAGCTTTCAAAAGATGCGGATCCAAGGGCTGGAGAACTAGCCCAGCGGTTATGAGCATTTGCTGCTCTTGCGTCCCAGGTTCAGCATGCCAGCATGCATACATATCCCATGGCCCACAACTGCTCTAGCTCCAGTCCCAGGGGATCCGATGCCCGTTCCTGGCCTCAGCAAATACACAGCACAGGTAAGGTGCACATACACACAAGCACATAAATAGAAATATGTGGAAACATTTTAATGCAAATCCTAACAATGTTTGAACCAGTGGGGGTCTGGCTTCCCCCAGAGTAAAAAAACAAAAGCAACTGCTTCGGGTTTGTTGGTGAAACCTGAAAACTATAAAGCATTTCATGTGTGACTGTCAGGAGAAGTTTTTTTTTTCTTAAACAACTATCTGCTCCAAGGCTGCTTTAAAAGGGCTCTGGTTCTAAAGGACTCTCCTATGGCAAACAAGCTTCCTTCGCTGTGCTAGTCATCGAAGGACATCACCTGCCTATACTCCAACTGCTAGAAGGCACTGAACCTAAAGCATTTTCAAACAAAATTGCCCGGACTACAGGCTGACTTAGGAAGCCCTTTCCTTAGCCACAAGAAGTTTGAAGCAAGTCATAGAAACAAAAGTTCGAGCCAAGACACCCTACAACTAATACGTAAGGCAAATGGAATCGACTCGGTCAAGCACCATTTCCTGACTCACTGTGCAGGGCACTTACCTGAAGACCCAACTTTTTGTGGAGAATAAACAAAAGGTGAGAAGCTAGATAACACAGATCAAGCACAGCTCCTGACCGATGAATAATAGTAAATTAGAGGAAAACTGCTTGCTCAGCATTAACCAGCAGCGCTGGGCCAAGCCTGGCCTGTGAATTGTTCCTGGCCTACAAGCAAATGGCTAAGTAGATTGACATTAAGCATGCAAAAACTTTTATGGCAATCTGTCTTATCAGTAAGCATGTTTCCCTTGTGTCTGTTTCACATTTCACTCTGTTATCACCTAATTTTTATCGCATTTTACAAAATCATAAGCCTACCGGGACTGAACACCAATGCAATAAATGATGTAACAGACAGACGTGTGTTTGATGAGCTTTCTCTCCACAACACCAGCAGGCAAGGAAAGAAAATGCCTGAGGGAACTAAGAGAGGCTCTGAGGAAGATATGAACTTCTACGGGCAGAGAAAGGGGATAGGGTGCTTTCCAGGACAGCTCACATGACAGAAGGGGAAAAAAATCAGACTTCTAGGGTCAGACAAGTAGAGGGTAAATTTACAGATCATCCTTGGAGGTGCAGAGATGAGCAGCCAAAGGGCAAAATGCTAAGTCACAGAAACACTGCTGAAAATTCAGAGCCAGGGAAGAAGGCCCTGGGCTCTCTCAGAACACAACAGGAAACGACTGGATGTTTTTCCAAGCAGGAGGGGGATGGGTTTGTGTTTTATTGAAGTAGCTGTGGCTGCAGTGGGGCAGGTCTGAAGGAAGAAGGAACACAAGAGGCACAGGTCAGTCAAAGCCTTATGGGAATAGGAACAGTCCAGGTGTGAAGAATCCTGTGTTGTGTTAGGGAAAACAAACCAGGGAGGATGACCGAGGAATGTGTTAGGACTCCCCCACCTTCTTACAGAACAGAAGCAGGATCTGTGAATGGCCTGGTGGTTAGCATCCTGTCTAAGCCCCACCCCACAGTTACCTGGCCACAACCCAGGTAGGCCTGACCCACTATAAAAGGGACTGCTTGCCCCCTCCTCCCTCTCTTGTTCCTCTCTTGCTCTTCCCTTCTTGTTCTTGTTCCCCTCACCCCTTCCCCATCCCCTCCCTCTCTCTCCTCGTGCTCATGGCCTCTACTCCTCTACTTCTCTATTCTCTCTCTCTCTGCCTTTCTCTGCCTCCACTACCCTTTTGACTCCCCTCCCCGTGCCCTGAATAAACTCTATTCTATACTATACCATCCATGTGGCTGGTCCTTCTGGGGGAGGGATGTCTCAGCATGGGCCCACAGAGGCAACAGCTCCCCCCATACTTCACCACACCTCCACAGAACATAACTGCCCCCTCTCTATCTTTATCTTTATATAAGCACATCATAAGGTGCCATGACTCGGATTCACATGCACCACTCAGGGGCCATAAGGGATAATAAGATGATGTCAAGCATATTCCTGGCACAGCAGAAGGAAGATATGATCATAGGTGAAATGCAAGTTCTACACGAAAAGGTCAAAGTTCAGAAAATATGAGAATTTCTGAGAGAACTGTTAGAAGTGGAAGTGGTAAGATGCAAATTCTGAAATCATCTCGGGCTTTAATTGCCTTAAAGTGGTAAACATAAATAGAACAGGAGAGGAGTTCACAGCTAGCATTTTTATTTTGCACATCCTCAGCAGGGAACACTACCTGAACCACTTGCGAGGCTTAGGGCACTAAGAGGAGCCTTTACTGCTTGCTCCCTTCTATCCCCTCAAAGTCGGCTGTGGGTCAAGCAGACTTGGTGATCGCTGAAGTTTGTAACAAAGCAAGACTTTTTGTTTGTAACACATCAAGAATCCAGAAGGATTCTACATGCTCTGGTAATCTCTAAAGGTGGGGGTGGGAAGGAAGGGTTCCTCTGAAGGGGGATGAGTGTTTGCAAAAATGCGCCCACAGCCAACACAATTCCCACAAACAAAACCAACAACTCTGGAACACCTGTACTGGCTTGGTTTTATGTGACAAACTTGATACAAGCTGGAGTTATCACAGAGAAAGGAGCCTCCCTTGAAGAAATGCCTCCAAAAGATCCAGCTGTAAGGCATTTTCTCAATTAGTGATCAAGGGCAGGAGGGCCGATTGTAGGTGGTGCCATCTCTAGGCTGGTAGTCCCGCCAGTATAGGAAAGCAAGCTGAGCAAGCCAGGTGAAGCAAGCCAGTAAGCAGCATCCCTTTATGACCTCTGCATCAGCTCCTGCCTCCAAGTTCCTGCCTTGTTTGAGTTCCTGTCCTGACTTCCTTTGGTGATGAACAGCAATGTGGAAGTAAGCTGAATAAACTCTTTCCTCTCCAACTTGCTTCTTGGTCATGATGTTTGTGCAGGACTACAAGCCCTGACTAAGACACCTCCCTATCCCAAGCCTACTACAAATTCGGCAGAGATCCGGAGAGCCGTGTCTTCTGGAATGGAGGACACTGGCTTAGAAGGTCCCTGGAACACATGCTTGTGAAGAAGTGGGGATAGGGAATGTAGGGCGAGCAGATTTCCATTTTTCATGGAATAATTTCTTAAATGAAACAGATGGTTAGAAGGAGAAGAATCTATTGTTCTTATCAACTGGACCATCACTGACACAAGTGTCCCCTCACCCACAGCAAACACAGGGAATGACACTGTCATGTGGCTGGGCACAGTAGCTACCTTGTGGCAGACTGGCTGTCATAGAGCACTCAGAGAAAGTGGCTGCCATATTTCAGGGCACATGACTCTTACAAAGGCCTACTTTGGTAACTTCTACAGCATTCTAGTCGGGAACTAGAATAAGCCCCTTTTGTCTCTCTACAGTTATATCTATGAAAGTAAAACTCAGCAATTAACCTGTGAGTTAACAAAATGTGTAAAATTAAATACTGAAAATAATTTGCTTAAAAGCTTATAAGATCTTAATTTAAGTTCATCAGTGGCCACTTCATTTTATTTTATAAAAATGTAACATTGCCTACATCTTTATAAAATGGCTCTGTGATATAAATGTTCACATATAAAAGAGCACAATAAAATTATCTCCCCAATGGCATGAATTGCCATCTTTTTTTTTTAATATAGAAAATGAACAAATTCTCAACCAGTGCCCAGTATCCACAAAACACTATTGGGAATCAAGAGAAAACAAAAGATCTAATTATCCATAAGGTCTAGAAAAGATATAGAACCCAATCACTTAATACCAGGAGTGTGTGGAGGAGGTAGGGGGAGGGGAGCACTGCATTCTAAATCTCCCAGATCCTCAGCAAGGCCCATCCAATGCACCAGTGCAGAAAGTGATGAATAAGCTTCATTGATAATAGTGGCCGCGTCACGGCTGGCTGAACATTCAGTCCACAAACAGAAGGCTTCTGTCTTTGCTCGAATCAGCCATAGGAAAGTTTTGGTAAAAAGACTGTTATATTCAAATGGAAATCAGTACTTTCCAGCAAGAATGGACAATTAGCAACTCCTTACACTGGCACTAAGAGGGACAGCAGAAATGTACTCCAAACATCTAATATTCCAAAATGTGAAATAAAGATCTACTGATTGCCTTTTGAAACTTTGACCCCTACATAGACTGGATCCCTCAACAATACACCCTAAAGTTTCATCCACCTCTTCTGTAGATCTTGAAAACATGCAAGATTAAACTAGTCTAAGGCTCATGGCACTAGTTAAGTTGCATGGTGTTCCTTGAACATTAGCAAAAATATACGAAGTCTACAAAAAAATCTTCATTCAGCAGATAGAGCCTAGGTCTTTATTAACAGATTCTTGCAAACACCTCACCAAGACTGACAGGACATATAGGCATGACCACATTCGCCTCACTTCCAAGCACACATCTAGCAATGGCCCAACTGTGCCACCCTGGCCTTGCACACACATGGTTACAATGATGTCATTGCTAGGTAGAATTGAAAAGAGAAGGTTCAAAAAAAGAAGGCCCACATGAAAAGTTTTTTGCTGAAGTTAAGCAATGGTTTCTCAGTTGTGATGCCAAGGACAAGAGGCACAGAAAAAAATGATAAATCTCACCCATCTTTAATAAAAAAAAGAAAAAGAAAAAAGTGTTTCAAATACCCACCACCAAAGAAGAAAAAAAGACAACCAAGAGAAGATCTGGGATACCTATATCTGATTAGGGGGGCTTGTAGTGAGCCTATTATTTATTTTGGCTTAGTGTGGGTGGTCCTAGTCCAAGGATGGATAGGTCTGCTGCTTTGGGCATGGTGAACACACTGGATGGAAATGGTAGGGAACGCAAGAGAAAACTGGTTACCTCATGAACAGTAATTAAAAGAGGGAGAGGAAGAGATCAAGTCCCACAACTCCCTTCAAGGGTACAACTCCAAGGAACCCAGGGAACTATCTCTAAACACTATCCCTTCAAGGTCCCATCACCTCCTAATACTACTTTTAACACATGAACATTTAAGGGACACTTATCGAAAACTACAACAATGAGTTTAGGGAATTAACCTCAGATTGTAGATAAGTTGCAAATTTTTAACCTTTCCTGAAGTAAAGAGTAGGTCATTGAAGGGTATTCAAAGGGTGAATAAATGGATTTTATCCCACCCATTAATTATTTATTTATTCTTTTTTTAATTAGATGTTTTCTTTATTTACATGTCAAATGATATCTCCTCTCCTGATTTCCCCTCTGAAAAAAAAAAGAAAGAAAAAGAAAGGAAAAAAAAAACCTGTTCCCTCCCCCTTCCCCTGCTCATCAACCCACCCTCTCCCATATTCTGGCCCTGGCATTCCCCTACACTGGGGCATAGAACCTTCACAGGACCAAGGGCCTCTCTTCCCATTGATGACCGATTAGGCCATCCTCTGATATAGATATGCAGCTGGAGCTATGAGTCCCACCATGTGTACACTTTGGCTAGTGGTTTAATCCCTGGGAGCTCTGAGGGTATAATTAGTTCATATTGTTGTTCGTCCTATGAGGCTGCAAACCCTTCAGCTCCTTGGGTCCTTTCTCTAGCTCCTTCATTGGGGACCCTATGCTCAGTCCATTGGATGGCTGTGAGCCTCTACTTCTGTATTAATTGGGTACTGTTAGAGCCTTTCAAGAGACAACTATATCAGGCTGCTGTCAGTCATCACTTGCCAGCATCCACAATAGTGTCTGGATTTGATAACTGAATATAGGAAGGATTCCCAGGTGGAGCAGTCTCTGGATTGTCCTTCCTTCAGTCTCTGCTCCATAGTTTGTCTATGCAACTCCTTCCATGGGTATTTTGTTCCCCCTTTTAAGAAGGAATGAAGAATCCACAGTTTGGTCTTCCTTCTTCTTGAGTTTTTTGTGGTTTGTGGATTGTACTTTGTATATTCCGATCTTCTGGGCTAATATCTACTTATCAAAGAGTGCATCTCAGAAGATGGAAGATCTCCCATGCTCATGGATTGGCAGGATTAATATAGTAAAAATGGCCATCTTGCCAAAAGCAATCTACAGATTCAATGCAATCCCCATCAAGATTCCAACTCAATTCTTCACAGACTTAGAAAGAGCAATTTGCAAATTCATCTGGAATAACAAAAAACCTAGGATAGGGGAAACTATTCTCAACAATAAAAGAACCTCTGGTGGAATCACCATCCCCAACCTTAAGTTGTCCTATAGAGCAATTGCGATATTAAAAAAAAAAACAAAACCGCATGGTATTGGTACAGTAACAGGCAGGTGGATCAATGGAATAGAATTGAAGACCCAGAAAAGAACCCACACACTTAAGGTCACTTGATCTTTGACAAAGGAGCTAAAACCTTCCAGCATTTTCAACAAATGGTGCTGGCTCAACTGGCAGTTAGCATGTAGAAGAATGCAAATCGATCCATTTCTATCTCCTTGTAAAAAGCTCACATCCAAGTAGATCAAGGACCTCCAAATAAAACCAGATACACTGAAACTAATAGAAGAGAAAGTGGGGAAGAGCCTCGAGCATATGGGCACAGGGGAAAATTTCCTGAACAGAACACCAATAGCTTATGCTCTAAGATCAAGAATTGACAAATGGGACCTCATAAAATTACAAAGCTTCTGTAAGGCAAAGGACACTGTCAATAGGAAAAACGGCAACCAACAGATTGGGAAAAGATCTTTACCAATCCTACATCCAATAGAGGGCTAATACCCAATATATACAAAGAACTCAAGAAGGTAGACTCCAGAGAATCAAATAACCCTATTAAAAATGGGGTACAGGGCTAAACAAAGAATTCTCAACTGAGGAATACCTAATGGCTGAGAAGCACCTAAAGAAATGTTCAACATCCTTAGTCATCAGGGAAATGCAAATTAAAACCCTGAGAGTCCACCTCACTCCAGTCAGAATGACTAAGATCAAAAACTCAATTGACAGCAGATGCTGGTGAGGTTGTGGAGAAAGAGGAACACACCTTCATTGCTGGTGGGATTACAAGGTGGTACAACCACTCTGGAAATCAGTTTGGCTGTTCATCAGAAAATTGGACATAGTACTACTGGAGAACACACCAATACCACTTCTGGGCATATATCCAGAAGATGCTCCAACATGTAATAAGGACACATGCTCCACTATGTTCATAGCAGCCTTAATTATAATAGCCAGAAACTGGAAACAACCCAGATGTCCCTCAACAGAGGAATGGATACAGAAAATGTGGTATATCTACACAATGGAGTACTACTCAGCTATTAAAAACAATGAATTTATGAAATTCTTAGGGAAATGGATGGATCTGGAGAATATCATCCTGAGTGAGGTAACCCAATCACTTATTTATTCTTTATTATTTATTCTTTATTATGCACCCTCTCTCCTCCCAGCACCACCCTCATCACATAGCCCCTTCCCCACCCCTTCTCCTTCTCCTCTGATAAGTAGGGAGGCCCAGGCCCTGTGTACCAACCTACCCAGGCACATCAAGTTTCTTTCAGGAAAATCATAGCAATTTTGTAAAGGTGAAGATTCACTAGGATCAAAGGTCCTTCAGCCTTTACCTCAACTATGCAAATATTTTTACAATCCTGACAAAGGAGGAAAAAAACCTCTTCTGGTTGAAGCTTAGGTGGAAGGAAGTGTTAAGAACCTCTTCTAGGCAAAGCCATGGTCTCAGCAACCACTGCAGAAGATACTGGGGAAACCCTGGAATAAAGGGTCATTTTAATAATAATGGATTAGAAGTTAGGAAGCTGATGCAATGGGCCAACAGCAAAATGGCCAGTGGCCTGAAGCAAGCACAAAGGATGGATAAATGGGGAGAAAAGAATCCAGAACGTTCTAAAGAGGTACCAAATTCACATGATTTTATCAATTACCACCTGTAGGAAGTGAGGAAAAAAATAAGGGTGATTTCTGGGTGAGATGCAGGAGGATGGCTATTGATATAAATGAAATGTGCTAGGGATTTCCTAGATTATCTTAAAACCAAGTGACTCACACAATTAAATGTCCATCTCTCCTCCACACATGCTTCCACTGTGCACTGAAGCATCACCTTGGTTCATGGCACTGGACTCCTGCTGGCGCTTGAGCAAGATGCCCATGAATTATCTTTAACACTTGCATCTCCTCCACTGTGTCCATCACCGAGTACCCCATCCTGTTCTGCATCAGCCCCTCTCTACCATTCTCTCTACCATTAGCTTTGACTCATTCTAACTTACTCTGCATGGAGAACTCTTTTAAAACTGTAAAGCCTTTTAATGGATTCCCTGATTTCAAGTCTGAACACCAAGGAGGTATCCTGCACTGTGCACTGTGGGTACCCAGTGCCAAACATTCTGTAGACAAAAGATGTTGTTGTTGTTGTTGTTTTTGTTTTTTGTTTTTCGTTTTTTGTTTTTTTTTAAATAATGGGCAAGAAGGAATCAAGTTTGAGCAAGAAGACAAACTTTGTTTTTGGACCTGGATTAGGATGTCTATGGACACCCAAGTAGGTTCTTACTGGCAACGAGCAGTATTGACCTGGACCACACTGACCGTTGGCTTTACAGTGTCAGGGCTGCCTTGAGTGGTGTTATGCAAGGACAATGGGATTAAGTTTATTTCTGGTAATCATGAACTAAGTTAATGTGCTGGAAGCAAGCTCAACATCTTGAAAGAGATTACCATGTTGCTTTAATCTTCAAGCCTGCAGCTCTGGTGTAGGCTTAGGTCAGTATTTAAAGGGCAAATCAAGTGCTCCCCTATGCAGGGTCTTCACCAGGAATAACTTGGTGGCAAAGCCTGTCATTTGGCCATTTTCTTCCAACTATTTTTCAGTACTTCTGCCTGGCTGACCTCTGATTCCCTCACCTATGAATTTCTTATTAGTTACAAGCCTTACCTGATTCTCATAGGGTGCATCTGCAAGTCTGTATTCTCACAAATACAGCAGAGAATTTCTCAGTATTGGTAAAATTAATGAAAAGGCTACCTTTATTCTTCTCTTCTATTGACTCTTCCCCCTACATTGTCTTAGGACATGGATACCATAGGAATTTTCAAGCAAAAATAAAATTGTAATTTAGTGTGGCCTCCTGACAGTACTGTGTAAAATATTTACTATAAAGTTTTTGACAAATGTCCAATGCTCTCTGAGTATTTCTAATAAGCAAGTATTACTTTTCCAAAAAGAGATATGAGACATAGATTTTAATATTCAACACCATGTCTTTTTTTCCTTAACTACGCTAAAGGAACTCTTCAATTTCCATAAGCTGGTGATGGCTTCTATATCTGCCTTGATTTTTAATTCAGTATATAAGACAATTACATAAATATTTTCTTTTAAAGCAGAGCTAAGAAATTCTACCCCAGTGAGGAAAATGCACGATAGTTTCAGAACATGAGGGAAGTGGGTTTACAACCTAGGCACTTGGATTATTATTCTAGTAATCAGAAACAACAGCCTGGTTGGTAACTTTGACGATCCCAACATGATAACATGATTTATCATTTATCATATAACTAGAAAGGACTGCCAATTAAACCCAACATGCATTGTTGACTTATAAGTCAATAAATAACATAAGCAATTATGCTACTTCCCGAAGGCATCGGTTATTAAATGACCATCTTAGAGCTAGCACAGGTTACCTCTTACAAGATACTGGTCAGGGCAGCCCTAGAAGCCTCCAAAAAGCACAGGCTTTTGCCGCTGCTCTTGGTTGGCACCATAACTAATGGCAATACCCTATTGCTAAAGATGGCACATATTTCTGTTGTAGTACATAAAGAAATTGATCTTGAACTCACTAGAAAACTCTCTACCTACTGGCTGTCTAGCTTTCATAATACTGGAAGATGCTATAGAGGTATCTAGAAACAAAAGACATCAATATTTTTAGCCAGCATTGGACCCTGCATGCTTTAACACCACCCTACCATGAAAGTAAGTAAGAGTATGCACTCGCTGATAACAATAGTGGCCAAACAGTTTACAGGACTAACTAACTACTCTCTAGATTGGATATGAAGCATGCCTTACAAGAAGGGATTCATACCCGGTATTCTATCTTAGTTAGGATTACTATTGTTCTGATGAAACATCATGCCCAGGTGCAACCTGAGTGGAAAGGGTTTATTTGGCTTACATACCCTGAGTCACAGTCTAATGAGGAAAGCCAAGGCAGGAACTCAAACCAGGTAGGAATATCTGGAGGCAGGAGCTGATGCAGAAGCCACGGAGGAGTGCTGATTACTGGCTTGCTCCCCATACACCTTGCTCCTCATGGCTTGCTCAGTCTGCTTTCTTATAGAATCCTGGAGCATCAGCTCCGGGGTGTACTGCCTACCCACAATGTGCTGGGTCCTCCAACATCAATCATGAATTAAGAAAATGTCCCACAGGCTTGTCTACAGCCTGTTCTTATGGAGGCATTTTCCCAATTGAGGCTCCCTCCTCTCTAACTTAGGCTTGCATCAAGTTGACAGAAAACAAGACAGAACAGCAGAAAACACACTCAAAACCCTAGGCAGGGGAAGTCACAGGTCCAAGGGAAGAACTTACTGATGTGCTTCTGCTGCATGGTCCTATTGCCAAATCTCCTTCCAAATGTTTATTTACATCCATAGATCTGTGCTGCTCCCAACCTTGGTCAGAAAAGCTCCTTGTTGCAATGGGAAGTGGTTAACGCAGACACGCCTACCTGTTCAAGTGCTGTGTGCATCAGCAGCTGTGAGTGCCAAGACATCCACCCTTGCTGCCAAGGTTCAAAGGCAGCAGGGGCTGTAGGATGTGTGAGCCAGAGGATGAGGTCACGCACTGTAAAATGCTGTCCTTTGGACATGCCATGGCTGTTGCACACATGAGCTCACCGCAGCTATGGCTACTTGGATAAGACCTGTACCAGATCAAGCCAGTTAAAATTATAGGGTGGGGGTGGGGAAGGACATCCCGAAATCACATTTCTGAGTGTATGTTGGCAACTGATGGCTCCTGGGAGAGGGAGAACGGTTTTTCTTTGATGGACAGATACTGGTTGACTGCCCGTTCTCTAGTGGATTCACCGACATACATGTGGGAGCAAGAACTGGACACAGCGGGCTATGTGAGGAGAGAGAAGTTGGAAAGGGGGTGCACTGGAAGGGAATGGGGGGGAGATGAATGGCAGGAATAGGTGCCCGGTATAACCAAGATACACTGCGCACATGTATAAATTTTTCAAAGACTAAAAAAACGGAAAAAGAAAATATAAACATTACATTTTGCAACTTCAGCTGGATACTTTTAACCCATTTCAGTGGATCACATTATCTGGTCAAATTCCTTAAAACTTGAAACAGAATATCTCTAATACTTCAAAATCCAAAGGAGGAGAAGAAAACTACATAACAGTAAACTGATCTTTTATTGGCAATAAATAATACCATCTCTATTATGCTTTCTCTACTAAGGCTGCAAAAACTTAAAACTCACACCCACTGCCAGGGCCTCCTTTCATCTGCAAATGCATACTTGATTTTTAAACTCTCTAAATAAAATATCATTGTCAAGGTTACTCCATCCTTCCTAATTGTTGGGTGAAGAGGAACCTTTCAACTTTCCTATCCTATCTGTCCATTATGAACAAGAGCCTGAGAATCAGAGAAATGAACCTGACCCCTGTAAAAATTGAATCAGGGTAGACTGAAATCCCAGTGATCATCCTTCTATGAGGATAGGCACTTCTTGGTTTAAAAAAAAAAATTTAGGCAAATAAACTTCTAGATTATTTCAGGATCTCAGGTATTCGACAAAGAGGAGGGAAGGCCACCATGCTAGTTGTAATCTGCAATGGAGGTCAACAGAAATATAACAACAGCTTGCCTAAGCCCCACTGCAGCTGGCTTTGGAATGTGGCCTTGTGCTCCCAAATGCTAAAACCTCTGATAAAAGTTCAACCATGAATGCTTTCCTGGAAAATGTTTTCTCTCTTTTTTTTTTCCTCCTCCTGCTCTGCCATGGGCTACAGCACAAGGACTAGATCCAAGATCTTACAGGGAAAGCTGTGGTTAAAGGAGACTCCTGGGGGGGGGGGGGGGGGGGGGGGGCGCGGGGTGGACAGGAAGGAAAGGGAGTCTAGGGTACACCTTCATCCTCTCCCCTGAAGACATCGGTGACACTTTTGAGCATCTCATTTAAGGGTTCCTGAGTTAAGGCTTAAAAGCATGTTTGCTTGTGAGGGTTTGTCTTAAATGCCACCTCAATAGGCTCTAAGAAAGGCTCACATGTATGGTCAAGCACTATTCTGGATGTTTCTCTAAAGGTGATTTGGAATGAGAGTAACATTTAAATTGTCTGGGTGGGGGGAGGGGATTGCCTTTCACTTGCAGGCAGGCCTCCTATAATCAAGTGGCAGAGCAAGAGCAAGAGCAAATTCTGCCAGATGCTCTAAGTTGGGTATCAGCTCTTTCTGGTTCCACAGTGGCTCGTGACTGGATCTAACCTGGGATGTCAGCTCTGCAGGTTCTGCTACCACTCAATCACAGGGGCCAATTCCTAATTACAAGCTTGTCTGAATACATGAGCACTCACATGCATAGACTCGCTCCCCTAGGGAACCCCAATATGCCATCTGAGGATTCAAACTATAAGCTGTCTGATTCACTTAAATTCCAGAGGCCAACCAATAATCTCAAAGCAAAATATCCAAAAGGCTGCTATCAAGCTTTCTCTTCTCCCACAATGCCAAAGTCCGTCACAAAACCCATTATTACTAAAAAAAAAAAAAAAAAAAAAAAAAAAAAAAAAAAAAAAAAAAAAAAAAAAAAAAAAAAAAACCGAAAAGAGGCAAGTCTTAATAGAATTCAGGATTGCTTTTTCTTCAAGCCTTCCAGTAAGAGGCTTTCGATTCACCTATCAACAGGTTACCACGCCATTTGCAATCACCACACAGAGAAACTTACAGCACTACATGGGACCGAATTTCTACCTTCAATTAGGCGATATCCAGATTATGAATTTAAGCATGAATAGTCAAGACAGTCACCTAACATAACACTTTTGATGTGTATTGGTGTGTATCTGGTGTGTATATGGTGTGTATTTGGTCAAATTAAGCCAAACAAGAAGGGCAGTAACAATAAGCAAATGAAGGAAGAGAAGACAAGGGGTGATATTCAAATACATGGAGCGAGGTTGGAAGAGAAGAGTCATGAGATCTGAGCCGCCATCCACTTGGGGCTGTCTGACCCAGTGATGTGGCTACTTACTAAGCAGGTAGTTACAACCAGTACATCTTGGGCCCAGGTAACAGAAACCAGACTCCATTAAACACACTCGATATGACGATGACACTGATTTCAAATTTCACCTCATTTTTAAAAAGGCTAAGACAATTTTGATTTTAAAAGAAAAAGACAATTGGCAGTTGCTATAGTAGACAGCCTCTGCCTCTAGTTTTCTCTGGCATTCTCCCTGCTCATCCCCTCTCCATCCCCTGCTCATCCCCTCTCCATCCCCTGCTCATCCTCTCTCCATCCCCTGCTCATCCTCTCTCCATCCTCTCCTCCCTCACAGTCCCCCTCTCTCTCCTCTCTTCCTCCCCACACCTGCAAACACTGCTGTAGACAGATTTATAACAAGATACTGTGCCACAGATGACTCTCGGAGGCATGGAAGCTGGAGATGGGAAGCCAGGTGTAGTGACCTCTGAAGGCTGGCAAGAATGGGATTCCTGTCCAGATCTGAAGATCTGAGAATCAGAGGCACAAAGGCTAGAAAGTCCCCCCACCCCCACTCCAAGATCCTTCAGTCTGACACTTCCAGAATCCAACCTTTCACTCACTCTGTTCCCTTCAGACCCTCAACATTCTGGTGTTCGCCCACATAGTCAGGCCCTTTCACAAAAGACTAGTTTAAATGCTAATCTCATTGAGAAATACCTCATAGGCACAACCAAAATGATATTTAACTAGCTTCTTAGGTATCCCAGGGCCCAGCAACTAGACACATTAAATTAACTGTCACAGATGCCAATCTCAAGATGAGTCAGATACTGGAATTATCAGACATGGATTTTAAATTATCTGTTGCAATTATGCTCAATGAAGAAAAATGGGCATTTATAATACATGAAAAGGAAATCTTAGTTTAAAAAAAAACAAGTTATAATAAGAAAGAAAATGAGAGGCTGGAAATTTTAAATGCAATTTAAAATTCACTGGATAAGCTTAAATGCAGAATGGAAAATAAAAGTCGGAAAATCAATTTCAAGATAAAATAATAGAAATTGGAACTTCTCAAAGTTAAGAACATTTACTCAATAGTAAGAAAACAAAGGCACCTAAAAAAATAAAAAATAAATAAAAAGCCAAGCAAGAAAGTCGGATGAACAGTTCATCAAAAAAAATGGAGCAATTCCTTTGAAAAACAGTTTGAGCATTTCCAAGAAATGTAAAAAGCCAACCATTTCACTAATAAACATGGAGTTGCCCGCCCCCACAATTGAAGAATGAAGTGTGTCTGTAGCAGTCTCTTCACGGTAATCCCTAAGCCAGAGGCAACTCAAAGGCTCCCCAGCAGACATTTCTCCCCAGGAGAAATTCTCAGCAGAGCCGGGTGGTGGTGGTGCACGCCTTTAATTCCGGCGCTTTGGGAGGCAGAGGCAGGCTGATTTCTGTGTTCGAGGCCAGCCTGGTCTATAGAGTGAGTTCCAGGACAGCCAGGGCTACATAGAGAAACCTGTCTTGAAAAACCAAAAGAAAAAAAGAAAAAAGAAAGAAAGAAATGCTCAGCAGTTAAGAGCTCATGTTGCCCTTACAGAGGACCCAGGTTCGGTTCCCCACACCACACGGTGATTCACAACCATCTCCAGTCCCAGTTCCAGGGGATTCAATGGCTTCTTCAGACCTTGTGGGTACCAGGCATACATGCGGTACATATACATATATACATGGAGGTGAAATATTCCTACACATAAAATAAGTCTTTAAAAAAGAAGTTAATAGCAACTATTTTTTTAAAAAAAATCATTATGGCAAGATACCAGGTTAAAAATATATGTATTATAGGATTCTATCAAACCAAATATACAATTTCAACAGATCTTTACTGAACTAGTGACTTGTTGGGCATATCCAGCTATCACAAAACTTCTCACTTTACATAGCTGAAAATGTTTCAGCTCAAACTGAACTTTGATGAAGTTAACTGGGAAAAAAGAAACCCCCTGTCCATGACCACCTGTGGGCCCTTTCTCTGAGGAAGCATTAGTGACTTTACAAGCAGACCCACCTGAGTTCTCCTCCAAGTTCATACAGCCCTGACAACCAAGGAGCAGCTTAGTCACACCACTGAGCCCCTCTTTACTTCTAAAATTAGGATAATTGCCTGTCTTACATTGTAGTTGACAAGAAAAAGAAGTTCTGCCTGACAGAGCCTACCTGTGTTCTGTAGATAGCAGCACTGAGCATCATCAAGCTCGGCTCGGTAATTCAGGAGCATGCATTTGTCAAACTTCTAAACCAAGTTCCTAAGTACATGAGTACTTAGGAAATCTGAGTTGGCGGGGGAAGGGGGGGTACATACTTTGGTGTCTGCTTGGCAATCAGGGATACCAGTGGAGAACAAGGGAGGCACAGAAACACACAGCATATTTCGCCTGCTAGGGACTTGGTTAAACTTCTCACTAAGGTATCAAATGTAGAATCATTTATAATCACCATGTTACATAAAACTGTCATGGTGGAGACAACACCTATTACTTATGGATCAGAACTTAAAACAGAGGATGTTTTATTTCTGCACTGAAAGAGTAACTAAGATGGGCGAGAAGGTTCAGTAGTTAGTAAGTGATGCTAACTTTGCTTCACATGTGACATTAGGGAGGGGAGGGGGAAGGAACGGGAGAAGAGGGGACTTGAGCAAAGTGCCTCCCCTCTTCCCAGGCCAGTGGGACAGGGGTCTGTCCACTCCCAGGAGGATAAAGATAAACAAATGATACACATGCCAAGTTAGGGGGTAGAGGGGGGGTGCCCTGAGGAAAGGGAATGGCCAGAGAGTCTAACAAATAGAAAAATTGGAAGACTCATCCAGACACACCCAGGAAGAGAAAAACTGCTGGAGTGTGCTCTTCTCAAAATTATGCTCCATATTTCCTGAGCCTTTCAAGAGATTCCAAACTATGAGTTTTACAGATATCATTCAATGTATTCATTTTTTTAGTTGGTTATTTTACTTATTTACATTTCAAATGTTGTCTCCCCTTCCCGGTTTCCCATATGCAAACCCCCCATGCCATATGCCCTTTGCCTCTATGAGGGTGCTCTTCCACCCACCCACCCACTCCTGCCTAGCATCCCTCTACACTGGGGCATCAAACCTCCACAGGGCCAAGGGCCTCCCCTCCCACTGATGTCAGATAAGGTCATCCTCTGCTACATATGGAGTTGGAGTAATGGATTCCTCCACGTACACTCTTTGGTTGGTGGTTTATTCCCTGAGACCTCTGGAGGTTGGTTGATATTGTTCTTCCTATGGGGTTCCAACCCCCTAATTCACATCCTCTTGTCCCCATGAAAAGATAGCATCATTCAGTCTCTGCTCAGGTGGGTCCTGTCCAATGAGATCACAGGTGAATAACTGTTACTTCCATCAGCCTAGGTTTCTGAGGTCTGGTCGTTCATTCACTAGACAATGTCCATTAAGGCCGGAATTGACTCTCCAGGAACAAACATACCTTGGTTTTTATATTCCAACCCTACTAATTGAAACTCCATCCAATTCTACACCTCTTTCCTTCTCGAGTTCCCCCATTACAAGCTTTTTTCATAAACGGGTAGTTCACTTATTCAATGAAAAAGAGAGGGAAGTTAAGCCACTTTCATTCATTTTCTCCCAAGATCTCAGAACTCTCCTTATTTAAAAACTCAACAAGACAACAAAAGAAAAGGAAGCCCACGCTGAGAAACACATTTGTACAAAGCCCACATAGTACCCCGCCCCTCCCTCGAGGGACCGAACTGGTTATTACAGGAGTGAAACCCAATGACACAATGGCCAGCCTTTTACAAATATCTACACCTGCGTCTTTCAGAAAGGAAAGAAATCACATTAGAGGTGACAAAGGACCATAATATAAACCAGAATGCCAGAGTCCAGGACTTCAGCAGGAACAGTGAGTGTTCTAAAGGGGCGAATTTCCTTCAGAAGAGAATGGAGGGATGTGAGGGAAACCGGGCACTGTCAAGAGGCACTGGGGTCTGTAACCTCTGCAAGGCGCATGCTCACCTCCACTGCCAAGTCCACCCCAAGGTGCATGCTCACTTCCATTGCCACCTCTACCCCAAGAGTCTAGAGGGCACACACACGCAAGGAACAATGTTTCCTTAGCTCTAGTGACTCAGGTCTCTGATAGTGGGCAGGGCCACCTGGTTAGAGGCAAATGAGGGAAAATCTCAACTGTGGATTTTTGCGTTCTGACATTGAGGAGGAAAAGTCCTAAGGTGTTATAGACACCTCCCGATACCCTCTCACATGTAAAGATTTAAAACAGATATCCAAAAGGTATTCTATCTCGAATTCTCAGTAATGAAACTGACCATGAAACGAAGGACAGAGGGAAGGAAGGCCAAGCTGACAAACCAAGAGCCATCAAATTGCTTATCAGTGGGGGGTAGATTCCAGCTCAAATCAAGGCGGTTTTTTGTGACCCCCCCCAACAGTGTGAGTACCCCATACCTTGATGCATAATGCTCTGTAGCCAAGTGGGGTCCTTATACTCTCAGCACATTATCAACCACACGGGGAAGGTGGTATGGGATGCTGCTGACCACATCCATATTTCCACTTCCGTTCTGAACCTCAGTACTGCTTCGAGAAACTCCACTCACCTGGCTACTGCAAGAGGAAGTTTAGAGACCTGCAGCCCTATCCACCAGAAGCAGGTTTCATGAGATAAAACATTTTGCATGGTCTGGTTTCCTATTTTAAAGGCTTTTTGTTCTTCCTTTCTTATAGGAAGAAGGTTTTTTAAAACACACATGAGGCTAGATTTGGAGTAATGCGTGTAGAGGATGTGGGAGAAGCAGCTGGGACTCCTAAGGGTGTCTAGGCAGGGCCTTAGGCTCACTGAATTTTCCTGGCTAGTACGGGAACCTATGGAAAGCCTCCACAAATTCCATCCTTTAAAGCTCACACTGTCCTTAGGAAAACAAACTACTTAGTTCCAACCCAGCAAATCTACTACACAGAAAACCGGAAGGATGGGGAGGGACAGAGTGGGCCTGTCCTAATGTTTATGCTCTTCTCTACCTTCTCTACCTTACGCTAGACACAATGGAGCCCTTCACTGTCCTCACTAGGGAATAAAATCAACAGGGTACCTTCTCTATCCCAGCTCTTCTCATCTGCATTTACATGTGGCCAAAGTCTCAGGAACTTTACCAGGAGCAACACTCCTAACTCAGGGGAACAGAAATAAGGTTATTATAATGTCTCAGTGGTTCTCAACAGGGGTCACATATCAACTATTTACATTATGATTCATCACAGGAGCAAAATTACAGATATGAAGTAGCAATGAAATAATTTTTATGGTGGGGGAGGGGTCACCACAACATGAGGAGCTGGTTGAAACATTGGGAAGTTGAGAACCACTGCTTAAGATGGTCTGTGGCTTATCTCCTGCCTGTCACAATTTTTCTTAGTTTCTATTAACTGAGGATGCTCTCTTTAAAAACAACCAAAACAGGGCGAGAAAGGATAGTAATTATATAGGATTATCCACTGAAACATAAGACAAAAAAAAAAAAGAGGGAGATAAAATACTAACGTCAACATGATCTGCAGACCAACTGCCAATACCTGCCACATGGGGACAGGGGAGAGAGACACGGGTTGTTTTCCAGATGACCAGGGCGCTCTAGTCTCCACAGGCT
>NW_022196894.1:36834321-36836821 GCF_008632895.1 Mastomys coucha | reverse complement strand
TATTATGAAGCAAGAGCAGGGGCTGGAGAGATGGTCCAGTGGTACAGACTACATGCTCCTACAGAGGATCTGTGTTCAGATCCCAGCACCCATTTAGGGTGGCTCATAACCACTTAACTTCAGCTCCTGAGATTTAACAGCTTCGTCTGCCTTCCACAAGCACCTGTCTCCACATGCACATACCCATACACAGCCACACAGCAATACATAGGATTAAACTTTTTAAATAGTTCTTTTAAAAGAAAAGGAGTCTTTTCCAATACTGGTACTGTGGAGACAATGGGAAACTCACTGTGTACCAGGAATGGCAGGTCCATTTCTTCATCTAACCCAGTCACTTGGCAGACAGGGCTTATCTGTCCCACTTTCCATAACAGAAAGACTCAGGAGTTAAACAATGCACTGACTACAGAAGACAAGACCATGTGCAACCATCTGGTCTACCTCAGAGAGCAGAGGTACAAGCTTAAAACTTCTCCAAAAGAGAGGAGAGGGGGCAAAACCAATCAAGAGGCCAAGCACAGCAGGGAGCTGAACTGGGAAGCTGGAAGCAAAGTAAAAAGCAGGAAAAGAAGAGGTACACACACAGAGGTGGGACTGGGTAGACCAGGTCCAGACAAGAGGCGCCAAATCCAAAGAAGGGAAGTGTGTGTACCTCAGAGTGAGAGCATTAGGGCCCTGGAGCTTGAAAGCTTAGCACCCAAGCCTGTGAGTGCCTAGGGTCGAGAGGTCCTCGAAGGGAGAACTGACTAGAAAGATGTCCATACAAGCAAAACATGGCACAAAAACTACTGACAAAGATGGTGGGCATCTCCCATCATTTATCAGCCAGTCTGTCATTCTGGATTCTTTACAAAATTGTCCTTACAAGTCTAAAGGGGAAAACCAATTTTTAACAAAAGGAAGGGAACACTGTAAAGGAGAATTATTGAATAAGCAGAAAAAATGTTTAGAATGCTGATAGCAAATAGTTCAATGTGTACAGACCACATGCATAACAGAGCTTCAACTGAGTTACCATAGCTACCAAAAGATAATTTTGAGGAAACAAAAGAAAAAAGATAGCATTAGGGGTAGTTTTGAAAGAGATGAATAATAAAACATGCCATCCAAATGTAACTAAAATTTCTCCCCAGTAGGAACAAGCAATGCTGCTTCCCACATGACCATGTCTGACACAAGCTCCCACTCTCTTCTGCCTACTCTGGTGTACTCGGTTTCCTCTGAACTGATATAAGTCTCACTCAGACCCTGAAAGACTCTACTAGCTCCCACATGCTCGGGATCTAAGCACATCCAAATTATCCATGCAATTATCTAAGTTATCTATACAATTATACACTTACTGTTTATGAAATGTGCATTTATTAAGGACTGGCTAAGAAAGGAGGGGGTGCACAAGCAGGCATGTAAGTAACCATATACTGGCAAGGGCTAACTAAGGCACTGACACAATATATAGACAGAAAGTCTGGAGAGATTGCTTTAGGAGTGATGTGACATCCCACTGGGGTACTTAAACATCAGCATTGCCTTCAAGTCCAAGGAATAAAGAGGAGGAAGAGGAGGAAGGGGAGGGGGAAGGAGAGGAGGAAGGGGAGGAGGAGGGGGAAGAGGAGGAGGGGGAGGAAAGAGGAAGAAGGGGAGGGGATGAAGAGGAAGAAGAGGAAGAAGGGGGATATGCTGAAAACTAATTAAATAATGCATATGGAAGGCCTAAAACCTATTATACACTCTCAAATCACTCCCCTCTTCTGTAAAGTTAGAAACTCAGTGAAGACAGATGAGTAAACTCTATGCTTCTCTCCTGTTATTGACCCCAAAACATATATAGTAATTTTTAACAATGCCTCTTTGAATTTGACAACAAGAGTCTTCTGGCATTCCTATTTGACAATGATTTCTGAGAAGGAACTCTCTTGTTGCTGCAGCTGAATTTCACGTCAGCCAAGCCAAACCACTTGACAAGGATCCGTAATGTGGGGACAAGAGTGAGGGAGTATGTAGTCTCTTGAGGGAAAAGTGTAGAACCATACAGGACTGTAGAGAGAACATCCATCCTGTGTATTGTATGGACGCGTCACATGTCAATTAAAAGGCCTATGGCCTATGACTTAGGCAGGAAGATCGAGGTAGGACATCTGGGAAGAAAGAGAATTCTGGGAGAGAGAAGGCAGGAGGATCACAAGAGAGGTGACAAGATGGACACATGGTACGTGAGCACAGGTAACCACCCTTGTGGCAGAATGTAGGATAAAATAATTGGGTCATTTTAGTTATGGTCTAGTCAGAGAGAAGCCTAGCTACATGGCCAAAGAATCTGTAAATATATTTTGAGTCTGAGTCTTATTTCTGGGAGCATGTGGCTGGGAAGAAGATGCAGGTTTAACTACAACACAGGACTCAATCTTACATCTTACTGGATACTTTAATGTCTCAAGTTTCCCTGTGCTTAAAGTTTAATGCCTTTTTTTTTTTTTTTTTTTTTTTTTTTTTTTTT
>NW_022196894.1:36820124-36834311 GCF_008632895.1 Mastomys coucha | reverse complement strand
TAGGGCCAGTCACAACTCTTAGAAATATTTCCCACATTCTTCAACAGCCAGCCCTTGAATAGAGACAAAACTGCCACAAAGGGCAGGGCTAAAAAGCAAAATCTAATCCACTTACTGACACCTGAGCCTGGCTCTTCCCATGTTATCTTATGGACTCTCTTGGGCATTTAACTCCAGGTACTGAAATTCACCCTGCTCTGTAAGCACACCAGCCCCTTCTCCACTGAGAGATAGGTGATGGGATGTCTCGTGGGCTGATCTTTAGAACTAATGAATAAACACATATAAAAGTGTGTGGTGGGGGGGTTGATGAGATGGCTCAGCAGGTAAGAGCACTGACTGCTTTTCCGAAGGTCGTTGAGTTCAAATCCAACCAACCACATGGTGGCTCACAACCATCGATAATGAAATCTGATACCCTCTTCTGTGTACTCATTTATAATAATAAATAAATCTTTAAAAAGTATGTGGTGGTGCATGGCATAGAGGAGTTACCCAACATTCGCCATCAGACTAGAAAATTCAAGACTGAAAACAGAGGATGTGTGTGACCCAGAAAAGTGGCAGGTCATTGATAGTAGAACTGGGACGTCTCTGAGCTGGCACTGGATGGGGATAACGTGGCTGGCCACACTTAGGCACATGTGGCCAGAGCCCATTCAGCTTCCGTGTTCCAAGCTGTTTACCCACATTGAGTTCACAGTGGACACCTTTGTATCAGAGAAAGCCTGCCAAATCCAAGTATTAAAAGACAACACTCCAAGTGATCAAGAAAATAAAGAGGCTTTTCTTGAAAGAAAAAAAAAAAAACATCTACTGAGATCTGGTAAAGCTGTGTAGCGTGGTCCATCATGCAATTGCTACACGCTAGTTGGTATCTTGGAATACCGGCTTAAGCTAAAAATTAGGACAGAGCTCAAGATTTGGTGTATCTGACTAGATGAAGATGCTAGATCCCATGGGACTGACTGTGTATCTAAATAAACTGTATCAAGGAGAGTAATATATCAATGTTTCGTTCTTTTTAAACAGATACACATCATGGAAAGCAAAGACTTTTTTTCTCTCAAACAGGCCTGATCTTCCTGCTATTTCTCATGCTGGCCTGTATTAGTCAGGATCTCTAGACTAATATGGAACTTACAAATACAGATATAGTTATATGATATACATATTTAGATATAGATGATACAGATATACAGAGATAAATATACATATATATACATGCATATATGTACATGTATACATATATATACATATATATGGAACCTATTAGAATTACTTAAAACTGTGGTCCAGCTAGTACAATAATGGCTATCTACAAATTAAAGGCCCAAGAATCCAGAGGTTGTTCAGTCCATGAGGCTGAGTTGGTCTTCAGTAAATATCAGAGTCACAGAGAAGTAGGCTCTAATGCCAGTGAAGGAATGGACTTGCTAGCAAGGCAAGAGAACACAGGCAAAGAACAAATGCTTCCTTCTTCCATGCCCATATATAGGCTTATATAGGGGTGTTAGTTCACTCCAGATGTAATCGAGCTGACACCCAAGCTATCACACACCCCATAACGGTCTACTCCCATCTTGGATGAGCAGCAGGAGTCTGGAGGTTAACTAAAGTCCATTCAATCTGATCTTCTCAGGCTGACCCAACACAAACAGTCTCTGTGAGCAAACGTGTCCACCTTGCTCTTGGACAGATCAGATGAATACTCAGTCTTTAGGATTTCTTCCTCTTGCCCTGCTTTACTCAAGAAAAAAAGAATATTTCAATGAGTGAAGGAAGGAGATGCTCAAGCTACTCCAGGCCAGGGAGGGAAAGGCTCAGCTCCCCTATCCATGTGAAGTTCTCTGGTTCACCGTTTGCCTCTGCTATAGGATTCTGATGAGTGGCTCCTTCACAGAGAGATGTTAAGTACAATCTGTCCTATGTGCTCTCTTTCTGCCATTGCTGCTGCTGTTGTTGCCTAATTGAAAGTGTGAAGGGCACGGGCAGGTTCCAAGCCTTGTTCTATGGTCCCAGGCCTTCATCCATGTAGGTTACAGACTAAATGTCCATACCCCTCAAAAGCCAAATGTTGAAACGCTAATTCCCAAGAGGGTGGTACACAGGAGCAGGCTCTTCAGGTATGATTAGATCATTACTGGACCCATCATGACAAGACAAGTCTCTCCCATCCCTAGGGACACAGAAAGATGGCTGTCTTTGAAAGCATGTCAGCAAGCATGGACTCCTCCAACACAAAGATCTCAGGCTCCTCAGCCTCTCCATGAGAAACAGACTGCTGCGATCTACAAGTCCACCATGGCTATGATGGCACACTGTTCTCAAAATCTGAGGACATATAAACCCTCCTCTTTTAAGTCCAGGCCCGTGGCAGCCCCTCACTCAATCTTCTGTGTGCTGAGGTGGGTCCTGAGGACTGTACCACTGCCTCATGCCCTGCCTGTTTCTGGCCACTACCCTCTTGCCATTATGCATGCTGGAAGTGGACAGCTTAGTTTGTAGAACCCAAGAGCCGACCAACTCCCCGCCCTGTGGATGGAATGTGATCAGAATAAGGATGAGTACTGAACTCACTCCATTCAAACCACTAATACCGTGAGTCCCATCAGAATGAGCTGGACCATTCCACTTGAAGACTAAAACCCTACACCTACACGTTTTTATCTTTCTGCCCCCCAGGAGCTTAGGACATAATGAACTCTATGGACAGGGAAGGTTGTTGTTAACTCCAGAATCGGTTGATGACATAAGAAGCCAAGGCAGTGATTCACAGTAATAACGACCACACAGGTAGCACGCGAGGCTGCCTATCCGGCTTTATCTTCTTATACCTGACATTTTAGCTATGATGGATCTGCACTTCCATTTCCTCACCTGATCCTACCAGCAAGTATTCTACACATACTTCTTTTCTGACTCATCTAAGTCTGTAAATTATAACTTTAGCTACAGCAAGTATCCTACAAGTACTTCTTTCCTGAGTCATCTAAGTCTGTAAAGTATAACTTCAGCTACAGTTCTAACTTTAGTGACACATATGTTGAGAACCTAAAACCCACAGTAACTCATGCTGTATAAACCACAGCAGCATATGTAGAGTGGGTTCTCGGCTGTGTTGGAAAACTGAAGAATAAACTTTAGAAGCTAGTGAGAGAGACAATTCTCTTAGAAAAAGAAAACTGTAAAAGCAATCTAATACTAACTTGGCCATAAATTTTTCTATGAACTCCCTGAAAGCTATCTTCAACTCACAAATTAAAATTCCCTATATAAAACAAACACCAGCGGCATTAAAATGCAAAGGGCTTGATGTGTAAGATGCTATTTACAACTAAACTGATCATCTGAAGAGAAAATGCTATGCAGTGAGAAAATAAGACCATAAGCTAGGAAACCTCCGCCCCAAACAAGGAAGCTATTCATGGAAAAGACAGCCATGATAAGAATGCTGATAGAACAGGCTAGCCCACAAGACTCCAGAGGATAGCTCTAAACCTATGATCGCATAGACAGTCCTGCTTAAAACCAAGTGAGCCACAAAATAAAACACACATGAATGTAGGCGAGTCCCAGGAAAGGGTGTAGGCTGGCAGGGGAGGAGGGAGAAGGATCAGAATATATACGTGTATGAAACTGTCAAGGAATAAATTTAATTTAAAAATATGGTGGTAGAAACAGACAGGGAGGTGAACAACAAAAAACAAAAAGAAAGAGGATAAATTATTGCTACTTAAGAGCAAAGTCTGCCTATCGTTCTATTTGAGCCTCTAGCTGTCCTTTGGTGGATTTTGAGACCATCATTACTAATAAGAATTTATCAATCTGTCACCATGGGGGATCCAATACACATGTGCACATACCCATACAAATAATTTTTAAAATTAAATATTATTTTAAAATTGAGATGGGGAGGTGATACCACTTCTCATCAGAAAACTAAACAATAACTATATACATACACACATACACAATGAATAGATTATAACCCATCAAAACAGGTGATGCTCAAATGTCCTAGACCAACAGTACCTAGCATTCATAGGCTGGAGGTACAGAGTCTAGAGCTCTCCTGCAGCAGAAGCAAACATCGGTGCAACCACTTTTGAAGACCAGCAGTACCTACTAAAATGGAACATGACCTGTCTCTGCAGAATATAACCTGCTAGACAATGCATGCTGGAATGTTGGTAGCAGGGCAGGTAAAGTCCAGGGCAGGTAAAGCCCAGGGAGTGGAAGGCACGTGGAAAGGTAAGGGAATCAGACTTGGGGAAAGCTGAGGTGGGCCAGCATCCAGGACCACATAACCACGACAACCTCAAACAAGCCACTAGAGGCTCTTAGCCACTTGCGGAAAACTCGAACTTCAGCCAGAGAAAGCCACAGGGCTGTTCTATGGAGAGATCCAGTGCCCAGATCACAGGCTGTGTGCTGCACACTAATATCCAATACAAACACTAATGAAGGGCTGTTGGCTGCCTTGCTGACAAATGGCAAGTTAATTTTATCTCTAGAAAGAGCATAAAGAAACTGCACCTCGATATTGCTGATTTCAGCATTGTGGCGGGAAAGAAATAAACCTTAGCTTCCCCTTAGGTCTAGATTCTGAAAGATGACAACTTGGTGGTTCTTGGTTAGAAGCCACTAAAATGTGGCTTTGGTTTGTCACCATGCTGTACCGAAGAAACTATGCCCATTGGGTCAGTCACTTTTGTCAATGGGGCAGCCATCTTAGAAAAACACTAGCGGGAAAGAAAGGTTTGAGTGCAGTGTTCCAGAGGTCTCAATCTGCTCGAGATTGGTTCCACTGCAGTGTGCCTGGGCTGAGGTTGAACACTGTGGCGACCACACGAGACAGCCACTCACCTTGTGGTGGCCAGGAAGTAAAGGAAGTGGGTCAGGGACAGAGAGAGGACACATGTGCTCCCAGGCTTCCTCCCTCACCACACCCAAATGGCCTATGGCCTATTTGGATAGTGCTGTCCCAATCATGTTGGCTTCTCCTCCCTTAGTTCGTTCTCCCCAGAAATGGCCTCAGACGTATCCTGAAGTAAGTTCTGTTGACCTCCTAGGTATTTCTCAATACAATGAAGAAGACAAAGAAACACGATTCACTCCATAAACTGCCTGAGATGTAAGCTCAAAGACTTTGAGTTCAGGGCCCCAGAACCAAGGCCAGGTCTGAGGCTGGAGAGATGGCTCAGCAGTTAAGAGTACTAGCTGGCTAGGCACTGGTGGCACACACCTTTAATGCCAGCACTTGGGAGGCAGAGGCAGGTGGATATCTGAGTTCAAGGCCAGCCTGGTCTACAGAGTGAGTTCCAGGACAGCCAGGGCTACATAGAGAAACCCTGTCTCAGAAAGCCAGAGAGAGAGAGAGAGAGAGAGAGAGAGAGAGAGAGAGAGGAAGGGAGGGAGGGAAGGAGGGAGGGAGGGGGAGAGAAAGAGAACAAGAGAATGAGAGAGAACAAGAGAGAGAGGGAGAGAGAGAGAGAAAGAATGCACTAGCTGCTCTTCCAGAGGACCAAGCTTTGATTTCCAGTACCAACATGGCAGCTCAGAACTGTCTATAACTACAGTTCCAGAAAATATAATGCCTTCTCCTGGCCTTCATGGGCATGAGGCAAACACACGGCATACAGACATACACGCAAACAAAAACACCCCTACATATAAAATAAACTTTAAATTAAAAGGGGGAGCCGTTTCTGGCCTAAAGATTCACACCTATAATCCTTGGTGGAGAAAAAGGGATGCCTGTGGCTTGCTAGCCAGTCAGTAGAGCTGAACTGACAAGGTCTAGTATCAGTGAGAGAGCCTCTCTCAAAACAAGGTACAGAATGACTGAGAAAAACACCAACATCGACTTCTGACCACACACAGACAGACAGATCACTCTTCATACATTGAGACACAGGGACACAGACGGAGGGAGGAATGGAAAGAGAGAAACTGAGATTGGTTGGTTGGTTGATGATTAACTACCAAGGCCAAGTGTAGTGATGAATCACTGTAAAGCCAGTGCTTGAATGCAGAAGCATGAGGGTCATTAGCTCAAGGCCAGCCTTGTCTACACTGAGAGTCTAAGGTCACCCTGACTGCATGGCAGTCTGTTTCAACACAAACAAAACCTAAGCCAGTTACTGCACGTTATCCTCTGACCTTCACACATGCACTGTGGCACACACACACATACACATACATACACACACACACACTCCCACACACACACAATAATTCCATGTTTTTGTAAAATCTTGCTATACAAAACAAAAGTCAATGGGAATGAGCTACAGGTTAAACAAACACAGAATTATCTTAAACGTGTACTTAAGTGAAAATGTCCACAGCAGACAGGGATGTAGAGGTTTAGGGCAGGAAGGAGAGTTGAATGGGTGAAATTTTGAGAGCAGAGAAACTAGACTTTAGAAAAATGTAGTTTAATATAGCAGAGGATGACCTAGTTGATCATCAGTGGGAGGAGAGGCCCTGGGTCCTGTGAAGGTTCTATGCCCCAGGTGTAGGGGAATGCCAGGGCCAGGAAGCAAGAGAGGGTGGATTGGTGACCAGGGAGAGAGGGGAGGAAACAAGGAAAGGAGATATCATTTGAAATGTAAATAAAGAAAATATCTAATAAAAATAAATTAATTAAAAAAGAAAACTAATTTAGGACACACTGCACTTTGTATTTTGAGATCTCTAATGTACAAAACTAACAGAAAATTAGTTAAAGTGTCATGGTAAAAATCTAACCACTCAATAAGTAAAGGGAGCAACTTTTCTGAAGAAGACGTGGGAAAACTGCTGGTGTGCTGTGGAAAGGGTACAGTCTACCAACCTAAAGGCCAGAGACTAGTCAGCAAAACACACTCCAGTTGGTGATGTATTCATCTGCACAGGGATTAAAATTTTTAATGGATTAAAAAATTTTTAAAAAATTTTTAATATTACCACAAGATGTATTAGCAAGATGAAAATTAAGCACAGGGATGGCAAGGAGCAAGGTGAAGGTGGTTTATTTTTGGACTGGTGATGTACAGATCAGCATTGTCAGAAGGGAGAGAAATTGAGTTGGGGCCTTCATTAAGAACCATAGTTAACATGTAGAATTGCACCTGCTCACACGCAGAAGCATCCATAGATCAGTATATATACAGATATACTGCATGCAACCCGTTGTTCTGTCTGCTGTTAGACCTAAAAACAAAGGGATCTCAGGAAGTCTGTCTTTCTGGTGACAAACCCCTCTCTGACAATTAGGTTTCCGCAGCAATTCAGGCATGATCCAAGGCATTCTGAAAAAAAGGAACAGTCCCACTGTGCAGAAAATTCCAAAAGTTGTAGAATCTTCCAGTGGGGAACCTGAGACTAAATCCAAATACATTTATTATATATTTGCACATAATATATAGGTGCACATAATAGAATTGGGAGACAAACTTTAAAATATTTATATTAACTCAATTCCTAATACTCAGAAGAAAGGCAAATGCACAGAAGATAGAAAAACAATCAAACTGCATCTGATGAAAACTATACCACCTTAGATGAATGGCTGCGAGAAGCACCGGTTGGGTCAGTTCTATGCTTCAAAGGAAAACTTGAAAGGAGCCATAAATATGGGTGGACAAATGCCAACCTGTGCGGTAAGATGGCGCAATGGGTAATGGTGTCTGGGCTATTCAGTGAGCCCCTACTTCGAAGCCCAAATCCAAAGGAAGTGCACTACAGTGGTTCTCGGATACAAAGAGAAGATATGCATCACTGAAGAGAGACATCAGTACAGAGATGTCCGTGGGCGTCCTCTGAAAAGAAAACGATACCACTGGAAAGCCAGGTCTGCACCAGGAATGAAGCCTTCGAATTGCCAAACTGCAAAATGCAGCTAAACAGAAGCAGTGAGCCCCACATCTGTGTCCCCCTCCTCAGCTCCATGTCCTCAATGTCAACTGCAGTGTTTTTGCAGGTATCTCTTTATTCTCAATTTACTGGAAGTGTTTGTAGGGTTCTTAAATTTTTGTCAGTTTTTGTGAATCTATTAAGATTACGATTTTTAAACTTTTCATCTGTTAAGTGGTGAATTACAAACAGATGTGTACTCTAGAGACAAAGCTAAAGAGAGAGACAACTCAAGTCTTACTAGGAAAGTATGCAGAGCCATAAGGGACATCAAATGACACTCAAGCATTGGAACACACTGTGTGTGTGTGTGTCTGTGTGTGTGTCTGTGTGTGTCTGTGTGTCTGTGTGTGTGTGTGTCTGTGTGTGTCTGTGTGTGTCTGTGTGTCTGTGTATATGCATGTGTCTGTGTGTCTGTGTCTGTGTGTGTCTGTGTGTCTTTGTGTCTGTTTACCACATGCACACACTGTGTATACATATGGCAGCCAGAAGACAACCTTGGATGCCGTTTTTTTCTTTTTGCATTATCTACACTTTTCTTTCTCCTAGAGATGGTATCTCACTGGCTAGAGTTCACCAAGTAAGCTAGACTGACTAACCAGCAAGCCCAGAGACCTGCCTGCTTCTGCCGCCCCAGAATGGAGATTACAAGCATGTGTTCCCAATTCAGGCTTGTTTTGCCGGCAAGCACAGCTTTTATCACATGGGTTCTGGGGACTGGACCAGGTCCTTGTGGAAGGCAAGCACTCCGCCAACTGAGCTATATCTCCCTAGCCCCACAAAACTTATCCTGTGGGTCTCTGTGAACCACTTCGGCCAGCCAAGGATCAATCTGAGAGGCATGAAGGTAGCTGGGTTCAACAACTGAGTAGCCAGTGTTGGTACCACCTTTGGGATCTGACCCCAAGTCATTCATTTTAGGCATACTTAAACACAGTACAATTTGGTGAAGTTTTCCCCGGTGATAATTAATTCAATCCTATATGCACAATAAAGCTTAAGATGTGACTATCTCGAAACTGTTTGTAAAGACATCTTCCATAAAGGTGAGTTCTATAGACGGACTATACACGACACTTTCCATAAAGACAGGTTCTATAGATTGACAAGCTCACAGGAGTGGGGGATGGGAGGCAGTATCCAGTGCGTTCTCAGCCACACAAAGAGCACAAAGGTCACAGGGCCATTAATCACATCTGCTGCCAGCCTTGTGGATGGATAACAGGTCATCAATGCATTCCTTCTCTGAAGGAACAAGCCTGTGTGTTTAACATTCCAGGACCCCTTGTTCTTATCTGTGAGCACCAGGACATTGGTGCCTCCCACATCATCCTATAAGGCTTCTGGAGTTTGCCATTATTGACAGGAGGGGAAGGTAAAGAAACCAACATCTGCCAGGAAACCAACCTGGCAGAGAGTAAAGGATCAAAGTGAAGGACAGTTTTCAGCCAGAAAACTGAAAGGACAAAAACATAAAATGACATAGATATAGCTTGAGAACGGGGTGTCTGACAAAGAGCAAGAAGATCACAGGGAACAAAGATTTTAGAGATTCCCTGGTTTTTAGCTACCTGTCACGAGAAGAAATAAATGATCTTTGCCTAGGAGCAGGCCATTCGATCTCACACAGGCCAGTACATAGAGAGTATAATGCAGTCATAGTCAACCATCCTTACAATCCAGGTCCTACAGGAAACTGGGCCAAGCACAGAGTCCGTCCACCTGGTATTTAAATGCATACACTCGCAGCATGTATGTAAAACGTCGTATGTAAGATGTGACCTTCTCTCTTAATATGTTTGAAGTAGGATGAGAAGTAAAGGGTTAGCAAGGCTCAGCCACGTGAAATCTGAACTAGTTCATGTGCCACAGTTGGGAAATAAAAGGGCTGGGAAAAGCCACCATTACCCTCCATTCTAAATCAGAGAATGCCCGTCTGCCAGCTTCCACTGCAGAAGAGGATCTGGGCGGAGAAGTCGGGAGGAAGTGCTGAAGAGTGCAAATTATTTTTGTGTTCACGCTCTTCATCACCATCAGTTTATAGAATATTTGTTAGACGCTGAGGAGTAAGCAGATTTGATTTATTTTAATGCAGGCAGATGGCTTGGTCATAGAAATCGTGAGGAGATTTACCAAGCCGCTCCATCAGATCAAGGACATTATGGAATTAAAGGGCTCAAAGAGACCCTACTGGTCTACCACTCACATTATATTTTCTCCTAAATGACAAAGGCAATTTGACCTTCTGACTCGAAACAACCATGGGGGATGAGGGGTAAGACCACAAGTAATTTATTCAAAAGAGTGTACATCTTAGGAATGCACCTAGCGATGTAAATTGACCAACAGGGAACTCAACATGCCATGCTCTGGGGCCACCAAAATTGCAAATTAAGAACAATACGAGGTCACAATTCTAGGAAGGATTTTCAGGAAAATGACCCATGTGTAAGTTTCTATAGAGATCTTGGCATGTAAAACTCAAGGACCATTTCTTATCAGTAAGGCTTAGATTTAAGAATAATTTATCCACCTGCAAGAAAGGTTCTACTAACATGATAACGTATTAGATAATGGGTTTATGAATCGAAAAGTTATTTGGATCCTATCAGTCTGACTGATTCTGCCCATCTTAGAGACCATCTGGCTTTGTATGCAAACATCATCTTTCATGAAAATGCAAAAGAACAGCCTGGAAACACTACCAATGGCACAGCGCCATCAGTAACACAACTGGCATTAGGCTGTGGGCTACCCAGACCCCTCACAGCTTTCAGTTTAAGATTCTATAGCTTGAAGTTTTCTTAAAGGTCATGGGCTTCTCCTTTCTAAACAGTAGACAGTGAACAGTTTGTCCATCATGCGGTCTACAGGGGAAAACTCAGACATCTGCCTGACTTAAAACACAAACACCATCAGAGTAGATCAGAGGCAGCAACTGTGATAAAAACATGCTCACCCATGTATACCCTGCTTTAAGTGAGATATAATGGATCTAAAAGGGAGAGATGGGGGCACAAACATATCCTGCAAGGTGAGCAGTCATAGATCTCAAAGAAAAAAAACTTTGCAGGATTACATCTTAACTACTTTTAATCTTTAGAACACATGCAGATGCTCTGACTTCTTAGACCTCACCAGGACATCTCACAATACCCGGAGGGGAGGAAAAAAAAGTTAAATAACTTCTCTCGAGGAAAGTTGTATATTAAAACCAGCCATATAACAGCTTCAGCCTATCTTGCTCCCAAAGGCCTTACCACTGGAAACTAAAAGAGGAGATTCCATAACCTAATTCCTTCATCCTGCAGGTGAACGCAAGCCTGGAGAGCGACATGCCCAGACCAACGCTCGCTCTAGGCACTCTGCATAGACAACTCATCTTCCTGATCTAAATAAGGCCAATTAACCCTTACAACTGCCCCTGTGTGTGTTTGCTATATGCCAGGTACTATGCTTGACCCCTTTAATATCAAATGTTGTTTAATTTAGTTTTCCTCAGCATAAGAAAAAAAAAAAAAGTCCCTCTCGTTCACAAGATAAACTCAGGCTTGGGTATTACATATTTGTAAGGTCACAGGGAAAATAAATAACAGGACAGGAAGTTCAAATGGTTTGTCTGACTAGAAAGGACCATGAGCTTTTGCACAGTGCTCTTTCCTCACAAAGTGTTAGACATGTATACCCAAGTATTTCTACTTTGGGTAAACTGGACTACAGAAATGCCTACACGGATGTACAGGCTGTTATCTACAAATAGGTGCACTACAACATTGTTGGTAGCCAAAACTTAGCGACAACATAAAGGTCCAGCCATGAGGAAATAAACCATGGCATCTATGTGCTGTGAAGTAATACTGCCACCAGAGAGAACGAGGTGAATGTGCGGTACCAGTGGGGAGGGTTCCAACACTGACTTGCTGAGCTTTCAAAGTCAATTACAGAACATTATGTCATGGGCTAATTTTAAGAAGAAACTGGTCTGCATGTGGGTTTGTTTTATGCTTCCAAAAAAAAAAAAATGCCTAAACCTATGCACAGAAAACCAGGGTATCCAGTGGGTGGAAGTCAGGCCTGAGTCATTGCATATATATATATATATATATATATATATATATATATATATATATATGTTAAATGAGCTCTTTACACTGACAGTGTTGCCCTTGAGATTAAACACTATATAGCATGTATATAACCCTTTCAGAAAGTCTGTGGGATGAAGATGGACATTCTTAGTATCAGTAAAGTAAAGTACCATTTCCTTCCTGCCCTGTGCTGATATCTGCACCAGCAGCACAGAGACGGTGGTGGGTGAAATTGCTGGGGCCTTATCACATGGACCAAGGCCTTAGAACTAAGCCGTTCTGGCAGGCCCTGCCTGGGAGTCCTCCCCATTGAGTGCTCAGAGTGTGAGAGAAAAGCAATCTAGTTTCATCAGCATCCTTGATGAAAACGTAACTATAATTGTCACGGTTCCTGACCTTTTGCAGTATTCTGTGACTGTGACACGGCGTTTGCAATGTAAAACATTAATCAGGTACAAGGAAAGCAGGCAGCTGACCCAGGGGAAAACATATCACAACCACGCGTGCTCAGAACTCGGAGAACACGCCTTGCCATTAGATCAACATGCTGATGTGAAGAACAACATACAGACAAGGGGTGATTGAGACCTGACAGGTATCTTCTCAGAACCGGACAAAGTGAAAACAATCTGTTCAAGTTGTCTACTGCTGATGACGTAAAACTGGATTGATGATTAAAATGTTATAAAATTTGTATCTGACATCGTGCGCTGAACAGCTTCACACCACTCTGGGAGACCATTCTGATGCCATCAGTAACAATAGTTGACAACTGGGTTTGGGTTTTTTTTTAATATATCAGCAGTTAAGCCAATGAATCAATATTTTCCAGTAGTCCAGGTATAATATTACAAAAAAGATGCATGTGTGGATGATCTACTCAAAGTACAAGACAAACCCATAGGTTTTTTTATATACTAAATGTGAAATATTTAATCACTTGCTGTCCAATTCTACACTGCAATCAACCTTTAGCAAACATATCACATTTTGGAAGAATGTTGAAAGTATCCAAAATTATATCACATTCTGGAATAAATAATATTAAGAGTATCCAAAATTATATGAAAATGCCATTAAAATGCTTCCTGGGCCAGGCCAAACAAACTCCACACATTTTGACAAGACCAAGACACTGGGGGGAGGGGGGAGGGAACAGGGGTTTGTTCTTGTTGGTTTTTGTTTTTGTTTTGGAGGGGAAACTGGGAAATATGACATGTAAATAAAGAAAATATCTAATAAAAAAAGAAAAAAGAAAAAGAAGAGAAAAAAACCAAGACACTGGATTTTAATGCACAGGATGCAGAAGCAGGTGTATGCTAATGAGCCAGACCTTTAAAAGATTTCCAAAAATGTCAAACAGAAACTCTCATGTTCCTCCATTTCAGTGGTAATAATTACTTGTCAGGAAAATATGTTGTTTCTTTTAATAGTTCATACATTTCTTGGTGAGTCTCTGAATCATTTCTTTTTAATTCCAAGCACAGTAAATACAGACACATTCTATATAAACAAAGCACCCTGTGACCTTTGACAATCTTTAAGGCCTGATGTGTCTTGGCAATTGGGTAACACATTTCTCACATGCTCTACACACTGTCTTGAGTCTTGGCCAGCAAGAGCTGGTACAGCAACCTGTGTGTACCCATGGGTGACACTGTAAGGCAGGTCTACACTGCAAATTGTCTAACCAACAAAAACCATCTTCACACACTAGCCCTGTGTGAGGATGCTGGCACCACAGGAATGATCTTTAGTGTACTACAGCTTCTGTTTCTGCTGAGTATTTGTGTTCTGACAGATGAGCTTGACCCAGGGGGCTGATGGAGCTGCCTACTTAACAGTGATGCTCCTGGTCCATACATAGAAAGAGGAAGCACACTGATGGACGTCTGATGCTGGCTGATAGGTAAGCCATCTCAAGCACGTGGCTGGGGATTGGGTAATGAGCAGGAGATAGCTTCTGGCATTTTTGAGAGGCCATAGAAGATATTAGAGTATGAGTCACAGCTGATGAAGAAGATGTTAGAGTCACAGCTGATGGAGAAGATGTTAGAGTCACAGCTGATGGAGAAGATTAGAGTCACAGCTGATGGAGATTAGAGTCACAGCTGATGGAGAAGATGTTAAGAGTCACAGCTGATGGAGAAGATGCTAGAGTCACAGCTGATGGAGAAGATGCTAGAGTCACAGCTGA
>NW_022196894.1:36809073-36820103 GCF_008632895.1 Mastomys coucha | reverse complement strand
TGTTAAGAGTCACAGCTGATGGAGAAGATGTTAAGAGTCACAGCTGATGGAGAAGATGTTAGAGTCACGGCTGATGGAGAAGATGTTAAGAGTCACAGCTGAAGGAGAAGATGTTAGAGTCACAGCTGGCATAAATTGTGAATGAAGGGAAAGAAACAGAAGGGAACAGTAAATACTGCCAGTTCCAAGTGGGTGAAGGTAAAGCCCCCTTCAACAACTTATAATTAATACATGTTTCTAGAAATGCATCTCCCAAGTTCCAGGTACAATAACACAATTCGGGGAGGGGGGGGAGACAGTAAGCTGTGAAGATCGTTCTAAGTAAATGACTCTGTTCTTGGAAAATAAGTTCGAACGTGCAGATCTAAGGGTTTGACAGTGTATCAGGCATGCAAGCAGGAAGCTTCAGGTTATAGTGAAAAGCTGAAACCTGAGATTATTTTACTATTAAGAAAATAACCTTCAGAATTACATGGGGTGGGGGGAGAAACATATTTCAAAAATTCAACAAAACCACAGATAAGCTAAGAAGCTCTAAGTACTTCTTTTTTTTTTTAATTTTCAGACAAAATTTTCAGACAATTCACAGAATATTTTTGAAAACGTGAAAATAAATCTCCATCACCTCTTCTACAAAATATGCCAAATCTTAGTATAACGTATATATGTAATACATATACATATAAATTATATAGACTGACATGAGGCACCCCAATTCCTAAAGGAAACAAAACAAGCAGTCTACATTTCTTTTAAAATGGAAAACTATTCTTTTCACGTATCCCAAGGATATGCACAGAGTGGGCCTTCACAGAACAAGGAGGAAGTATCCCGGGTAAAACATTAATATTCCTTCATATGCCCAACATTAATATTCCTTCATATGCCCACCGATGCCCAGATGCTGAGACAATTCTGCATCTGTTTGGTTAGTGTCCCTGTTTGTTTTCTTATCAGTAATTTAACTAAGCAAGATGAATAACTGGAAGCAGCCAGGAATGACTACACTGGTTACCTTGGAAGAATTTGGTGCTACCAGCAGAAAACTGTGACATCCTCCAAGACAGGTGAGGAGACGGCAGAGAGAGAGAGGAAAAGAACAGACATTAGGGAGAAGGCAGTAGAGAGAAGGCAGTAGAGAAATTTTACATAAGCAACTCTACGAGCCATGAGACTTTGGGCAGGGGTTGAGGGAGGTACCTCAGTTTGTTTCCAGTATTGGGATTTCTAACAGACTGTTTATGCTTTCAGACTTTTAAAGAATTAAACTAGTGAGTCTTAGGACTAGCCAAGTTGTGCCACTTTCTCACCATGTGTACCTAGGGACTCTCAATGAAAACATGGTGGCGATGGTCCTATTCCACAAACCCACTGTACTTCAACCCTAAATCCTGACCTACTGTCAACTAAAGCCAACGTTAACCCAACTCTCTGAAAATTCTAATATATATATATATATATATATATATATATATATATATATATTCTGAAAATTCTAAAATATATTTTTATATATGTTTTATATATATATTTAATATATATAAATATATATAATAAATATATAATAAATATATATATATATATATATGGTACACACACACACATATATATCTGGTATACATATCTCCTGAGCTGACTGCTTCCAGAATTTAAACTTCCTTATAATTCTCGAGAAAGTACACCTTTAATAGTTCCAGTTCACCTTCATGATAAGATCTACCATGAGACAACCCACAGAATGTTGGATCCATAGGGTACTCACAGAGACTGAACCACCAACCAAAGAGTATGCAGTATGCCTAGGCCCCCTGCACATATGTAGCAGATGTGCATCTCTGTCTTCATGTGGTCCCCTAACAATTAGAATAGCTTACCTTGACCCTATTGCCTGCCACCCTATCCCCTTCCCCTAGCTGGGCTACCTTGTTGGACCTCAGTTGGAGAGGATGTGCCTAGTCCTGTTGCAACTTGATGTCCCAGGGCACTGGTTCCCCATCTCTAAGAAGGGGTAGTGGCAGGAGGGTTTTGTGAGAGTGGGGCTGGGAGGAGTGGAAAGAGAGAAGGACTGAATCAAGATATACAGTGAAATAAATAATGAAGGAAAAAATGATCCAAAAAGTTAGTGATGCCAAACCAGTCTACTTTTTCAAAAGACTACTCATTATGCTGTCTTCGCTCACCCTTGCAGATTTGTATTGGTTTGATCCAAACCTAATCCTACAAATTGAGCGTTTATTACAATCTGCCTCTTCCTGTAAGTTGTGTGGAGCCACAGAACTTAGCATCTACATGGTCCAGGTCCATGATGACGGCCACGGTGAGCTGGAAAAGACTCATCTGCAAATTAGGAAACCTATTTCTCCCTCTGACTTCACATTTCTCCAACAAATGCAAACAGCTGCTGCAGTCAGTCTCATACATGGGAATCGTGCACAGGGGCTGTCAATGACCCAAGACTTACACAGAAAGAAAAACCTCATGGTTTTAAGATGCTTAACCATTACGTAAATTAATCAGCTTCCCACTCACTCTTATGACACCACTCAAATCAATGGGTTTCCGAAGCCCACCCAGGAGTCGACAGCCTGTCCTAAGCAGATCACAGGCCTGTGATCAGTAGAGGACTTGACATCCTCCAGATGGTGGGGAGGGGCCCTGTTCTTGGAGTGCAGGCTGAGACCTGTTGGTGCCAGTCAGTCCTCATCCAAGGGGGAAAAAATCCCAGGCACTGTGTTTACAACAGGACCCAAAGCTAGGGAGCCAAAGACCCTACTTCAAAATGCCAAGCATACCTAAAAGTCGAGAGAGTTGAAACAAATAGTTATCTGTAACAATAGACCTAGAGCCCTTATTTTAAACAAACTGGTCCTAGGGAAGTTTGTCGAAGAAAATGAAAGAGTGCTTCATTATATCGCCTGGGTTCCACCATAGAACTCTTTATGTAGTCCAACAGGGCCTCAGACTTGTAATCTTCAGCCTCAGCTCCCGGACGCACCAAATTACACAGTGCACCCCCACGGCAGACCTAGAGATAGTTTGAAGGAGGAAGCAACATTTCCCCAACTCTGTACCAACTCAGAAAATACAGCCAGGCCCTCCCTCACCGCCTGCCACCACGACTATACTGTGACTAGATTCTTGTGGCCCAAGCTCATCACTTTGCCACTGAGTCACATGGCATAAGTATGAAGATTCAAGTGAGGATGTTGGTTCTAGGTGTTTCCACTCCCAAAGTGTGAAAACACAGTTTGAAGATGTACCACTTACTGCTGCCAGGGGGTAAACGCCTGAACCAGTCTCCAGCCTTGCACATTAGGTCTGACAGCAGTTCTTAGCATAACATTATAAAAACTCCGGAGGATTTGATGTTTAAACTGCTTCCCAGGTACTGGATGTTGAGTAAGCTAAACCTCTGAACTCTTCATACCACACGGCACCAGCCATCTTTCTCAAGACGGTCAAGCTACAGATTTTGTCTAAAAGAGTGAGGTCTTTCAAAAACAGTTGCATATCAAATTTTAAAGCTGAGAAACTGAAAGTTACAATCAGCCTTTCAAAATGGCAATGATAAAAGATTTCATGACTTTTTCTTTTTGATGTGGCTTTTTTTTTTTACACATTTCCTCAAATTCTGTAAAATTATCTGCTCTTTCAAAGAATGGCAAGTAAAAGAAATATTTCACATACTTTTCGGTTTATTTGTTGAGTCTCATTATGTATCCCTGGCTGGCCTGGAACTCACTCTGTAGCCGAGGTTAGCCTTCAGCTCACTGAGATTCACCTGCCTCTGCCTCCTGGGCGCTGGGATTAAAGGCAAATTTGGCCATACTTGGCTCATTTAAACTATTCTAAGCCATTGATGGAACTGCACATAAGTAAACTTTTCTATGCAAATTTCCTGTGAACTTATTTCACAGAAACTTAACAAAAACAATAGCACTATCATGGTACTTGCTTTCTTTCTTTTATTGAAGAGACGTTTATATTTCTGGTGCATTATTCATCCATTACTGTTGTTGACCACTCAAACAGAATCCAACTTTTCCCACTTTGGAACAGAACCAATTTCATACAAGTTCTAAGGACACACCGCAACTCAGTCAAACCAACATTGCCACTGTCTGGATTCAACCAGGACACAACTTTCTCCTGGACACTGGGAAACAGAACCACCCCACACTCTCTCAGCACACCCTCCTTCCCTGTGGCCTTTCCCAAGACAAAGCCCTAACTCAGCACTCACATTGCCCTCCCTCGCCTCTGACCCCTCCCTCTGCCCTTTCTCTGTTCCTCCAGTTAGAAGTCCACCCTCTCATTAGAACACGCCCACGAACTCTCCTGCTCATCTATACTTCAACTCCCACTGCTCCTTGAGCTATGAAGGCCCAACCACTCTCCGTTTAGATAACTAAATTCTATGTGAAGTCCAGATCGAAAGTTAACTTTGCTGTGAAATAAAGACTCCTTGATGCCGCTGGCAAATGTGACTCAACATTTATTTGTTGTGCCATCAAGTCTTTGTGCATGCTGACAGCCTGTTTTAAGAAAATCCCGTAAGGGCTACAGACAAACTTCCTATCCTCCCACTGTCTCACTGCCCCACTCACCCACCTGATGCCCAAACGCAAGCAGTGGCAGCAAAGGAAATGTCTGTTCAACAGAGGAACACGCTTTTTTGAGAGTTAAAAGTGGCTCTACAGAACAGACCATCCCAAAGATTGGAACTACCTTAGAAGTCCTCAGAATTGTTCTAGTATTAAATAGAAACTGTTCCCCCAAAAGCAAAGGCACAAGTCAGTTGACTGCCTACTGATGATGGATAATTCTAGAAACACAATCACCTTTTTAAAAGTACTGCCTAATAAATTCAAAGCACGCACTATCGGCCAACAGAGTTTCATGATAGATTTTTCCAATTTAGTTGAATGATAGATTGTTTTTTCTATCAAAAACATTTGAGCTGTTGTTACAACAATGTTTACAACACTTCAGCTGTGTTCAGGGATTGTAAGAAACATCTATGAATTCACTTATGGCACCTTTGACAGAAGGACAGGGAGACACAGGCCTGCTGAAAGTAGTAAGTGACAAATTCAGTTTGGAAGCTCAAGTGTACAAATGCACACCTTGGTCTGTGACTTAACTATTTGCATAGTGTCACTAAAAATATGCCTAGACAGTCTGAACATCATCGCTGGTGTTTTCAAAGACCGTAACAAGCCAGTCTGCTCCGTTTCGTCCTATACTAGGTGAACTGTCTACAACTGGGTTACTTCAAGATTAAGACATTGTTTTTTCAAGACAGGCCATAAAAATGACTGGAGACCTACAAAGAAATCTAGAGAGAAATACGATTAACCACAGCACTCTGCATCGCTGAGCTAGCTTCATAAATTAAAAGCCTACTGAACTGATTTCAATCAACCTCAGCAACCAGTTACTGGGACAGAAAACTTGATTCCATAGAACAAGGCACACACAAAGGCAGGACTGGATAAAAAGAAATTCAGAGCCTTCGTATGGTGGTTACTAGGGGAAAATAAAATGTTAAGAAAAGTTGAACAAATTAAATTTGAATAAACCACTGCTTTCAAGCGCTTTCTCACATTGTTACATTCTATGTATTTTTATAAGAAAACTTGGACCCTTTGGTTACGAAACTAAGTGTAAATAAACTTCGCTTTCGGATGTAATCGAGCATTTTTTCTTAAAGTGAAATTTTACCCCTCCCTGCATATGTCTTAAAGGTTATAATGAAGTTAGTTACAACTTAAAATCTGCAAAAATATTTTTTTATCAATTTGATTCTTTTTAAAATCGCAAACTCCTTCACGGCTGTAGTAAAGCTACAAAGTTTTCCCGGAGCCCTCTAGTAACGGCAGGCAGGCGACTCTAAACACTAATTTTAAGTGGACTAGCCGCGGAGTTCGTTCCGGGAAGTGGCGGCAGCCGGGAGCGCCGCAGGGATTACAGCGCTTGGGGACACCTGAGCGACTCGGGCCTCTGCCACCGAGGCTCTGGGCCAGCCGGTTCCCAGCCCCTGCGGGCGCCAGCGGACTCGGTCCCCTGGCGGGGCAGGACAAGCTGGGTTACTCACCGAGCAGCGACACGAGCAGCCAGGACGTCGGAGCGGAGCGCCGCCGAGTCATGCCGGGGCCGCCGCGGGAGCCGCCGTCCGCCGGGCTCCTGGGCGGCGGGGTGCAGCGGGGACCGAGCGGGACACCGGAGCGCCAAGGCCACTCCGCTCCGCCGAGGCTCGGGGCAGGCTCGGGCGTCCCGGGCTCGCCGGCCGCCGCGGCCACCACCAGCCGCCGCAGCCACTCCCCCCCAGCTCCCGCCAGCTCTTCCCCAGCCGGGAGCTCCGCACCGCCTACCCACTCGCGGGGCGGTCTCCAGGGCAACCGCGGCTCCAGCGCGACGCCTGGCGGCCAAACACACAAGACTCACGGCTGACGCGGCCAGGCCACCTGCTCTGGTCCCCATGAACTCTGCAAGCACAGGTTGGATCAAAGCGGCTTCCCTCAGATCCAACTTGTCTTTCTTGGCTGCAGTTTTCAAACAGTCCCTACTCTGACCATTTTAGCCTCTCCTGAAGCCCATTTAATCTATCTGAAAGGAGACACGTAGACTTTTAGGAGAGTTAGCCTCTCCAAGGGATGAGTCCCTTTAATGGGGGTCCAATGCAGAGTCGTCAGCCCTGAAACCATATATAACACCAAAAAAACGGATTGAACCGGTTGTATCTCCATGGATGGATGGATGGATGGATGGATGGATGGATGGATGGAAGGATGGATGGATGGGCAGACAGGTATATATATATATATATATATATATATACATATATATATATATATACTGGCATATGTAACTAATAAAGAGGTTAACAACTTGAGTGGCGAGGACATAAGAGGGGTTTTAAGAGAGGGTATGGCTGGGAAGAGATGGAGGAAAGAGACCAAAGGAAAGGCGAAAGTGATGTAATGCTATTTCAGTTAAAACCAGGATGATCTTAAATGCCTGATCTTTCTGTCTAAGCCTCCCAAATCCTGGGACTACAGGCCTGCAACCATGCTTGTCATTTTCCAATGTTTTAAGTGGTTCCTTACAAAGCTCATGTTTTCTTAGACTGTGGCACCTGTATTTTAGATGGATGTTTTTACCTTTTGCTTGTTTGCTGTGGTTACATTGAAGAGACCTTTATAACATTTGAAATTCTCTTACTTATTTGAACCACATCATTACCCACCCTTCCTTTCCCATTTTGGTTTCTGTTTCCTTCAACAGCCCAAAATCATTTTCTGCTTCCACGCCCACACTGAGCCTTGGAGTTTTGAGGGCCTGCCTGCCCAAGAACCTCCCAGTCATGAGATGAGATTCTGAACAGCCTGGATTAGAACTCCTGCGGCCCTTCAGAATTCTGAGCCCCTACACCTCACAGAACCAATTTTGCCAGGACAACTCAGAAACAGTAGTATGCTCAGAAGCAAGGCAAATGTAGAAAATAATGTTTTAAAATATATATATACTTGCACAAAGATTTAAGGCTGTGTAGGAAAAACAAAAATATCAAGAAAAGTATAATTATAAAACTAATTTAAATATTAAAATGTTATATTTTGAAGAAAAAAAAAGAAAGGAGAAGTTTAAAAATGCCGATCACTGGGGCCCTGAGAGAGGGCTCAGGGGTTAGGAGCACTTGGTTTTGCAGAAGACCCGAGTTCTGTTCCCAGTACCCACATGGTGGCTCACAACCCTCTGTGATCCAGTGCCCTCTTCTGACCTCTGAAGGAACCAGGCTCACGGGTAGTGTGCATACAGCTGCAGGCCCAGCATGGCCTTGGTGGGGACAGAATGACAAGGTTCCTGCCCCTGGAACAGGGCCAGCGGGCATGGGCCTCCACAAGTGTCAGTGGCTGCTGTGGGCCCAGGGTTTGATTGTATAATAGTGTATAGATTTTATGTTCCTCCTTTGAAGAATGTCCTCTCTGTTAACAGCACTAACTCCCTGATAACCAGAGATGGCCCGAGTCCAGGAGGCAAAGGTATGGCAAATGTCTTAGCAAAATGGTAAACACTGGGACTTTCAGGACAGCCCTTAAGGCTGTGGAAAAGAACTCTAAAAACATGGGTTAGAAAATATATAATTTCTCAATTATGCAAAAATATAATGATGCAATGTGAACTATATAAGGGGCTTCGAAGATCTAAAGGAACAGAGGCAACCACAGCATGAGCCAGGTTATCAGAAAGATACTAAGACAGGCAGATACAAATGCACAAAGATTCCTGAATTCAGAGTCAGCCTGGGACAGAGCAAATTTAGGTCCAAGTGTGCTAGAAATGGTAACTTCAGGAAAGGGTCCCACCCAGCTAGCTTATCAGTATGTGCTGAACAGAGGCAAGCAGAGCTCTGACTTCTTTCAAAATGTTAAAGGAAAACTGTGTGTTTGCTAAGAATTAAGGGGCTGGGGGTCACAAGATGCTGAGTCACAAGATAATCAAAAGGGAATCTGGAGTCAATGACTGGATTGATATGAAAGATGAAAGACTCGGCTTATGATCTGCAGGAGATGTGCTATCCAGAAAAATTTTTTAGAATACTGAGAGAGAACTGCTTGGAGAACTGTCTCAAGCAGAACATAGAGAGAGAGCTGTCTAGAGAGCTTGAGAGAAAGCAGATCAGAGAGAAAGAATGCAGAACAGAGAGGCCACGATTTGACTTCAAGTGGTTTGTTTTCACCGATCCCAGACATCCCATCTTCAGAACCCATATCCAAGCCACAGCTGGTCCTTGGCATACAAGCATAAGACAAAACACTCATTGGCATAAAAAAATATTTTCAAATAATGCCAATCATTTTAACAGGGGTCTTATGAAAAGAAAATCTATTCTCATGAGGTGGGAATGCCTATGCTGTGCTCACACTTCTTATTTCTCTTTCATATTAATAATAATTTCAGTTTTCAATGTTAGTGTTATCTCTAGCTTATTCTCATCCATTTGCCCTCCAGACCAAATTCTAGACTTCTCTCCATCTAGTCTCTCTCCTCTCTCTCTCTCTCTCTCTCTCTCTCTCTCTCTTTCTCTCTCTCTCTCTCTCACACACACACACACACACACACACAAAATCTGACCCTGTCCTCCACAAGGCACAGAAACAATATCAATATAGGTAGAAAAGAAAAGAAGCTATGGAGTGATTGGTACAACTCAGGAGCATCCACTTTGCCTTGTCATAACCTGGAACTTAAATGACAAATAATATTTTTTTCAGTTAAATAGATAATCTAGTTGCCTGTGCTTAAAAATCCTGATAAAGCAAGTCTCTGGCTACACTCATTACACAAATGCAGCAAATATTAACTAAGCATAAATGCTGTGTCAAGGCACTGGGTTGAAGGTTAAACAAAAACCATATGGAGTAACCCCTGACCTCCGATAAATGTCACTTGTACCTGGACTATATCTGTGCTGTTACGACTCATCAATGAATAGCCTTTTTGTCACCACAGCGAGTTACTGCCCCCTGGATAGGAGCCAGTGAGTCACCAGGACACAATGCTAGCAGTTTCTCGGAGGAGCCCTTGTAAAAGAAAAGGCTGTGTGGCTTCAGGAGGAGGAGGAGGGACAGTCAGTGTCTGGGAGACACAGAAGCACAGAGGTCAGCTGGTGATAGCGGACTCAAGGAACAGACAGAATTAGGTCACAAGCTGGACCCAAAGGCTCTCAGCTGTTCACTCCTCCAGGAACAGGCAAGGTGTGATCTTTAATTCACAGAAACACCAGCACCATCATGGGCTCTGGATACATTATTACTGAGGATACATTTCATGCTCCTTTATCCTAATCTGCCTATATCCACTGTAGGATTTCTTTAAATCCCTTAAGTATTCCGAGTGAGAAAGCAACAGACACCATCAGACATTTGCACAGTGCTTTATGTTCAAAGTGACTCTGCATATGCTATCTGTTGTGATCATCATAGCAGCTTCAGGGTGTAGGGAAGGTGCTTATTACAACCCCTTGTTCATACAGGAGGATACTTGGTCTCAAGAGAATCAAAGATGCTCTGGGGACTGCAAATACCACGTGTCTTAGTCAGGGTTTCTATTCCTACACAAACATCATGACCAAGAAGCAAGTTGGGGAGGAAAGGGTCTATTCAGCTTTCATTTCCACATTGCTGTTCATTACTAAAGGAAGTCAGGACTGGACCACAAGCAGGTCAGGAAGCAGGAGCTGACGCAGCAGCTATCGAGGGATGTTCCTTACTGGCTTGCTTCCCCTGGCTTGCTCAGCTTGCTTTCACATAGAATCGAAGACTTCCAGCCCAGGGATGGTACCACCCACAAGGGGCTCTCCCCCCTTGATCACTAATTGAGAAAATGCCCCACAGCTGGATCTCATGGAGGCACTTCACCAACTGAAGCTCCCTTCTCTGTGATAACACCAGCCTTTGTCAAGTTGACACACAAAACCAGCCAGTACACCAGGTAGAACGAGAACCAAGACTTCTAACATGGTCCCTATAGCTTTCCCAACTACATTAGGAAGTCATTTAAAGACATCTTGGCATCTTAATGCTAGTCTGAAGAAGTTATCTCCCCAGTATTTAAACCCTCTCCATGACACCACACTCTCCACTACCACCCACCTCCTGTTATCGGACAAAACTTTCCCTGGAGAGATAAAACACATTCTTTTGCTATTCACTCCAGATAGGAGCAAAGTACGGATGCTACCAAAGTCCAATTTTGTGAACCAATGAGTTTTACTGGGTTACTTACAGGAATATAGGTGAGGGGTTGTGTACAGAAATGACTCAATGTCAGCTTTATCAACAAAGTCTACCCCATCAATGGTGACTACAACTCACAAAGCTGGGAACCCTGGGGTACACCGCACATCTCAACGGGTTGGAGGGTGTCCTTTCCGCATGCCTCAGTTTGCCTACCTCTCTTCCAGGCAGTTCTTGGCAGTGAGGCTCTGTTTACCCTGGAGGGAGGGGCTTAGTGCATCTGGTCAG
>NW_022196894.1:36770408-36809063 GCF_008632895.1 Mastomys coucha | reverse complement strand
CCAGGAGGGAATGTTTTGATTCTTGTGGAGACTGTTACAGAACACCCACACTTTAGTAGCAACCAGTGCCAGCAGGATGGGGGCTGTGCTAGGGCAATTGTAGTGTGTCTCCCTCCCCCCACCTCTTCCCCACCCGGCCTAAGAAAGAAATGGAGATAAGATGGGCTGAGCTAAAGCACCCTAACCAAAGACTCTACTGTGATTATAATAGCCTTCATGACTCAAAACATAGATGGCATGAGAGTGGATTCAATCTCTACTTATGCAAGTTTAAATTTAACATGAGACAAACTTTTCAATCCATCAAAATGCAAGGCCATCTCTTTCCAGGATCAGTTCATTTGTATTCAAGAATGGAAAATTAATTTTATTTATTGGCATAGGAGAAATATAATTAAGAATGAAAAAAAGAATTATAGAGCTTTCTAAAGCTATATATAAACTATTTTGAATTAGATATTTTAAAGAATCAACATCACAGATCCATTGATCCACATAAATTAAATATTAATTGCATTTAAATTTGGAGGGTTTGTATTTATGGAATTTATATTCTATACAGATGTTATTTTAAGGCTAGTAAAGAGCTTTTAGGCCACTTATTCTGTAATTATTTCGACCAGCTGCTTAGGGCCAGATGTTGTCTACAGCCAGGGTTGGTCCTTTTAAAGATAAAATATGAGGAATCCTCCTCACCTCATGAAGTCAGGAAAATTCTCTAAAATAAGAAAGAATTGGTAGAAAAGAAAATGATGAAATTATCCAAGCATAACAGCAAGAAAGCCAACAAGTGTCCCTCCCTTGTATGCTGACATAAATAGAGCATTTACCATTTACCATTACAATGTTGTCCTCAGAACTGAGAGTATTTATAACCTAGCTATACCAATAGCTTGAGTCTCTTACATCTGCTTCTAAACACACACACACACACACACACACACACACACACATCCTGTGTGTGCAAACAGGATTTACACAAAAGTGAGTAGACATCGCTATCTCCTTCTGAGTGTCTGGTCCCTACCGTCGTCATAATGCTGACAATGGAACTAACTACAGCATCTACATCCACTGGAAAACCCCAGCCCTTGGCTTTAAAGTCTTTCCATCATGAACACATTAGTTCAGAATGCTTCTGAATTCTTCCCAATGACAGTTTTTAAGTGGCCTCAGTGACTTTTGGAGACTTGACAAGAAGAACACCTTCAGTAGCATCTTACATGTCACCTAAGAGTTTGCCATAGTCTCTCTGCTATGAGAAAATTTTTTTTATTAATATTCTGCAAAGTCTCCACCACTTTTCACTAAGCTGGCTGGCTTCAAACTCATCACTTACTTTTATATATTGGGCTATTTTGGAAATCAAATCTCTCTTTTCAAATCCTGGTGGATTTTTTTTTCACAATTGAAAGCATAATTCAGACTATTGTATCTAACAACAAAGACTAGAAATCTCAACGTACAAGAAAACATGAAGCTATAAAAGCCTTAAATGAACTGATGAGCCCTCAACAAAATATAGAGTAGACAAAGGCTAGAAGGGAATGAGAATTGTCTACAGTCTATGCTCAACACATGTAGAATGAGTGATCTTCCCGTTTCCATCAGCCCCTTCCCTAGACTTTCCAGGGTTTCCATGTCAGTGAAAAGGGGAAATTCTTATTACTAGACAAAGTCTGTGTTCATTTTCTATTGCTGCTGTAACCACCCCCTTAAGCCTGTGGCATAAACCAGCACAGATGTATTGTTTTATAGGGTTTGGAGAAAAAAAAATTAAGCTAGGTGCCAGAAAAATAAAAATCAAGTCACTGCACCAGCCAATGGTTGGGCAGGACTTCCAGTTTTCTGCTGTCAGGCTAGCTGACACAGGAGAGAGGAAAGAATTCACCATGCTTCAGAGGGAGAAAGAGCCACTAGCCATGTGAGATCTTGGGCAGAGTGGCCATTGGCCTCTTCACTGAATGGGCCTGGAGTAGCAGATGAGAGATTAAAAACGCACCTAAGCTGAGGACAGATTTAGGGTGCTGAGCTAGGACTAAAAGTAATTGAGCAAATAAAGTTGAGGGAAGATTTGGAAGTTTTGAGCTGGGAGTGAAAAGAAGGGTGCCATAGCTGAGAAAGACTTAGAAGAGCCCAGCCATTGAGCTAAAGCATATTAAAAATAAGTTAGTGTGTGTCTCTGTGTGTGTGTGTGTGTGTGTGTGTGTGTGTGTGTGTGTGTGTGTGTGTTTCACCCACTGATCCAGGGTCCGCCCAGAGCTTAAAGCAAGGTAGTAGAAACAACACACTACAATAAACCATTTCCAGGTCCCACTGAATATCACCTGCCTGCAAACCTCAATTCCTTTTTGCCATAAAAGGAAGCATGCTCACCAGTCTTGAGAAGTAGGAATGGGATCTTTGGAAAGCCATTATTATGCATCTTAAGGGTGCTGTTGGTATATAGTCTGTAGTCTACCTTAACTGGCTGTCATATTGAAGATCAAAAGTTTAAAAGATTTTAAAATCTATTACCCTGTTGTGGTTTTAGTACCCCATCACTAACATATTCTTTAATTTAAAAAAAAAAAACACAGTCTTACTTAGTATCTGCTTCATCCAATTTAACACACAAGAAGAGGAAATCTTACTAGTTTTACTCACTGCTCAATTCTCAGTACCCTTAACAATGTATGACGCACCAGTAGATACTGAAAATATTTTTAAAGTTTTTTATTTTATATGTATGCATGGAGTTTTGATTTACTTTGCTTTTTGTGTGTTTTTTGTTTGTTTGGTTGGTTTGGTTTGGTTTTGCCTGTGAGTATATGTGTATACCAGATCATGTCTGATGCCTACAGAGACCAGAAGGCAGCACTAGATTCCCTGGAACTGGAGTTACAGTTCTGAGCTGTCATGTGGATACTGGGAACTGACCACAGGTTCCCTGTGGAAGGAGCAAGTACTCTTAACCACTGAGCCATCTCACTAAGGCCCGGATAAATACTTTTAAAAGGTGGATAGGTGAAGGAAGCCCTAAGCGATGTCACAAGAGTGAAATCATTCAAGTTACATTCTCTGCCCACAATAATATCAAGGGAAGTATCAACAAATATATACACACTTGGATGTTAGGGAAGGTGAAGCATTTAAAACTGTGAAATCAAAGAAAATTAAAAGATAGATGAATTCAAATGCTTTATATAAATCCCACAAATTATAGCTAAAGTGTATTCTTTACAAAAAACCTAAAATGTTAAATGCTTACATTAGTAAAAATAAATAACAAATAAATATGATAAAAAAGGTAGACAGGAGTATAAGAAAGGAGAAAATGATTTAACTATTAAACAGACAGACCCAGCCAAAAAGTTGGTTAAAACTTTAAAAAGGTTAAATTAACCAAATTCTATTAACCAAATTTAATCAATACTTAAAAATGAGACATGTCAAGTAGTATTAAAAGGAATATTTTACAAATGCCACCTGCATTTAAAAAATTAAATGAACATTTTTGACAATAAATTTGAAAACTTGGAAGAAATAGACAAAATCATAAAAAATATATTTTAACAATACCTGCATAAAAATAAATAGAAAGTCTGGTCACTCTCCAATAACCAAATTAACTGAAGTAAATGCTTAATTTTTTCTAGAAATGAAAATGCAAATCTAGACTATTAACAATTTATACCAAATCTTTTGGAAACAAAAATATATTTTAAAAACTATTAAAAATAGAGAAAGGGGGAAAATCACTTTTCATCTTCTGATGTTAATGTTAGATTGAATATCAAATATTAATAAAGGTAGTAGAAGAAAGAAAAATAACAGACAGAGAAATGCAAATTAGTATTAGCCAACTACATCCAACTATGCTGGTGTAGAAAGATAATACATCACACCAGTTGGACTTCTCTTAGCAGTACAACACTGGTTTAATATTGAAGTGAATGAAAATAATTTGTCACATTGAGAACAAAAGAGAAAACCAACATGATCATCTGGTGAATGATCCACCGAGAACCCTGGCTGAGAGAGAATGAAGTCGAGCTCACTGGCACCACCTTGCTTAAAGAAACAGCACACTTGACTCCCTAGACTCCGGGCCAGTGGCCAGGTCTGAATTCACATCCTTACTCAGAGCGCACTTTGGAAGATGATGTCCCTTAAAGCTGCAAAGTGGAAATAGCCACAGCCTCAATCCTTCACAGAAAGAAGGTCTGTAGCTCCTGTTGCTCTCCCATCCCTTGCCGTATCACACTTGGGGAGTGCTAACTGCCTTTTCTACTATTTTCCTTCTCCTCTCCTATTTTATAGGATGTACTGACAGGCATGGGTTACAGTCCACAAACTAAAGAATATGAAAACAGAATACTTGCTACCGTACTAAAATCTGGAAAGGATAACTGACAAAACTTTTTGAGTTGTCTCCAGTGACAGAAAAATGTGCGCATAAGCAAGCTAAGGGAATAAAGGTTCTGGCTCACCATTTCAGAAGCTTCCCGCAAGGTCGACTGCTCCTATTGCCTTGGGCCTGAAGCAAGACAGAAGCTCACCAGGTCAGGACTGACCGTGTGACACTGCCTACCCGGTGGCAGCCAGGAAGCAAGAATGAAGATGAGAGGTGAGACGCCAAGCTCCCTGCACCCCACTCCCTTTCATCCAGCCCCACCTTCTGGAATTCCGTCTGATTCCAGCCATCTATTATGAGTCCATCAATAGGTTCATGCACTCATTGGTCAGAACCAACATGATCCAATCACATTTTAAAAGTCCCCTTCCTGAACGCTAGAACTGGGAGGATCATCTTCGGCACGTGAACATCAGGGGACTATTTCACATCCAATCCACAATGTCTAATGTGGGAACACTGAGTGATTTTTCAGCCTTAAGTAAAATATAAATTCTATGTGTTTTTAGGTGTAAATGCAAGGAAAGGGTATCAGTGGATGTTAAGTATTCAATTGGGATACACTTTGGTCAATTTTTTTTTTTAACTTCTACTTTAATTTTTGGCAATCAAGACCTTCTCCCAAGGTACAGGAAGTTTTACTTTCAGTTGAAAGCAGAGTCAAAAAATCCCCAAAACAAAAAACAAAACAAAACAAAACCAAAACCAAAAAAAAAACCCTGTGAATGTATGGGAACCCAAGTGTGGTCAGGGGACCTGATGTTAGCTAATTGGACAGGCACACTTTTGGAAATGTAAGCCTTGAGAAGGAGACGTAACTTGGGGGGATGGTGAGGTGGCTCTGAGGTTTTAAGCACAGACTGCTCTTGCAAAGGGCCCTAGCTGGGCTCCCCAGGCCCACAAAGCAGCTTGCAACCTTCTCTAGCTCCAATTCTGGAGGTTCTGAAACCCTCTCCTGGCCTCGGGTACCAGGTATGCACATGGTATGCATTCATTCTTACATGCAGGCAAAACACTCACACAAAAATATACCATCAAGATTAGGGAAAGCATGGGAAAATGGAAATAGAGAAATGTAAAACTAAAGAAAAAAAATCATTCCTCCATACACTGATCAGAAGAAATGTGGTCCCCATTACCTGAAGCCAGTAGTTTAGGTGGTTCTGGGAGATGACCAGAAATCCTTGGTGGAAGACTTTCTATGGCATTGTTTTGACTACCTAGCTTCTTATGATGATTCATCTTCCCTGTCAGTTTGATGGATTTATAATCACTATGGAAACACACCCCTGGGTCTGTGTCTGTAAGAACATTTCCAGAAAAGTTTAAGTAAGGAAGACTCATTCTGAAGATAGCCATCACCATTCCATGAGGCCCAGGGTGGAATAAAATGATCTGCACTGCTGCCTGAGACCATGGTGGTGTCTGGGCCCTTGCTGCCACTAAAGGCCATGTCTGGGTCCCTGATCCTACAGCAGCCAAGGTACGTGTTAATGTTAGGCCTATGTGAACCACTGAAGGCCAATCAGATGGATGTCCATGCTCTGTGCTACAGCCTGAGGCCATGTTGATTCAGTCTGAGCCACGCTGCTGCTGGGAGACATATTGATTTGAGTGGCCTGTGCTTGCCACCTAAGGCCATGGTAGTGTCCAGGCTGGTCCCTGCTGTAGCTGAGAACCATGTCTGGGTCTGTGGTCCTGCTATGGCAGGGGTCTGTTTTAATGTCTGAAGCCCTTGCTATTATCAAAGGCTATTTATGTCCATAGTCTGTGCTGTGGCCTGAAGCCCTATTGATGTCTGTGGGCTGTGTTGCTGCCAAGGACTATCCTGATCTGGGTGGCGTGTGCTGCCACCTGAGGCCAAGATGGTATCCGTGGTCTAGGCTGCCTCCGATGGTCTTATCTGTGTCCATGGTTCTGCTGCAGCTGGGAGCTGTGTTCTGATCTGTGCTGTTACCAGAAATGATGAGGGGGCCCATGATCTGAGCTCCAGATGACTATAAAGAGCAGGAGAACTACTTCAGCAGTGATGTGAATGACTGCAGACACCAACTGAGAAAGGGGAACATGGGAGGTTTCTATGGCAACCCCCACCCTAGTTGCTTCCCCTAGATTAACAGCCTAAAATGGAAGCTATCAAGGAGATGTGGCAAAGATGCTGAAGTGTAGCTCTCCACAGCTGATGGCTTCTGGCAGAGATGCTAGTGGAAAAGGACTCAATTTTTCTTTGGTGGGTGGACCATGAGGAATTTGATCACACTCCAGTTAAGTGTGTGGACGACACAAATCTGACCTTTTGTTTTGTTCTGTTCTGTTTTGTTGGGGGGAAGGTCACAAAGGCTGATGGTGCAGACACAGAAGGACTGGGAGGTAAGTGATCAGGCTTGTATGAGATGAAATTCCCAAAGAATCAATAAAACAATTATTGGTGTTGGGGGGGGAGAGATTTCCAGGAAGGTTTAACTGAGCAAGGAACCCACTTTGAAGGTAACCATCATCACTCCATCAGCTTGACTCTGAAAAAGAAGGAGAAAGTTAGCTGAGAATCAGCCATCCCTGCTTTTTGACTGCTATGCTGGCACTGGAGCTGGCTTCCCCAGATCCCTGCCACCACACCTTGCCTGCCAGGTTGGACTGTGTCCTTTCAACTGTGAGCCAAGACAAAGCATCCGCCTTCATGTTGCTTTGGAGAGCTATATTCCACAGCAACTAGAGTAGTGCCCGATACACCTCCTTTAGTTGTGCCTTGCCTTATGATCTGCAGGCTGTCTGTCTAGGAGCTACTCCAAATCCTGGACTTTCTCTGTTATTAGTCATACATTTCTATTCTGGCCATCAAGGGCTTTAAGCTCTTTAGGATTAAAATATTTTGGCTTTTTTTTTTTCTTTCTATGTTAGAGATATCAATTAACTTACATTTCCAAAAAAATTTGAAACATAAAGAGGGTTATACTTGATTAAATTCAGTAGAGGAATTTTTTTTGTAAAGGAATAAAATCTGAGCAAGAACTTAACACACAGGAGAAAGAAACAGAAGATGTTAACAGACTGTGTTACAGTCTGATGGGGTCTGTAACTGTGGGCCCAGAGCCAGAACACAATGCATAGTTCATATTTGAAATCAGTTTATACGAATGGAATTATTTACTATGTCCTTTGCAATGAAACTATGTCCTGTATAGCCTCATTCACATCTTCAGTGTGATGCTATGCAATAGGTTATACCACCCTTGTGACATTTGATAGTCACTGTCAAGTTGACTATATCTGCAGTCACCTAGCAAACACACATCTGGGTGTGTCTGTAGGGTGGTTGCCATCTTTTTTTTTTTTTTTTTTTTTTTTTTCGAGACAGGGTTTATCTATGTAGCCCTGGCTGTCCTAGAACTCACTCTGTAGACCAGACTGGCCTTGAACTCAGAAATCCACCTGCCTCTGCCTCCCAAGTGCTGGGATTAAAGATGTGTGCCACCACCACCCGGCAGTGGTTGCCATCTTAATAAAGAGGAAGAAGAACCTGCCTATATATAAGTGGCACCATCCATGAGCTGGGGTCCCAGCCTGGATAAAAAGGGGAAGAAGCCAGAAGAGCATCAGCATTTGCCTCTCTCTTGCTCTCTGACTGCACATAGTGTGACTAGCTGTTTCACATTCATGCGGCCATGCTTTCTCTGCCACGATGGACCTTAAGTCATGTCCCATAACATTCTTGTATGGGGTATTTGGTTATAGTAATGAGAAAAGTAACTACTACAACCTGTCACTATGGATAAAGGAAAGAGATTTAGGGCTAGGGAGGTGACTAAGTGGATAAGTGTACTGGCTAGTCTTCCAGAGGTTTCAGGTTCAATTCCCAGCACCCGCATCATAACTCCAGGTCTGGGGCAGACAATACTTTCTTCTGTCCAATACCTCTGAATTATTAATGTGGTGGCTTGCAGCTGATAATTTCTACTTTTAATACTAAAAGTTTGTTCAACTTTTAGCCCATCTTCTCTATATCAGCTAATGAGCTTCTCTTCCTTGACACAGTGAAATAAAGCTCCAACCTCTTAAAAATTAGCCTGAATTTTATATTTAGTGAGAATGAAGACTAAAATAATATTTGGTTTTATATGATCTTAATAGTAAAATTAAAAATAGCCTATAACAATTGGAACCTAAATTAAAAACAGTCAGCTATGCTCTGTTTCTATGGTAACACAATGAGGAAAAGATTAGATGGACTAAGAGATATTATAATTATAATACGTAGGTCTAAGACCTTAATATAATTTTTAGAAAAAAATCATATGCATATAATAATTATTGTCATTGAAGTCCACACATTAGCACCACATGTTCCTGAAGGGGTGAGTTAGGATACAAGAATTCTCCTGTGCACACTGCTGATCTTGGGACTGCCTTCTGCAAGTTTAGCCTCGCTTCCTAACCTGTAACCTGGAAACATCTTGCTTGCCATGGCTCAGTGAAGAATCTCTTTCTGCTCAGCTGTATCTTCTTTGTTCAGGCATTAAAGGCATTTTTTTTGCCTACTGTGGTAGCTCAAATGGGAACAGCCCCCAGAGACTCACATGTTTAAATACCTGGTCCTCAGTTGGTGGAACTCTTTGGAGAGGATTAGAAGGTGTGGCCTAATTGGTGGAGATGTGTCACTAGGGGTTTGATTTGAAGTTTCAAAAGATTCCTGCCATCCTCAGTGTGCCTTTCTCTGCCAACTACTTGTGTATCATGATGTAAGCTCTCAGCTTTTCCTTTCACAATGCTTTTGCTCCACCATCATGGACTCTAATCCTTTGAAACTGTAAGCCTACTTAAATGTTTTCTTGAGCAAATCACCTGGTATTTTGGCACAACAATAGAAAAGCGACTAAGACAGTGATTGAAGATTGAAGCAGAATGAACAACACATACTAAACATGGAAGCATGTGAGAAGAAGTCTAAAACTGCATGACAGGTAAACTCATTAAGAAGCTGAAAAACTGCAGCCATTCATCAACAAACCTCCCTCATGAAATGGTACGATGGACATGGGGTCTCCTGGTGTTGTTCCAGTAAACTTGAAATTGTTGAGCTCAACTTGTCCTCCACCTCAGCTTCTCAGCATCTGGGGCTGGGGGTGCAGAGCATAGTCCCAGAGCCTCAGGAGCACATTCACAGCTCCTGGGACACTGACAGGAAACTTGTGGCACTGACATGTATAGCCCACAGATGTCCATATGTAGTAAACTACTCCTGAATGGAACAAATGTCAGCATATAATCTTTTTCTCTCCCATCCCCCAAATGGCAGTGCTTTGTCATACTTCACCAGGTTCCTCAGAAGGTTCTGGCATAATCAATAATCAACCAGCAAAAAAAAAAAAAATTTATCTCTAATTGGCTTTTCCTCTGTTAACTTTTCCATCAATTACTTCCATTTTCCTAGAAATTCTTCTCAAAGTATTTATACATAAACTTTGGCTCGGCTATATCTTCAGAAGAATCTAGGCAAATAAACTTATATTTACCTATATTTTATGCATTTGTGTACATGATTCTCAAAATGACTCAGCTAAAAGCCTTTATCATTTTTTTGTAGTATTGGCTATTTTAAATCACATATCAGAATTCTAAGAATAGTTCTCTTTTGTCCTAGAGATCTTGTAACATTTCCATTTTTTAATATTAGAATCAAATAAAGTACATACAAGACAGGGCTTTGGTGTCTGAACTTCTAAGTTATAACTGGTTTGCTCAATGTCAACTCGGCTATATTGTCTAATACCTTTTGGGAAGTCAATTTACCTCTCTATGCCCCAACTACCACATTTACAAAAATGGAATACAATTCCTACCTCACAGGATGTTGTTAGGATTCAGTGCACTAATGTGTGTGAAAATGTCCATTATAGAGCCAGGCAGGTAGTCATCCTGGAAAGCAAGCACTGATAGCTGACGTTATTATCATTATCAGCCTCCATGAGTATCCACAGTACTGATAGCTGATGCTGTTATCATTATCAGCCTCCGTGAGTATCCACTTTGTAGACTTGCTGTTTCCACCTCAAACTTTTCACTGGATCTTATTTTTGAAGATATAACTGCCTCAATCTCTTTAGTACTGAGGATCAAATATCTCCATAGAACACACTGAGGAAAACCTCCATATATGTTTCCAATAGACTTCAGGACACTACCACTCTCAAAAATACCCCTTCCTCACAGCCAGTCCTTACCTGTTCTGACTCATCCCTGGATTTTCACAGATCTTGGGCAGTCCTTCATTAACTGAACAAAGACAGAAAATCTTTTTGGTGGTATAAGTAGAAGCAAAAACATCACCATACAAAATGCCTGGTTACACTGTGAAGCTGGAAGTTGACTAGGCCCCCTCAAGATTCTACCAGAGAACTACAGATGATAAATACCTTCAGCAAAGTGGCTGGATATAAAATTAACTTTAAAAAATCAGTAGCCCTCTTTGATACAAATGATAAACTGACTAAGAAAGAAACTAGGAAAACACTCTTTACAATAGGCACACAAAAAAATATAAAATATCTTGGTGTAACTCTAACCAAACAAATGAAAGACATGTATGATAAGAACTTCAAGTTTTTGAAGAAAGAAATTGAGGGAGATATCAGAAGATGGAAAGCTCTCCTATCCTCATGGATTGGTAGGATTAACATAGTAAAAATGGCCATCTTACCAAAAACAATTTACAAGTTCAATGAAATTCTCATCAAACTTTCAACAAAATTCTTTACAAACCTTGAAAAAGCAATTCTCAACTTCATATGGAAAAAAACAAAATAGATAAAGCAATTCTGTAAAATAAAAGAACTTGTGGAGGTATCACTATCCCTGGTTTTAAGCTATATACTATAGAGCAATGGTAATAAAAGACTACATGGTATTGGCGTAAAAACAGACAAGTTGATCAGTGAGATAGACCCACACACATATGGACACTTGATATTTGACAAAGAATCCAAAACCATAAAATGGAAAAAAGAAAGCATCTTCAACAAATAGTGCTCATCTAACTGGATGCCTGAATGAAAAAGAAAGCAAATAGACCCATAACTACCACCCTGCACAAAACTCAAGTCCATGTGGATCAAAGATCTCAACATAAAACCAGACTAACTCTAATAGAGAGAAAGTGAGGAACTGCCTTGAACACATTGGCACAGGAGACAAATTCCTGAACAGAATACCAATAGCTCAGTCACTATGATCAGCAATTTATAAATGAGACCTCATGAAATTGAAAAGCTTTTGCAAGGCTAAGGACACTGTTTGTAGGATAGAAGGGCAACCTACAGAGTGGGAAAAGATCTTCACCAACTTAACATTCAACAAAAGACTAATATGCAAAATATATAAAGAACTCAAGAAGAATATTGAATTAGGGCTGGCTTATAGTCTCAGAGGTTCCGTCCATTATCATCAAGGCAGGAGCATGAGAGCATCCAGGCAGACATGGTGCAGGAGGAGCTCAGAGATCTACATCTTCATCTGATGGCTACTAGGAGAAGACTGGCTTCCAGGTAGCTAGGAAAAATGTCTTAAAGCCCATGCCCACAGTGACACACCTACCTGAACAAAGCCACACCTCCAAATAGTGCCACTCCCTGGGCCAAGCATATTCAAACCATGACAGGGGTGACCCTAACTGAGATTCCTACCAGCAGGGGATACAGAGACTGAAGTGGCTACCTCCCATAGCCATGCAGGACTTCAGATGGAGAGAGGGGGACATAAACCCAGCCACAAAACCTTTATCCAAAATTTCTTCTGCCTACAAGATGCACAGGCATAAAGATAGAACAGAGATTAAAGGAATGATCAACCAATGGCTGGCCCAACTTGAGACCCACTCCATAGGATAGATCCAACCCCTGACACTATTAATGAAACTTTGCTGTTTTCTAACATACCTGTCTCCTGAGAGGCTTCATCCAGCAGCAGATGAAAACAGATGTAGAGACCCACAGCCAAACATCAGTTGGAGTTCAGAGAGTCTTTTAGAAGAGTGGAGGATAGAAGTGAGAGAGCTGGAGGAGTCAAGGACACCACAAAAAGACCTACAGAGACAATTAACTTCACAGAGACTGAACCACCAACCAAAGAGCATGCAGTGGCTGGGCCTAGAACCCCTACACTTTTGTAGCAGATATATAGCTTGGTTGTCATGTGTGTCTTCTAACAATCAGAGCAGGGACTTTCTCTGTCTCTGTTGCCTGCCATTGGATCCATTTCCCCTAATTGTACTGCCTGGTTGGGTCTCAGTGGGAGAGAATCTGCTCAGTTCTGCTGGGACTAGATGTTCTAGGGCAGGGTGGATCGGGGGGGGGGGGCTCCCCTTCTCCTTGGAGGGATTTGTAAGAGTGAGGCTGGGAGTGGAGGGGGAGGGGGACTGCAATCAGGATGTACAGTGAAAAAAATAAATTATTGAGAAGAAGAAGGAAGAGGAGGAGGAGGAAAAGGAGAAGAAGAAAGAAGAAGAGGATGAGGAGAAGAAGAGGAGGAGGAAGAGAAGGAGGAGGAGGAGGAGGAGGAAGAAGAGAAAGGAGGAGGAGGAGGAAGAGAAGGAGGAGGAGGAGGAGGAGGAGGAAGAAGAAGAGAAAGGAAGAGGAGAAGAAAGAGAAGGAGAAGGAGGAGGAGGAGGAGGAAGAGGAGGAGGAGGAGGAGGAAGAGGAAAGATGACTTCCTAGATGGCCAAGATTTCCTGGAGGCTTCTTGCCTAATCCTATCTAATCCCAGGCTAGTTGCAATATAGCACCATGTGATGCCATGGCCTTTTGAACTATGAACTATGGCTTAACACATTGATGGGAAGTATTCTGGGTCCTGTATTGCTTGGTTCTATCAGTGAAACTTTGGTGATGCCAGTAAGAGAATGTGAACTATACAGATGATAGAAGATACCACTATTCCCATGAGATACATGGATCTACTCTCTACTTCCCAAGACACTTAATATTTAAACTTATAACTTTATTCATTTTGCCACATCCTCCTTTAGAAAGTAAACATTTCTGCCTGCTCCTCAATAAGAGAAGAAATAGCATAAGAGATATTGTCAACATCATTATATACAAATTCTCAATGTTGATGATGTGCAGTATAGCAGTGTTTGTTGATATATTATCAACTCCCACACTCTGTCCACATTAAATTTATTGTATTGGTATCTTTTCTGTTGCTGTGATAAAACACCATAACCATAAGCGACTTATAGAATGTAGGTGTCTTTTGCTACCTTATTGGTTCTTCTTCCTTCTACCTTTCTCTACCCTTTTTCTTCTACCATTTCAACCCCTTAACACTAGATAAGAAGGAAAAGAGGATAAAGAGGAAAGGAAAGAGATCTCTGAATAAAGTCAAGGGTCAGAAATGGGTGATATTATCATTAGACCACTTCCTGCAGATTAAGGGTATCAAGTTCCTTGGGGCAAGTTTGATATTCGCCATCAGGATATCGTAATTTATTCTTGTTGTTGTTTCTTCTTTGCACATGACTACATAACAAATAGCAAGCAACAACAACCAACAGTAACCAACAACAACCAACAGCAACCAACAACAACCAACAGCAACAAACAACAACCAAGAGCAAGCAACAACAACCAACAGTAACCAACAACAGCCAACAGCAACCAACAGCAGCCAACAACAGTCAACAGCAACCAACAGCAGCCAGCAACCAACAGCAGCCAACAACAGTCAACAGCAACCAACAGCAACCAACAACAACCAACAGCAGCCAACAACAGTCAACAGCAACCAACAACAACCAACAACAACCAACAACAACCAACAGCAGCCAACAACAGTCAACAGCAACCAACAACAACCAACAGCAACCAACAACAACCAACAACAACCAACAATTCCCCATACCTCTTGGGATTTATATAACCTCTTTAGCATTTATATAACCTCTGAAAAAAAAATCCCAGAATTCCAAATGTTACCAAAGTCTCAGAAACTATCCACAGTTGGCAAAATAAAACACTAGAGCATAAGGCAAATAGTCAGCTGCTGTAGACAATCTGAAGTGGCCCCATATCCCACACCTGGGTCAAAACGAAAACATATTCTTATAACATTTCTATTTTTTTTAATATAAACCAAAACTCTAAAGTTGTCACTACAATAAAAGGAATTATTTTTATATAAAAGGATTATATCAATATATCTTATTTTGGTTTATGATTCCAGATGGAAATTGCATAATGGAGAGGACGGTATGGTGGCAGCCAAAGCACCAATTGAGCCATCATATCTCCTGGGCACAAAGGAAAACAGAAAGGTGGAACTAGAAGTGGGCTGAGTCTTTATGCTCTCAAGGTCCACTCCCTATGACATACTTCCTCCAACAAGGCTTCACCTCAGGAAGATTCCATAACCTCTCCCAAGTAGCTTCACCAGCAAGGAGCCAAGTGCTTGAACTCCCGAACCTGTAAGGGACATTTTTCATTCAAACTACCACAGTGATACATTAAACATCAAAAGCAATGGTCTTTGTCCTCGAAGATTTTCAGTCGAGTCAAAAAGGTAGAGAATCATCAAATAAGTGCTAAAAACAAAGACAAGTATTATGAAGAAGGCCGGTCTGGTCTCAAGCAGGCCTGTGACACAGTAATTTGACATAATCAAACATAAAGTCTAGAAAGAGTTTCCTGAACTCATGATTCTTGTACAAATAGGCAACCGTACATTTTTCTCATCTTGCTATTTAAGGAAGAGAAAGTTGTTCTTTTGTTATTATTTCTAGTACTGTTAAGTTCTGGTGGGTCTTTTCCAAATGTCAAGTTGCTGGGTGGAGTCACACAAATGAAATACATTTTAAGACATGCTCACAAAAGTCAGAGAGTAGTACTTAAAGGGGTTCTAACTCTAGTGAGGAGACGGGGAGGTAAATAGGAAAAGAGAAAGAAGGTAAACCTGAGGTTCCTCACTTTCCCTCTGGAGAGTTGGAGTTGAAACTGTTGTGCCTTAGAAATGGACATTGGAAAAGTAATGGCTGGTGAATGTCTAAATGACTAAGCCAACATCCTGTCTCACACTGCTGCACATACCACATATGGTTAGAGCTGTCAAGTCTGACTGAGGGAAGGGGGTGAGGTGAGAAGAAGGCTGCTGAGCAGAGAAACCTTGGCTTAGTCAGGGTTTTTATTGCTGTAAAAAGGCACCAGGACCATGGCATATCTTACAAAGGAAAAATATTTAATTGGGGGTGGCTTACAGTTCACAAGTTTAGTCCATTATCATAATGGTCGGAAACATGGTGGCATGCAGGCAGACATGATACTGGGGAAGGAACTGAGAGCACTACATCTTTATCTGCAGGCAGCAGAAGTGAAGAATGCTGCACTAGCCCTAGCTCAAGCATCTGAAACCTCAAAGCCCACCCTCACAGTGACACACTTTCTCTAACAAGGCCACACCCAGTCCAACAAGGCCACACCCACTTCAAAAAGGTCACACCTCCTAATAGTGCCACTCCCTATGGGCCTATAGGGGCCATTTTTATTCAAACCACCACAAACCCTGGATATGAGAATGAAAAGACCATAGAGCAAGAACTACGAAATCATAAATACCGTCACCTATATGTTTTAAAATCATCATTTATTTTTCTTTTCCTTATTTATTTATTTTATGTATATGAGTGCTCAATCTGCATGTGTACCTGCAGACCAGAAGAGAGCATCAGATCACATTATAGATTATGAGCCATCATGTGCTTGCTAGGAATTGAACTCAGGACCTCTGGAAGAGCAGACAGAGCTCTTGACCACTGAGCCATCTCTCCAACCCCATCTTCCATTTTTTTCAATGTTTGTCTTCAGTTCATCTAGGGTGAATTTTTGTAAAAGGGATAAGGTAGAGGAACTGGTTTACCCTGCACCTTTTATTCAGATGGCTTCTCCTTACCAACTAGCTACAATTTTTGCTATAATTAGGATGGTTGAACATGTGGGGTTTTCTCCTTTTTTCAGCTCTCCTTTACCAGTTTCTTCTCTATGTCAGCCCCAGGCATAAACTATCTAATTAATCCGTGTTTAATCCATGTTCATAATAATCTTAAAATCTGGTGGTCACCTCCAACAGAACAAAATACTTCCTTCTTGTGAACATTCCCATGGACATGTAAACTTAATTTTAAAAGCTTGAAAATATAATAAAATAAATTCCTCTGAGTAACAGTCCAGACCAAAAACAAAAACAAAACAAAACAAAAAAAACAAAACTATATTCTGATCTAAGTACCTTATCAAAAGCGAAAAAAGAATTCTATCATTTCACTCTCCCAACACACACAGCAGCCTGACTTCCTGTCTGAAATGAAGAAGGAACTTTTAATATCAGTGACAACATGTTTCTGTTTCTCTTGTTCCTTCTAATAAGAAAGAGTCAATATGTAATTTCTGCACTGTGGCTAACAAAACACTTTTGAGAATGCAGGCTTTCAAAATAACTTTTGAAAATAATTTTTAAGTAAAAAACATTATTTTACAATGGCTTGCTACACAGTGATGTACTACAAGGATGATTTCTTGATCTAAAAAAAAAAAAAGGCAAAATTTAGAGTCCCTCTTCAGTAAAGTATGGTATGCAAGGACAGCATTTCTTAGTGGCAGTGAATAATTGTTTTCACCTTCTAGGAGCCACAGGCTTCAGTTTTAGGAATTCACATTGGTAATCAAGATCATAAAACTATGAAGGTATATTATATATTTCCCTAGATGTTAGTTGAATCATCTTCCAGCATTTCAAAGTAATATTTTTCACATACATTTGTAAATTTTCATTTATGAAATTCCTTTGGAAGTGGTCCTTTTTAGACTAGGAAAGGCCCAATGTCCACTGTAACTCACTGAGGTTGTTTTCAGTGAGTAAAATATAGCCATGGCTTAAAGGTATCTGAAGATGATGACACAGTCCAATTTCAGGTAATAACAAAATTCCAGCTCCCTTAGACAATCTTCTGAGGGCAGCAAGGTAGATGTATAAAAGGCTAAGTTACCACCTTCGCGACAAGGATAAATCAACACTCCTTCTCCTTCTGTCCTCTCAAAATAAACAAACAGGATTAGGGAAAACAGCAGAGGAGGGGCAGGGAGTAGGAAAGAAATCACATATTTGCCACCAATTAAAAAGGTGCTACTTTGTTAACAGTCGCTCACTGTTTCAGGAGGAAATTTTTCACTTTGCTGAGTCTGTCGTCATGGCAATGAAAATTGAGACCTATTTCTTCCTGGCTTTAAAATCCCATATAGCAGTGATTCACCAGAGTATGAGACAATTCTGTGAGGAAAGGCAGTGTGTAGGAGGAAGGAACATCTGTGGGGGCTGCTCTAGGTGTGAGGCACTTTGCATAATCCCACTTATCCTCAGCATTAATATACCTTGCAAACTTTATGTTCTGTCTGTAAAGGAGAAGGCCTGCGGCTCTCAAAGCACCTTAATGCAGAGTACAACATTCTGACCAAAAGCAACTTGGAGAGGAAATGGTTTATTTGGCTTATAAGTTACTGGGAAACCAAGGCAGAAATCAGTAAGGAACTGAATCAGAGGCCATGGATGGGGTGCTGTTTACTGCTTGCTCCATTAGCCTGCTTTGTTATACAGCCCAGGACCACTGGCCCAGGGATGGCCCTACCCACAAGAGATTGAGCCGTCCCACATCAATCATTAATCAAGAAAAACATTCTGAAGACATGCCCACAGGCCAATCGGATGGAGGCAATCTTTCATCTGAGATTCCCACTTCTCAGGTGACTCTAGCTTGTGTGACATTGACAAAAACTAGCCAGAAGACAGCATGGCATACACTCCATGCACCGATCTTTCTGGTAGACTATTACCCATGATGGGAACTACAGACTATCAATCTACAAGTAGGAATACTGATTTACTTAATTTACTATTCAAGTTAAGAAGGGTACCTCAGTTCTCTGACATTATCTCTGATAATCATAAATGCTATCTGTGATATCTCTCCTAATCTACAATTTCAAAGCATGTAGGACCTGTCACAACTGTAACAACATGCAGGACAGTTAACTTATTCCTTACATATGAATTCAGAGGCATGAAGAGCCTCTCAGCAGCCAACTAAATATTGTGGTCCATGGCCTATCTTCCCAGAGAGATGACCCTTCCCTTTGGAATCAAGATTTCTAGACCAGTAGAGCTTCATTCTGAGGGTAGGAAGTAAAGCTCTATTTGTAGATCACCAGGGAACACTCTAAGAAAAGGGAGTGCTAATTTCAGCCCTTGGTGACCAGACCCAAGAACCTTGTCTGCAGGAGAAACAGTACCACATACTGGATTTGGAAGATGTTCAGCATCCTGAGGTTATACCCTCAGCTCTGCAGAGTAGAACTAGCTTCCTAGCACCGTAACCCCTCATTCAAAGTCATTCTACCATTATTAAGACAGATTCTTTGGCATGGTCAGGCCTATGACAAGACAGACGAATTCCATCAGCTGGCCCCCTGATGTTGTCCTTAGTCAGAAATGATGTTTATGTGAAACACCCTGACAGCATCTAAGGCCTTCTACAAATCCACAGATGGTAGTTTTGGCAGAAGCACTATGGACAAGAAAAGGAAAATCCATACTGAGTAAGTACGTATTCTAGTAAGAGTAACATGGTGCACCGTCATGATGGAATAAATCAGTAAAGAAATCAAAGAATGATTAAATGAAAGAACCCTCAAGGGAATATTATTCAAATGTAGATCAGAGAAATATAAACTAGAGAAAGAAAACTAAGATAAATGTAATAGAAACCATAGTTGGAGATGTATGAATTATCAAAAGATATTCTACAGCCATACTACCACCCTGAATGAGCTGAGCACATCTGAAGTCTTATGAATTGCCAAGGATTAGATCTATTTAAAGGCTAAAGAGAGAATGAGAGGAAGACTTCCAGTGACCCGTAGCCTTTCCCAATACATCCCAGCTGGATTGTGGTGGGCTGTAAAGAAAAGAAGTGAAGATGTAGAAAGGAAAGCATTGTTTCCTTTCTCCTTCGCTCTTTAGTTGTATGGATTTATGCTGTACATTGTAATAGTTCAATCCATGCACACACTGTGTAGTGACTAAGTCAGGGTAAGTATTTTTCATTTCTTTACAGATTATAATTCTTCTGGTTGTCTGAAATAAACATTTTATTTGCTGTAGTCACTTCACTATACTAAAAGCACCAGATCTTCCTCTTTAGTCTAACTGGAACTTCACACTGATGAGCAACCTCCCAGGTCTTCCTCCTCCCCCAGATCCTGCAAGGTTCTAATAATCTCTATTCTGCTCTGAACTGAGTTCAGCTGTTTTGTTGTTTTGTTTTGGATGTGGTTTTGTTTGGCTGTTTTTAGATTTCACATACATTTGAGAACATGAAGTACTTCTTGCTCCATCTGCCTTATTTTGTGAAACACAATGTCTTCCATGGCACTTCTTTCCTTTAATCAAACAGCATTCCCTTGTTTATATATACCCATACTGCTTAAATCTCATCATCTGTTAATGGACACCTAGGTTGATTTTATATCTTAACCACTGTGTGCCAACAAACATGAAGACTTTAACAGGCCAATCACCCACTTTGGAAACTGCTTAAAGATCAAGCAATCTATTTTCCTTAGAGACAGAAAGCAAGAAGTAAAGGAAGGGGCCAGGCGTGATGACTCATGCTTATAATCCCATTCCTCTGGTGGCTCAGGCAGGTACATCAACCACCATGGGTACTAGGTACAGCCTAAGCTACAGAGAAGAGACAGAGGGAGGACACACTCTGTAGGTTTCAGAAAAGAAGAGGACGACAAAGAAGCTGAGGACTAATCTTGAAGCAAAGTCAAATCCTTGGGGTGAGTTGATCCTAAGCAAATCCTGAGTGTGGTCTGAGAGAAAGAATGGAAATTCTTTGTAGGCTTAGAATTTTTTTCTAAGTGGCTGTGATTTGAGGGTTTTTTGGTTTTGGTTGGTTGTTGGTTGGTTGGTTGGTTTTGGTTGGTTGGTTGGGGTTTTTGTTGGCTGCTGTTGTTGTTGCTTTAGAATTATTTATTAGTTTATGTATATGAATACACTGTGGCTGTCTTCAGACACACCAGAGGAGGGCATCAGATTCCATTACAGACGATTGTGAGCCACAACATAGTTACAGGGAATTGAACTCTGGAAGAACTGTCAGTGCTCTTAACCACTAAGCCATCTCTCCAGCCTAGGCTAGATTTTAAAAAAAAAAACAAAACTTTTAATAAGGCTTCTCAAACACTTCAAACCTGCATCTAGTCCACCTTTCAAAGGTAGGGGAGAAAAGACAGTAAATGGGACAAGGGGATATGTACCTGTTTAGTACATTGTGGGCAATTTCAGTCTCCATTTGTCAGGATACCAGCAGTCCAGTTCAGTAGTGTCAGGATACCAAAAATGAATCAGCTGCAGGAACATGATCCAGCAGAAACAGCAGGCCTCCACTGAATCAACACTAGTCAACAGCAGTGACCAGAACCAGCTGGGATGCCAGGAGAAGTTCTCTGTCATGCCTCTCTCAACAAAGGGAAGACCAGTGAAAATTTGAGGGCAAGTACACATTGCAAGGCTAGCTATGCAAGTACGCCATTACTGTCTGTTGACTCTTATTTATACTCTCTCCAAACACTGTGTGTCTTTCCATGTGAGTCTGCCACAGCAAAACATACATGAGTCTGTATCACATGACATATCCAGGAACTTCTACTTCATTTCCCCCTTTTGTTTAAAAATTGTTTCTCCCTAACATTAACAATCTATATACAATAAAAATAATTATTAGAACCACAAAACTAGAACTTTACATCATACTTTAAATAATCAGCTTATGTACAACATAGTCAATCAAAACAACCTTAAATTTCTACTAATATACAATAATTGAAACAAAGCAACCTTAAATTCCTATCAGTCTACAACAATTCAAACAAAGCAAGCTTAAAATTCTACTAATATACAATAAAACAAAACAACCTTAAATTTCTATCAATATACAATAATTTAAAACTATCATCCTACATGATAACAAACATAATATATCAAACAACCAAAACCATCCATCCCAACTTAAGGGACTGAGATGACAATCTTCTTATAATTGCTTCATGCTGAATTGGGGTGAAGAATTTCTGTTCAGGGCCCCAAGGGGTGGAAAATGGTTAATCCAAAAGAAGAAAACAACAAAACAAAATAAAACAAACAAACAAAACCCTAGTGTTATCATTTGTTGCCAGTCTGTTTTTATCTGGTCTATGTGTTGTTTGTCTGTTCTATGTGTTGTCTGTCCAGTCAATGTGTTGTCCAATCTTTGTGGGATCAATCATTTGCTAGCCCTTTTGAAGCTGAATGCATATTCTGGAGAAATCAGTAACTGAGACAGTGTGTAAGAGTGAATCACATGAGCTTATTCGCTTTCTGAAGACATTTATGTCTCAGGTGATAAGAGATTTTCCCTGGTCAGATCTAATCTGTATAAGCTTTGTTGGTAGCCATATTTTTTCATTCCCTATGCATGCATAAGCATAACCACATCCCCATTTTAAACTATTGCAGGCCATTGTAATGTCAACACATAGAGTATATAGGTTGGCCTAATTCCTCGGGTTTGTTTGTTTGTTTGTTTGGTTGGTTGGTTGTTTTGTTTTGTTTTGTTTTGTTTGATAACCCAGTGTTTCTCAACTACTGCTGCTGTTCCTTTTTCACCAACATTAAAAAAGCTTAGGGTTAACAAGGCATTATTTAGTCTGTTCCCGGGGGGGTGGGGTTACTCTCCCTTTTTGCTTAAAAAGCATCTCTTTTAAGGTATGATTGGGTCCTTTTATAATAGCTTGTCCGGTGGGATTGTGTGATATGCCAGAAACATGCTTCATATTGTAATATGTAAAGAATTGTTTCATTTTATTGGATACATATGTGGGAGAATTATCAGTTTTAATTTGTGCAGGCATCCCTACAATTGCCATTATTTCCAATAAGTGTGTAATAACACAATCAGCCTTTTCAGAACTTAAAGCAGTTGCCCATTGGAACCCTGAGTACGTGTAAATGGCATGGTTTGTTTCCCAAATTTTGCAAAATGAAAAACATCCATCTGCCAGATATCATTTCTTTTGGTACCCCTTGAGTTACTACCAGCAAGTAATGGAGTTTGGTTGTATAGAGAACACATAGGACATTTTTTAAAAATTATTTCTTTGGTTTGTTGCCAAGTGATAAAATTTTTCTTTAATTTTGTTCTCTCCCACTAACGTGATTTTTTTTTCATGAAAATCTGAGTCTTCTAACACATTTCTTATTAGTAATTAGTTGATTTCATCATTTTCTTGAGCTAAGAGACCTGGTAACCTGTATGAGAATGAATATGAGTAACAGATAATGGATGGTTTCTGCTTCTGATATTGCAGAGCTACTTCTGATCTGCCAGTTGCAATTATATAAATAACAAGGTTAATTCTGAGTTCTCAGGTATAAATTCAGCAGTCTCTATATGCAAAACAATGATTTCTGCATATAAAGAATCAGTAATTATGTTAAGAGGTTCAGGATAATCTAATAAAACCATAAAGGTTGCATATAATTCTGATGTTTGAATTGATGCATACAGACTTTTGAGCACCTTGCTTATTTTGTCTGATTTATAACTTGCCATCCCCGTCTTCTGTGTATCAGTATAGAATGTTGGTGTCTCTGGAATTGATGTTCTCTTTACAATATGTAGAAGAATCCAATTAGTTCTTCTTATAAACTGTACACATTCGCGTTTTAAATATTTGTTATAAATTTTGCCCAAGTAATACAAGCTCTTTGCCAGTCTTCCTTGATCACCCATAGTGACATAATCTCAACATTTGTAAGAGGTGCTATAATTTCAGCAGAATCTGCTCCTGACAATCAGTGTGGTCTTACTCTACATCTTATAATTAATTCAGAAATCTTTACTATATATGTCTTCAACTTTTTTACTTTGTGAGCTAAGAAAATCCATTCCATAATACTATCTCCTCTTTGCATAATGAGCACAGTAGGAGAATTGAAGGCAAAAATGACCAAAATACAATCAAGTTTAGGATCAGTTTTATCCACACATGCATCTTGCAGTCTTTGTTCTATAAGAATTAACTTTTTCTGCTTCATCTGTTAGACATCTTGGACTATTTAAATTTGAATTTCCTTGTAATGTTTGAAACAAATTAATTAACTCAAATGTACTAATTCCAATTGTAGGCCTCAGGCAGCTAATATCTCCCATTAATTTTTGAAAATTTTTAAGTGTTTTCAATTGGTCCCCATGAATCTGTACTTTTATGGTCGAAATTTTTGTTGATTGATTTAATAACCCAAATAACTAAATGAATCTCCTCTTTGTATTTTTTGTGAAGTAATCTGTAACCCTTAGCATGGCAGAATTCTTTGTGTTACCTTAAACATATTCTCTTTGTCAAAATCAGCCAACAAAATGTCATCCATATAATGATAAATGATAAACTGAGGGAATTGCTTACAGATTATTTCTAATGGTTGAAGCACAAAATACTGACATAAAGTTGGACTATTTAACATTTCCTGTGGAGGTACCTCCCAGTGATATCTCTTTAGTGTATGACAAATATTCAAAGTAGGTACTGAAAATGCAAACCCTTCGCTATCCTGCTCATGCAAGGGTATTGTGAAAAATCAATCTTTCAAGTCAATTATTGTTATAGGTAAAGGAAGTCCAGGCTGTAAAGGACCCATTGGTTGAATTACTTTGTTAGCTGCTCTTAAATCAGTTATCATCCTCCATTTTCCCAATTTCATTTTTACAACAAGCACAACTCTGATAGACTCTTCTATATGTTGAGCATCCAGCTGTTCTTTACCAGTTGTTCAAGTGCCTGTGATTTTACTTCTGTTATGGCCCACTACTCTTTCCATACAGGTCAGTTTGATAACTATTATAGGGGTAAGGCTGTTGGTATGTCAGCAGTGGCCCCTTTTATAAATTTGGAAATTCAATCCCTGTGGTGTCCTGTTTTTGGGTCATGAACACAAATTGGTATTTTTCTCAATCACTTGTATCAAAACCTTCCCCCAAGAGCATCTACCACATCACACTTAATTTTCTCATTTGCTGTTCCTGGAATTGCAGGAATATTAATTTGCACACCCCATTGTTGTAAACGGTCCCTTTCCCATAAATTTATGAGTATGTCGGCTACATAAGGTTTCAACTTCCCTGTTTGCCTCCTGATCCCACACAGGTAATGCATCAGACACTTTGTCTTAGTCCTAATAATTAACCAATTCCTATAAACTGTATGTAAACCTTTTTTTCCACTTAACTATTTTTTTTATATATTTTCTTTATTTACATTTCAAATGATATCTCCTTTCCCGGTTTACCCTCAAAAAAAAAAAAAAAAACCTGTTCCCTCTCCCCTCCCCCTGCTCACCAACCCACCCTCTCCCACTTCCTGGCCCTGGGCATTCCCCTACTCTGGGGCCTAGAAACTTCATAGGACCAAAGGCCCCTCCTCCCATTGATGACTGACTAGGCCATTCTCTACTACATATGCTGCTAGACCCACGAGTCCCACCATGTGTACGCTTTGGTTGGTGGTTTAGTCCCTGGGAGCTCTCTGAGGGTACTAGTTAGTGGCCAATCTTTTGGGAAAGTTTCCAAGACTTTTAGGAAAGTATACTAATATTACGTCCCGTATCTATCAAGCCTTCCATGTCAACGCCATTCATTTACACCATTGATTTGGGGCTCTGATCATTAGCCATTGCTTGCCGGAACACACGTTTTCCAGTACTCCCCAAAACTCCTGTCCTTTCTACTGGGGAAGCCTTGCCCTTATTGTAAGGAAACAATAACAGTTGAGCAATTCTATATTCTTCATCGATTTGCATCTCCTTTCTCACATATGCCATGATTCTAATTTCTTCCTAGCTATCCTTATCTACCATACCTAGATGCACAATAAATCCTTGAGAAGTTAATCCACTTCTTCCCAACATTATTCCCACTGTTCCTGAGAGTAAAGAACCATATTTACCAGTGGTTAACTTGTAACATTCAACTTTGGGGGATAGGGTAAAAAGCATACCCATGTTCAGATCCAAAGCTGCATGTACAATAAGATCAGGAATACTTAATTTTGACTTTCTTGCCCTCTTGGTACCTTCTGTCTGACCAAAGGAAGATGGCTCCTATTGTTCATTATGGGACCTCAAGCTGACAGGCCCCTCTGTTCATTTCCCAAGGGCAAAAGGTTACCTCATCTGTCCCTCTTGAACCAGCAATCTTTTGACTAGTGTTTCCCCTTCCACATAGGTGACAAAACCCTGGAAACATTTGTGCTTCCTAACCACCAGAACCTGCTTGCTCTCATCTACGAACACCATAGTCCCTAGAGTCAAAGTACCTGCTACTTTGAGCTCTGAATCTTCTAGCCTTACAATCTCTTTAGAAATTCACCACAATTAAAACATCAAGTATTTTGATTTCTAAGACTTTTAGCTATGGTTTGTTCTATATTAGCATGATGCTCCTGAAAACCAATGCCAGTTCTCTCTCTTATCCATTTGTCTATTAGGGCTCCTCATGCTTTCAACTGCTCTATTACATTCAGTATTCGAGTTTCCAAAGGCCAGTATTTCTATCGATGACTGATTTCAGGGTCTGATATGGCTCTATTTATACCTGAACCCAATCTCTGTAAGAAAACAGTAAATGATTCTGAAGGTTCTTTTGTAAATGAGGTAGTTTTTTTTTTCTCCTGACTCCTCAATCATATCCTAGGTTCTTAAAGCCCCAACAGATTGTTCAATTATGCCATCATCAGATCAGATTTGTTCTTTTAAATCAGCATAATGCCCTTCACCAAGCAGCTGGTCTTTAGTAACACACACACACACACACACACACACACACACCTCATGCACTCTAGTTTTGTGGCCTCATGCCTCCACCATGGTGACCATTGTAATTGTTGTCCAGCTTTAGAACAGCTGACACCAATCCCTTCCAACTTGGAGGATAACCTTATTATACATAGCCCAAGTTTTTAACATTTCTTTAACAAATGAAGAGTGCAAGCCATACAATAGCCTCTTTAAAATGCTTTAGATCTAGCATTCCTATTGGTTGCCAGGTCAGATCATCATCAGACATATGCTACACAAAGACTGGGAAAGGTGACAGTGTCTGTGTAGGCCCAAGCAAATCCTCTGGTAGTGCACTCAGCTGAGCACTATTCACTTGTACCTGTACTATTTCTTGCTCTTCCTGGCCCCTAGTTTCATGGAGATGCTATGGACAACCAGCAGTAAAAGCATATAGAGCAGGGCGAGCTAGCAATTTACCTTCTAGACTATCTTGCTTCCCTGTTTAATTGGGCGGTACATTCCCATTCCCAGTCATCAAGCCTGAACCCTGTTTTTCTCTTCCCACTGGCTCTTTTTGCTTCCCAAGCACTTCTCTCTCTATTCACAAACTCTCGACATGCTTAGCCAACTCTGCTGTCTTCTCTAACATAAGACAATTGTCAGCTTTCCCAATCTTTTTCAAAAGAGTACATATGAAAAACATGAAACAAAACCAAAACAAAAAAGCCTCCAGGAACAAGGTAGAAGACCACCCAAGGGCCATAGCTGCTATTGTGCCAACCTCCTTAAAGAACATTGCTAACTCCTCAAAACCTGACCTTTCCTCTACCACATTCAAAGATGAATTGCCCATATGTTAGGCACCATATGTAGGCTTAGATTTTTTTTAAACCTACTTTTAATTGGGTTCTCAAACACTTCCATTCAGAAACTGCTCATCATTCTTAGATAGTGAAATACTGAAAGCAGAACCAGCTAACTACAGAAAAGCCCAAATCAGGCTCTAAGTGCCTGGCTTTCTTGCAGGGCTCTGACTGCAAAACAGCTTACCCTGTGGAACAATGGACCATGCCAGGAAAGTTGGTAAGATAGAGTGGGTCTGAGACCCTGGAAACTTGGGTACACACACCTAAGATGGTAGGCACCTCCCTGCTCCCTACCAGATTCCTGGCCTGGAACTTCTGTGTGTCACACTCCCCACATCAGTCATGTAGCCTAAAACAGAGTTCTACATGCTAATGAGGTATCTAGAGGACCAGAGGGTTTAGCCAATAAGCTTCCCTTTCCAGACATTCCTCCTTGCAAAAAGTATTTAATCTCTGGTCCACCCTGAGAAGTTGGTACACATCCATTTTCCACGATGAACAACCAATAAACAGTTTGGAACCAAGGACAGTCTCTTCCTCGAAAGTGCTGTTGGGGAGCATGGGAAAGGACTTTGCCTACAGAGCTGCACTGTGCCTCCCATAGAAGGCCTCTGCACTTCCATACAACCACTGCTATCTTCACAGATAAGCTAAACTGGAGCTCCCATCCCCAGCCCAGGGTTAGATGCTGTCCTCAGCCAGAGGGCCCCCAATGGTCCTGGCCTCACTGCAACCCTGTGGACCCCTAATACTTCGTTTCTGACTTCTCTGGCTTTCTAGTGGCAACTAGATTCCCGGGAGTCAGGAAATGCCAGCTTTGACTTCCTACATCTCAGGCTGCATTTTCCCAACCCCTGATTGATGTCTTGCCACTTCTCTAAAGCCCATGCCCAACAGTGGATACTTCCTTCCACCCCAGAATGGAGGACATGGGTGACAATGACTCATCGCTAGCTTCTAACCACAGAAAATCCTTACATTGAATGATGGATCTTATGCATATCACAATGAAATTGTCCCCTACTTAGAATCTCCTGGTAATGTACTTGAACTATGAGATGATTGCTGACACTAAAGTCTGAAGAGATTAAAGAAAACTCAAAGCCCCATCACCATTACATTGTCAAAGTCATGGAGAGAGCCAGAAAAGTTGGTATGGACACAGCGATGTGACCTGGGCTCTAAGGATAAGCAAACATCTGTCTCCCACATTGCTATTATCTAACAGTGTTCTTATTTGTTTCAGCCATTGTGTTTATATGTGTAATCTATTCTTTATTATGCCTTTTGATAATTTAGAAGTTCATGGAATAGTCTGTTCGCTGTTTAAAGGGTAGTGATATTTCCAAAGGACACAGTATTTGTGCTAATAATGGGAAGATTGATACAAGTCCACTCCAATCCAGTCCTCTTTCCACTTTCTCATGTCTATGATATTAAGTGGTTTGGGGCCTTAAAGTAGCCATTAGGAATAAGCCATGATGGGGTTGGAGAGAGAGCTCAGCAGTTAAGGATGCTGGCTATCCTCATGAAGAACTAGAGTTCAGTTCCCAGCACCCATGTCTTGCAGCTTACAACCACCTGTTACTTCAGCTCAAGATCTGACCCCTTCCTCTGTGGACACATACACACACATACACACACACCTAAGTAAAAAATAGTAAAATACAATCTTAAAAAGAAGCCATGAATATACAGGAGATATAAAAGCCTCCACAGTAGCCCCCTAATTATTTGACTACTGTAAAAGTTTGGTATAAATTGACATATGACACTTAAAGCTACTAAGTAGATTTTATACTGTGATAAGTTATGTGGGATGCAGATTTCTCCATATATGGTTCTGCCAAAGCAATTGGTGCCATAATCTCTTTTCTGTCATCAATAGAGCCGAGCAAAACTGCACGCTATCTGGCTTACTTTAATATTATTTATCAAAGTCAAATTCAATGACATGAATTAAATAGTTGCACTTTCTATCAGAAGTTCAAAACTGATTCTACAGAATTTATACAGCACTTGCTATAGACTGTCTCGTCCTATGCTAGGCTTTTGTGCACATAGATATTTCATTGTTTTAAGAGAGGCATTTCATGTTACAACATGAACCCAACCCTATGGGCTTCAATCACCCCATGGACATCAAGCCCATCCGAGAGGCTCACAATCACAGTGAGTCACTCCATGGCTTCCAGTTCATCATTGTCATTTCACCGTTCTCTGGGGGAGGAAGCTATCCCTGGCCTAGATGATTTTGAGAGGAAAAAAAAAAATGAGCTTAACATGTTGTCAAGCTCATAAGCCCGGGAGAACTCTTAAGATCCCAAGACACATAGGCATGTCAAGATCAATCCTCAACTTGAGTAACACAAGCTCTGCCAAGCTGCTCTTCCTGGATGGTTGTGCTTCGAGGAACCGCAACAGGTGCGACATACAAGCATGGCTCTCTCTATCTTATAAGAAGAAAAAAACACATGATAAAAGAGAATCTGGGTAGGTACTTTTGGTAATTGGCGGTCCTATCTTTCTATGTCAATTAATGTAATCAAGACAATGCCCCACAGACTCATCTCCCAGGTGATTCTACAGCCTGTCAAGTTGATAATTAGTACTAACCATTCACAGCATGAAGCAGCTCTACCCTATGCGAAGTCATAATAACTCAGAAGATACGTTTAAAAAAAAGTTGTATTAGGATACTCTTCATCCATCATGATACATTCAATTAAAATGTATGACGAAAGGGCCTGACCATATTCATAGAGTTGTACCACTGTCACTACAATAAATCAGAATGTTCTCCTCATCCTCAAATAGACCTCACGCTCAACAGCAGTCACTCACCTTTCTCTCAATACCTCTCATCTCCAAATAACCACTAACCTACTTTATGGAGTTGGCTTCATAGGACACTTCACACCTATGAAAACACACAGTCTGTGCCAGGCTGAGCTAAAACAAAGGTCTCATCTCACGTTCTGTGGTCGTGTGTGAAAGTTCTCATCTCTCCATCTTCCAGAGCCACTTAGTAGCACCCTGGTTGTAGCTTTCCTGGCCTATGTGATGTTTCTCTATGGCCTTGACTTTGCCTATCCTGATTCCTGAGTCACCGGGCATCTTTTTATATACTTAGTGGAAGTTTACACTTTTTTGGAGAAATACTTGATCCAGTCTTTTACCAAATTTTTAATTGGGTTGTCTTTCCAGGTCCTTTTATCATATGTAGTCACAGCAACTCTTGATACATTCCCTTATAGCCCTATCAGCTAAATGATTTGCAAATACTGCCCCCCCCATTCTGGGGGCTATCTTTTCATTTGCTCCATATTGGTGTAGCTGAAAGGGAAAGTGCCTCAGGTAGCACATATGCTCAGCGTGCATGGAGACTTGAGTTCAATCTACAGGAAAACAAAACAACCCATAGATACCTTTAGCCCTGGTGTAGTCAACTTATCTATTACTTCTTTTGATATATGTACTTTTAGTTTTGTAGTTAAAAGTTCAAGGCCATCCTTGGCTATTCAATAACTCAAAGACACAAGGAGGAGGGGGAGAAAGGAGAAAAGCTGGGGAGAAGCAGCAGCCTCTATTCTGAGCTCATGAGAACGCGGACCTCTTCACCTGAGTTTTAGAGCTTTTACTTTCTGATCCACAACTCCTATCCACAAGTTCATCTTTGCGTGTGGCATGGCATAGGAGTCTAGTTCCATTGCTTTGCATGGTGCTGTCCAACTGTGATAGGCTTCCTTTAAAAACTATTCTTTCTCTAGCCAATATTTGGCAGCTTGATAAAGAATTAAACCACATGTATGTGCACATTTATAATGTCTGTCTCCATGCCAGATCATCTCCGCCTTGGTTCTTATAGTTTTATAGGAAACTGTGAAATCAGTAAGGAGTAAGAACCTTGTCTTTTTTAGGGTTGTCTTAGTTATCCTGGGTCTCTGGTGTATTCATATGAATTTTAGGACCAGCTTGTTGATTTCTGTCCCCATAACAGACTTTTGAGAGAATGGGTGGGACTTCTAGGTCAACTGGGGCATAGTAACATTTAAACAGTTTTAAATCTTTTGAATTATAAACACAAGATGGTTGTTGGTTTGTTTGTTTTGCAACCCTTCAGGAAATACAATTTTTGTACAGGAATTAGAATTAAGATGCTATAGGACACTTGCAGAAATGGAAAGCTGTCTGCTGTCTGTCCATCTTCACAATGCCTGGCTCTTGTGTTCCCTACGGCAAGCCCATTGTATTTATTGCTCCTCAATCAGGACATTGTCTATCAAGATTGATAAGACTTTTTAAACAGATCAGAAACTATTGAAAATCAGAATTGAGATTTGAAGTTGAGTACAGCTAACTCCAATGTGTACATATTTCCCATTATCGCCCTTCGGGTCAGTAGTCCTTGGGTTTGACTGGCTGTCTGCCAGCTCATGTTTAAGAGCTATAGACCAACTAAGTAACTACTTAATCCATTGAATGCACATCTGTCTCCTTAGGCTCTTTCTCTTAAATTGCATTCCTACCTTTGCATAGGACTGTCTCAACCTGCTGCCTCAAAAGTAAACCCTGGGAGTTTCTTCCCATTTTTGCAGGTTCTCAATGCTAAGCTGCTGGAGCTTCAGTTCTTCACATACCGAGCATCATGGGGAGAACTGTCCCAGTGTTCTTAAATATTCTGCTTCTATTAATAATCACAGCAGCATTTGGGTTTTAATAATAACACAATTCCATGGCACCTCTCATCTTGCTCAAAAAAAAAAAAATTACAGACATTTGCAAACCACAGCCTTATACCAATCAATATGACAGTGTGGGAAAAGCAGCACAATTTCCAGACAGATTTTTCTTCTCTCCTTTCTTGTTAACAGTTGGAAGTCTTCTCTCCTAGCAAATAACACTGTAGAGACAAAGACCAGAGAGGAGGAGCCGACGCTTGAGATGGTGTATTTTTAGTCATTTTGATTAAATTATGGAGATGTGAAGTTGATAATTTATTGAAGGGGAACAGGGAAGTCTATGTAAATGTTTGCAGATGAATAATTAATGTGACTTTCCGACATCACTAGGCCTTTAATTAGAGTCACTGTAAAACAAAGCAAGAACCAAAGAGCACAATTATTACTGAGGCTAATTGTAACTTTCCTAAGCAGCCGGTTCAGAGCTGTGGCTTAATTTGCATCTTTAAGGGAAGTCAGACCATACCTAGGGTGGCACTTGCTTTTTATCCCACTTTAACTGTTTCCCTGCAAACCAAAAATCTATCAATACGTTAATGATTTTTTTCCTACTAAAAGTATTACCCAGGAAGTTTAGGATTTGTGTATTTTTCTTAATGTACTAATGTTTATGACAACAATGTTTATGTATTTTTTAATGTACTAATTTTTATGGCAATGATGTTTGTGTAGTTGGCTGCTTAGAAGGTGAAGGGAATGCACAATGATTCTAATGCCAGTCACCGGTGCTGTCTGTGGCCTTGAAGCATTAGGCTGAGATGTTCTACATCTCTCCATTGTCTCTCTTCCACTCTCTGTTCCATCTTCTTAGCTCCATATTTTCAGGTTCTTCCACTTATTGTTAGTCTGTCTCTAACCACTCTGCTTTCGTCCCTCTTCCCCCACTCAGAAACCCTTTATTCCTTATACCTCCAAGAAGCTGACTCAACCTGTCTGAGGCCTTGATAGTTACGACCCAGCTTTCTTCTCGAGCGGTGATTGTTTTCTGGGGTGACATAGTGTGAGAGAGGGGCGGTACCTAATGACCAGAAGGTCCACTGGTTCAGAATCTACAACTTGTTCAGTGCTCTGAACTCTTCTGCCCTGACTCATAGTTTCTGACATAAACAGCAGGACCCAAAGAAGGGTTAACGTGAACTGGATAAATAAATAATTCATAGCAAGAGATAGAATATCCAAGGGCATTTATTCATCAGCTAATCAACGTGATCACCTTCTGAGAGAAAAACAAAATGAGGATCAGAAGACTGTCTAAATACAACCAGAAAACCATCTTAAGAGGCTTTAAGGAGTGTTTGTAGGAAGCTGGAGCATCCTGGAAGTTTTTCTCATTGGAAACAGAGTGTGGTAGGGGGTGTACCACCCAAGCTAAGGGTAAGTTATAGATGATGAAAAAGTTAGGATGGATGCCAGTAAGATGAGCTGTTCAAGAGATGAGATGTGATGTGAGTTCTTCCATGTTTTAGAATCTCTATTAAATCATAAAAATTAAAACAGAACAAAACAAAACAAAACCCAAACAACTAGATAGCAAAGTCAAAACACATAACATTTATTTAAAAGTTAAATAATAGCATATTCCTGGAAACCACAAAACCCAAATAATAGAGATGAACCACTAATAGCCACAAATGATGTCTAGTATAGACATGTTTGTGAAAGACAGAAGCACGGTAACTGGGCACTTTCTGATAGATGCACCTCTATCACTTGAAGATTTTTTCTGCCCCAAGAAGCAACTTTCCTGGCTTCTCTCATCTCAGAGGAGACAGTGGTGTATCTGACCAGTAGATTTGGGGAGAATAAACCGGATGTGCTTGTCTTTCAGTCCCCCTCCTTCCCAGGGGCAACTTACAAAGAGGCTCAGTCGCTTCTCTACTCCTCCAGGGCTGGCCCTATACTAGGAGGAGGTGCTGCATGGAGGATGAAGCCAGTTCACACTGGAACCCTACACCAGCAAGCAAGTTTCTTTAACAGATCAAAGCCAAAGCCCCCAATTCTTAAAAGTCTCTCAGTAGCAAAGGTAAAATGTGGGCTTTGTTTCCCCTCTTTTATTTCTCCAACTGTTTAGACTCTAAGTCAGAAAGAAAACACATTTACTGACATCGTAAAACAGACCTAAAGAGGGAATACTTCAGAGATGGTGGGGTTTTGTTCTTGCTCTTTAATTCGAGAGCAGTTTGTGTGGGTCACAGTGTGATGCAGTGGTGGCGTGCTCTGTTGGCACTGTCCAAGTTCCAACGTCAGCCTCTTTACTCATGTGTTGTGCTACACATTCAACCCCTGCGATCTATTTTCCATCCAAAAATACAGGAGTGTTAATTCTTACCTCCTATAGCTATTGTGAGTGGCGAAATAATAAAAATACAAGAGGCAATATCCAGGCTGTATAATGTATTGTGTCTTCTACAAGTATGCCACCCCTGCTTTTAGTGTGGACATGACTTGCCATAAGACAGAGTTCTCTGAAGCAAAAACCGTGTCTGATTATAAGAACTGCACAGCTCCCAGCATGGAACAGAGCCTAACATGTTTGTTGTGTGGATGGATGAAACTGGAGGTAAGGTTGAAAGCCCAAGGCAGGAGCCCTGTTCTTCAGTGAAGAGCCCTGTTCTTCTCTTTTACTAAGAGAAAAGTTATCGCTTCAGCTTACTTCACAGTTTATCATAAGGCTAGAAAGTGTGTTTTATAATTATTGGCAAATGTATTTCGTTCAAATGTGCTTGGAAACTATATTCAAAAAAAAAAGTCTGTTATCCAATCGTGAATCTTTGCTGCCCTCTAGTGGAAGAAAAACACAAAGCAGTTACCAGTGTTGGCCTCAGCAGCTGATGACCAGAGGTGGATATGATCTAAATGCTTTGTGGTCATACATAAAATTACCAAAGAATAAATAAAAATTGTAAAAGTCATTTCTGAATAAACAGCTTTTCCTCATAAGTTTATATCCCATGCAGTTGCCCTCATACCTTTTTACGTTTTTTTCCCCAACATTTAATATCTCAGACAACAATTTATTTGCATTCTGAATGATAATCTGGAACATTGTTTCACTTTTTAAATTTTGCATCAGTTATATCCAGTTTTGAAATAAGAAACATGAAGATCGGAAAGCAGTTGCGGGTAGAAAATCTCATTTAGAAATGCAACGGGTGTCAAGTGCCCTCGGGTTCCATTCTCACGTAGACGTGCATAGTTAATCCTGCGCTCTAACTTCAGATTACATGCCAATTTTAGGTCACTCAGATGCCTACAGCGGGGTCCCAAAGAATCCTTAATTCAATCCAAACACATTTCTGAGTCCTGAGGAGCTTCAAAACTCAGTAAAGGGAAGGTTGGTTGGAACATAACAACATAAAAAGACAGGCTTTGCATGTTAAAAGGAAAATCCGTGGCCACATGTGCAGCTCTGTAAGGCAGGCTGCGATCTGTCAGGATACCGTTGTACTTATACAACTCCAGAGACTGCAGAGAAGGAAGGCTGACAGTGCAAATGCTTCCTAAAGTAGGCGGAAGGTGAGTGGGCTCTGGAAGGGTGGGTAAGGTGCTCAATAAATAAGTCAAGGAAGGCGTCTTTGGAGAGGTCAGAAGTAGAACACTGGATTAGAAGAGTACAGCACCAACCTCAAGGAAAGGTCTCACCAGGAGCCGCCGCGGTGGTGGGCATGTTCAGAAAAGCAATCGAAGTGTACAGCCTAGTTAGAACCCTGTGAGGAGGACCACTAAGACGCATCAAACCCAGACTTTGTCCGCTTTGAAAAGTTGTTGAAAAATTTATAAGGGATCACAATGATTTTAGAGAAAAATTATAACCTCCAAGGTTAAGAAGAAAGCTAAAGGGGTCAGTTTTAGAGGGGATGTGACACAGCCCAGACATGAGGATCAGAACTGTTGCTGTCATGGCGATCGGGATAGAGAGAGATTGCCTCAGGAGGAAAAGCCAAGGCTCTCAGCAGCCGACTGATGCCAAAGTGAATACGCCTGGAAAACTAGTGTGAGAATGGACAGGTCTCTGAGGTTTCGAGTCTAAGCATCTAAGAGCATGTGGGAGCCCAGAAAACATAAATCACGGGGTTGCAGAAGCCTCGGCATTATACTGTTTGGCACTCGTGCTTAAAGGACAAAGTTATTCTGGTGTCTGCTACTACTTACTGATTTTACACTTATCAACAAGAGAAGGAAGCAGACAGGAGATCAAAAATGTATAACTTCACAGTTCACCATATTTAAATGTGTAACAAAAATCTAAAAGTTACCTTTGATCGTAAGTTTTTAAGACTTGTTTTATTTCATATTTATTTTTATTTTCTATTTGACACCAATTGGGCAAATATATGTAATATAATGTAGTTTCCGTGCATGGATGCATTTTGCAGTGATCAAAGCAGGGTCACTGCATGCCCACCGTCTCAAACATTTATCTTGTCTCCGAGGTGGAATGTTCAAAAATCCTCTCTTCTGGACACTTCCAAATGTGCAAAGCATGACTGTTCATTGTAGTTACAGAGCTGTGCAAAGGAACTGTGACTCATTATCTGACCCTCCCTGGGCCTGGTCCAGCTCTGGAAAACCATCATTCTTTTCTAGATTTCTGAGATGAACGCTCACCGTCCAAACCCTGGAGACAGGATAATGAAATATGAGTCACTCAGTGTTGGACTTATTTCTCATCCTACACTTAAAATCTTAAGACCTCTGAGTAATTCAAGCATTGCCTGGTAACTGGTTACACTGCTTCCATCACATCCCCTCCTTACCTCCCTCCCCTACACTAGGGACAGAAACCCTAGCATGATGCAAGCACTCTACCACCAAGCTCTACCCATAGCCATCCCGTCATACTATAGAGTATGAGTCCTTTATTTTTCATATTAAAGTTCTTTTTAGAATATTCAAGCTATGAGGTTTAAGAGCTATTTTCTATACTATGGATATTGTCTGACACACAGCACATGTTTGAGCACAGATTTTAAATTTAAGTTAATTTTAACTGAACTGTGTTAGAACTCATCTCCCAAGAACGGAGGTAATTCGTAGAAACACCACCTTTGGTGGCCTAAGCCCTCCACCTCCCTCTGCAAATCACTGTGTTTGAAGTACTGAGATGCGGCATCAGAAATAGGAGTGTTAGCCAAATAACTCCAAGTGATGGCACTGCACTCTTCTCCCCGTGAAGGTTGGCCATACAGTTAGCTCCCTCTTGACCCACAGGATCCCATTCATCTTGCTACACTGAAGATGCCAATTACAGGGGAAAACAAACACACCCTTGTGCTTGTAGGAAATCCTCCTCGCATACATGGTTCAGAATTATAACAAAATATGCTTTTTAAATGCACATGAACATCCCTGAGATACATCATATGCTTGGCTATAAATCAAGCATCAACTGGTTTTGAAGGATTGTGTCCCACACCAAGGAGGCACTGGTCATATTTGGTTGTGAACTCTAGAAATGTCCTATAAAGAAATCACCCAACAGATTGTGGGCACTTAATGTAAGTACAGAATATCTCAACAATTATGCTAACGTACTGATTCTTTGTTGCAATGTTGATAGTTTGAGACTTATTTAAGTAAGATACCATCAGTGTATTTTAACTTAATCATACAAAGTATATTCATAAGCTGGAGTGAAATTAAATGAGGGCTTAATAACACAAAAAGAAGCAGGGAAAAGGTGGGGATGGATTTAGGAAATACTCTGAGATGATTCTAACTGTAAAAAGAATTAGCCAAACAATGCATAAGAACAATATATAGAAGAAAAAAGTATAGCTTACCAGCCCAAGTGCTAATTGATAACTTAAACTCTTCTGTAAGAATACATAAAGAGGACTGTCTAAGGTGGGACAGCAGGAGGCACAGGCAGCAGAAGCAGCTAGGACAGGGTCCTTCCAGCATCCCTTTGCACCCAGGAGGTGGGACCATTCCACAGCCCTCTGTGCACCATTCCTGCCAGCGACAAGCTTGTCTCCAGAGAGTGCTCAGACCCCGGGTTTCAGGTGAGACCTCCATTTTCTCTCCAATGACTGTCTAAGGAGGGGTCAGCCAGGAGGCACAGGCAGCAGAAGCTGCAGAGCAGCTGGGACAGGGTCCTTCCTGCATCCTTCTGCACCCAGGAGGTGGGGCTGTTCCACAGCCCCCTGTGCACAGGTCTTTCCAGGAGAGAGCTGGTCTCCCACAAGTGCTGACACAGGCTTACAGACCTACAGGAGGAACAACCACCAGCCAGAGACAGCAAGAACATCTAACACTAGAGATTAACAGATGTCAAAAGGCAAACAGAATCTTACGAACAGAAACCAAGACTACTTGGCATCATGAGAACCCAGTACTCCAATCACAGCAAGTCCTGGATACTCCAACACACTGGAAAAGCAAGATTCAGATTTAAGGTCATATCTCATGATGCTGATAGAGGATTTTAAGAAGGACATGAATAATTCCCTTAAAGAAATACAGGAGAACATGGGTAAACAGGTTGAAACTCTTAAAGAGGAAACACAAAAATCCCTTAAAGAATTACAGGAAGGAGTGACAGAGGAGGTTCAGCATCCTCCTCTGCCCCTTCCCTGCAAGTGGAGGGCCTACCTCCAGAGAGCGCCTTAAGCCAGAGACCAAGGCGGCATCCACCATTTTCTCTCGGGTAAGGTTCTGAGACTGGAGCAGCCAGCCCGGAGGCGCCTTAAGCCAGAGACCCGGGCGGGAATCGCCATTTTCTCTCGGGTGAGTTTCT
>NW_022196894.1:36755933-36765224 GCF_008632895.1 Mastomys coucha | reverse complement strand
CTCCTCTGTTGAGGGACATCTGGGTTGTTTCCAGGTTCTGGCTATTATAAATAAGGCTGCTATGAAGAAATGGACAATTTTCTAGACAGATACCAGATACCAAAGTTGAATTAAGATCACACAAATGATCTAAACAGTCTCATATCCAGTAAGGAAATAGAAATAGTCATTAATAGTCTCCCAACCAAAAAAAAAAAAGCCCAGGACTAGATGGGTTTAGTGCAGTTTTATCAGACCTTCAAAGAAGACCTAATACCAATACTCCTCAAACTATTCCATACAATAGAAACGAAAGCTACTCTACCCAATTCATTCTATGAAGCCACAATTACTCTGGTACCTAAACCACAGAAAGACCCAACAAAGAAAGAGAACTTTAAACCAACTTCCCTTATGAATATTGATGCAAAAATACTCAATAAAATTCTCGTAAGCCAAATCCAAGAACACATCAAAACGATCATCCATCATGATCAAGTAGGCTTCATCCCAGGGATGCAGGGATGGTTCAATATACGGAAATCCATCATTGTAATTCACTATATAAACAAACTCAAAGGAAAAAAAAAACATGATCATTTCATTAGATGCTGAAAAAGCATTTGACAAAACCCAGCACTCCTTCATGATAAAAGTCTTGGAAAGATCAGGAATTTAAGGTCCATACTTAAACATAATAAAAGCAATATACAGAAAACCAGTAGCCAACATCAAACTAAATGGAGAAAAACTTGAAGAAATGCCACTAAAATCAGTGACTAGACAAGGCTGCCCACTCTCTCCCTACCTATTCAATATTGTACTTGAAGTCCTAACCAGAGAAATTAGACAAAAGATCAAAGGGATGTAAATTGGAAAGGAAGAAGTCAAATTATCACTATTTGCAAATGATATGATAGTATATTTACGCAATCCCAAAAATTCCACCAGAGAACTCCTAAGCCTGATAAACAACTTTAGCAAAGTAGCTGGATATAAAAATCAACTCAAGCAAGTCAGTGGCCTTCCTCTACACAAAGGATAAATAGGCTGGGAAAGAAATTAGGGAAACAACATCCTTCACAATAGTCACAAATAAAATAAAATATCTTGATGTGACTCTAACTAAGCAAGTGAAAGATCTGTATGACAAGAACTTGAAGTATCTGAAGAAAGAAATGAAAGAAAATCTCACAAGATGGAACTGGCAGAATTAATAAAGTAAAAATGGCCATCTTGCCGGAAGCAATCTACGATTCAAAGCAATCCCCATAAAAATTCCAACTCAATTCTTCACAGAGCTAGAAAGAGCAATTTGCAAATTCATCTGGAATAATAAAAATCATAAGATAGCAAAAACTATTCTCAACAATAAAAGAACTGGTGGAATCACCATCCCTGACCTCAAGCTGTACTACTGAGCAATTGTGATAAAAACTGCATGGTATTGGTACAGTGACAGGCAGGTAGATCAATGGAACAGAATTAAAGACCCAGATATGAACCCATGCATCTATGGTCACTGGATCTTTGACAAAGGAGCTAAAACCATCCAGTGGAAAAAAGACGGCATTTTCAACAGATGGTGCTGGCTCAACTGGTGGTCAGCATGTAGAAGAATGCAAATCAATCCATTCTTATCTCCTTGTACAAAGCTCAAGTCCAAGTGGATCAAGGATCTCCAAATAAAACCAGATACACTAAAACTAAAAGAAAAGAAAGTGGGGAAAAGGAGCCTAGAGCACATGGGCACAGGGGAAAGTTTCTTGTACAGAACACCAATAGCTTATGCTCTAAGATCAAGAATCGACAAATGGGACCTCATAAAGTTGCAAAGCTTCTGTAAGGCAAAGGAAACTATCAATAGGACAAAAGGATAACCAACAGATTGGGAAAAGATTTTTACCAATACTATATCTGATAGAGGGCTAATATCCAATATATACAAAGAACTCAAGAAGTTAGCTCCAGAGAACCAAATAACCCTATTAAAAATGGGGTACAGAACTAAACAAAGAACTCTCAACTGAGGAATACCAAATGGCTGAGAAGCACCTAAAGAAATGTTCAACATCCTTAGTCATCAGAGAAATGCAAATCAAAACAACCCTGAGATTCCACCTCACACCAGTCAGGTGACAGCAGATGCTGGAGAGGTTGTGGAGAAAGAGGAACATTACTTCATTGCTGGTGGTGTTGCAAGCTGGTACAACCACTCTGGAAATCAGTCTGGTGGATCCTCAGAAAATTAGACATAGTACTACTGGAGAACACACCAATACCACTTCTGGGCATATACCCAGAAGATGCTCCAACATGTAATAAGGACACATGCTCCACTATGTTCATAGCAGCCTTATTTATAATAGCCAGAAGCTGGAAAGAATCCAGATGTCCCTCAACAGAGTAATGGATACAGAAAATGTGGTACATTTACACAATGGAGTACTACTCAACTATTAAAAACAAAGAATTTATGAAATTCTTAGGGAAATGGATGGATCTGGAAGATATCATCCTGAGTGAGGTAACCCAATCACAAAAGAACATACATTGTATACACTCACTGATAAGTGGATATTAGTCCAGAAGCTCAGAATACCCATGATACAATTCACAAACCATAGCAAACTCTAGAAGAAGGATGACCAAAGTGTGAATATAAAGTGTGGAGCAAAGACTGAAAGAAGGACAGTCCAGAGATCCACCTGGGGATCCTTCCCAAACACAATCACCAAACCCAGACACTATCGTGGATGCCAGCAAGTGCAGGCTGACAGGAGGCTGATATAGTTGTCTCCTGAGAGGCTCTGCCAGTGCCCAACTAATACAGAAGTGGAGGCTCACAGTCATCATTGGACTGAGCACAGGGTCCCCATTGAAGGAGCTGGAGAAAAGGACCCAAGGAGCTGAAGGGGTTCGCAGCCCCTAAGGATGAACAACAATATGATATAAGCAGTACCCCTAGAGCTCCCAGGGACTAAACAACCAACCAAAGAGTGCATGGTGAGACTCAGGGCTCCAGCTGCATATGTAGCAAAGGATGGCCTAGTTGGTCATCAAGACAGGAGAGACCCTTGGTCCTGTGAAGGTTCTATGCTCCAGTGTAGGGGAATGCCAGGGCCAGGAGGCATGAGAGAGTGGGTTGGTAAGCAGGGGGAGGGGGGAAGGAATAGGGGTTTTTTTCAGAGGGGAAACCAGGAAAGGGGAAAACATTTGAAATGTAAATAAAGAAAATATCTAATAAAAATTTCTTTAAAAAAAGAATATATAAAGAGAAAAACTACACAGAAGGAATAAATAATAAGTAGTAAGGATTAGAAAAGTGATAAAAATAGAGAAGAGAAAATATCAAATTGATTCTTCTGAAAGAAAATTTTGACACATTTTCATTAGAGTAATTACACACAAAAAAAGAGATGACATTCAAGTGGCTAAAATTAGGAGAAGGAAGAGAAATGAAGGAAGGAGAGAGAGAGAATAAAGAAGGATAAGGCTTTGGCCAGACACACAAAAAAGAAGATGAGAAAGGAGAAAAGGAAAAGAGGGATCAAAGCTAATGCTAACTTGATCTTAAGAAGGAAAAATAAAACCAATGCTAGATTTTAATGACATTCCTGATTCCAAGTTAGATGGCAAAGCTATAGACACACGAATCTGGCACAGGAATAGACGTAAAGTCAACAGAACAGAGTAGATAGAAACCCATACATGCTACAATAACCCAATTTTTGACAAAGATTTCAAAACCATACAGCAGAGAACAGACAACCTCTTTAACAAGCAGCACGGAAAGTAGGTTTCCACGAGAAATCCTAAATCCTTTTCTCTCACCCCGTGCAAAACAAAATCAACATCATACAGATCAAAGAGCTGAAGCTCTTAAACCCTTTGAGGAAAAGGAGCAGAAAACACTTAAAACATCAGCATAAGCCACTCGAAAAAGAATGGCTGCAATCCAACCCCAGTTCTAGGAATGAGAAATCTCCTTTCGCATTGTTGGTCAGAGGAGTCCAAGGGACCTCCAAAGGATCTGAAGCTATGGCCGTTGCCTTTGGTTGAAGGTGAGGCCCTACTGCTGAAAGGTCTTCATACCGAGTACTCAAGCTAGATTTGATCTGAAAGCCTCCTCCTTGCAGACTAGCTTTCCCAGTACCAGAAGGTACTGCCATGATGCCAAGAGAGAGAAGACAATAATAGCCCTGCCCAGCAGTGGTGTCTTCGAGCTACAACAGTGAACTCAGCAAGACATCCCTAAAGGTGCAATAGTGATACTCATATCTTGGTAGCAACAGCAGCTGTCCAACTGAACTTAACCTCCCTGGTACTAGAAACCTACCCAATTCCCAGGGCTAATGATGGCATGAATCTAGCAGGAGAACTTACTATCACCACTTCACTAAACCAGCATAATCCTTCACTGCATTCTATATACCCTTATACCTATAGCTCTCACCTCGCATCGAAGAAGCCTCTCTTTGCATCAAATGGAGACCATTACAGAAAACCGCAACTGATCAAACTGCAAAGACCAAAGGATCATGGACTGCCAAGACCCAGTGCATATATCTAAAGCATAATTATTGTACCTGAGGCTCGGACAACATCAGGAAAGAGAGATAGAAAGATTGGAAGAGCCAGAGGATCAGGAAACCTACTGTGAGACCGTGTCTCCTAGAAACGAAGGGGATACTATACCCATAATACCTCAACATTATGGCTGCCTAAAAAGGACTTGAACAATAACATTAGTAGACATGCCATTGTAAAAGGGAGAAATCTCATAGGACCCGAGGCCTACACAGAGAACTGAAGGTAACAACTAAGAATTGCTAAGAGAGGGAAAATTAGTTGTTCCCAGCAACAAGCCCCTTAATTGGGTATCCAATTCCAGGTGGTCTTTCCTGAAGTCAAAGACACACAGGCAAATGGACTCAGGAGGCCACATTCTAATAGGTATGCATTTACACATATATGTTACAAAAACAATTCAAGAAAAAGAGCCTAAGCTGGGCAGTGGTGGCACACACCTTTAATCCCAGCACTTGGGAGGCAGAGACAGGCGAATTTCTGAGTTTGAGGCCAGCCTGGTCTACAGAGTGAGTTCCAGGACAGCTAGGGCTCTACAGACAAACCCTGTCTCGAAAAACAAAAGAAAGAAAGAAAGAAAGAGAGAGAGAGAGAGAGACAGACAGAGAGAGAGAGAAGGAGGGAGGGAGGGAGGGAGGGAGGGAGGGAGGGAGGGAAGGAGGGAGGGAGGGAGGGAAGGATGGAAGGAAGGAAGGAAGGAAGGAAAGAAAAAAAGAAGAGCCCATACATTTGAGAAGGAGTGAGTCTGGGTAAATGGAAGGGGTTTAAGGGAAAGAAGGGAAGTGGAAAATGATGTGATTATATTTTAATTTAAAAAATAAAAAATTTTTAATTAAAAAATTAAAAGACTACCCTGAGATTCCATCCCAATTAGAACATCAATCACTAAGAAAATAGCAGATGATGTCAGTGATGCGGTTATAAGGAGACACACACTGTTTATGGGACTGTAAACTCATCCAGTTACTATGGCAATCAGTATGAAGGCTTCCCAAACCTACATAGATATTCCACACTACCCAGACTTCTAGATCTCCACTCACAGGCCTCCAAGTCAACATCCCACAGAGACCCTTGCGCATCAGTGTTGACTACAACACAAGTCACAACAGCTGGGTACTAATTAGACCAGCCCAGGTGTTCATCGATAGAGGGGTAAAGAGGACGATGTAAACATGCACAACGGATGAACTTGATTCAGCCACAAAGAACCAAGTTGTGGGCTGGTGAGATGGCTCAGTGGATAAGAGCACTGACTGCTCTTCCAAAGGTCCTGAGTTCAATTCCCAGCAACCACATGGTGGATCACAACCATCTGGAGATCTGACGCCCTCTTCTGGTGTGTCTAAAGACATTTACAGTGTACTTAGATATAATAATAAATAAATCTTTAAAAAAAAAAAACCAAGTTGTGTTGTTTGCAAGAAAATGGATACAACTGGAGAATTAAGTCAGTTTCAGAAAGACAAATATTGTCTGTTTTCTTCTATTTGTGGCCCTTACACATTATATACATAAAACGTGTAGGCATATTTGACTTGAAAATATACATGAAGCTGTCTAGGGGACAAAGAGGAGATGGTAGGGGTGTTTCCTGGGAAAATGTTCAATGTATAATACTTGTATGAAAATGTCCATGGGCAACAGTACCACAATGAATATACACCGTGAAAAACAGTTTTAAAAGAGAGGAGGGAAGGAAATAAGGAAAACTATCTCTATTTTTGTGTAATGTGAAGATACATTTAAAAATTCTAAGGAATTAGAAGTAATAAGCAATGTCTCAAAAGACCAGACCTATATCCACACTTGAGCAAAGGACATCCATAAAGACAGGCTCCGTGGGGCAGACCTCAGTGTTCAAGAGTTGTCTTGATGCCAGCAAAGACCCACGAGTTCTTCTGCCTACCAGTTATGTCCTGCAAGCGCACAAAGAAAGCTCAGGTCCCAGTGGTTCCCGGTCCTCCCCCTAACAGGTTCACTTCTTTGACAAGCCACTGATACCTCCTAGGAACTGGAAGTAGGAGAGAGTTGGTGGTGGTGGTGGGGGTGGATGGGTAACTTACTTTTGGTGATTACAAAACCACCAGCCCACACAACCCTTCTGCTGCTGTGTCTGGTGGCAAGCACTGTGTAGCCCTGAGTGATGTGTAATGTTCTCTTTTCTAAGTGTATGAGACTCAGGAACTGTCCTCTGCCCTAATCTCCGAGATGGCGGCTGTCAGATTATCTTACCAGACTTACTTCAAAGTCTGCATAGATATCCTTCAAGTAAGATGGCAGAATAGAAACTGATCATCCCAAGAGAGGATGAGCTTCAAGAGGGTTACAAAGAATATATGTGAATATATAAGATGGGGACAGAACACCTAAAACACAGAATGAAACAGGGGTGGCAGGTCGGAAAGTAGCAAGGTCAAACAGCTCAAGCAGTACAGCCCCCATTGCGGACTCAGGGGTGAGGGGAATCAGAAGACCCCTGGGAAAGGTAAGTTACCACCGTTCTAGGGAAGAGACACAAGACGAATCCACAGCCCACACTAGCCTCAAGTTCATTGTGAGTTTGGTGAGACAAATGCTTGGGTTAGCACTAGACAGAAACCTCATTTTGTTTCTCTAAACGATAAGGAGGGCAGGGGCCAGGTGCTCTTTTGACAAACTCTGTTGCTTGAAACTGAACAAGTAGGGGGGAAGGGGTGCGGAGGGTAGCGATGATCATAGGAAGAATACGTTTAGCCTGCCACAAGCAGTAAGATCTGATGGGGACAAGCTCAAAAGTGTCAAGAAACTGGCCGGGTGCAGACTGTGATATGCAGAAGTGACATAACCCCATGCTCAGCGGCTAGGAGGAGCGTAGTTCATCAAATAAGGAACGTCTTAGATAACTCTCAGTCTTGGAGTTGGCAGGCCTAGCAAACAAGCCTACCAGTCTTTGCTGCAGAGACTGAAAACTGAAAGTCTAGTGGTCAACTTCGACATCCACAGCGGCATCTTGGCAACCGGGAGATGAGCTCAACAGAGGCAGAGCGGAGCCACTGTCATTGGTAACTGGTGGTAACCAGCCCTCCCCCCTCCTCAGCCCCCAGGAACCCCCTTCCTCGAAGAATGTGAAGAAGCAGAGGAACTCGGTTAAGGGAAATGGCCAAGATAACAGGCTTTTGGTAGCTGCTTCAAGCAGAGGGACTTGGAGATCGTGCGGAAGAAGCAGAAAGGGATAATTGAGGATGAACCCAAGTAGCTTTGTGGCTTTGTGTCCAACGCTCTTGCCCTATGCCTGTGTGTCTGGAGCCAGTCCCACCATGCTGAATCACAGGTCCCAGCACAGATGGCATCCCCTTTCTCCCAGTCTGCAGTGGGTTCCTTTTGTGTTTCCTTCCCCTCCTCAGGTAGCCTCTCTCCTTCTGGGCCACTCCTGGAGGAGAATGAATTACCCCTTCCCAGTGTTTTTTATTCCTGTGGGGCACACCACAAAAGATTAGATGTAGCTTTGTAATAAAAAACAAGTATAAAGACAGATGTGTCACCTGCACAGTGCTACAGTTGCTTCCCACACTCCCAACACAATAGGAAGACAGGGACTCATGCCCAGCTAGGGCAGCAGCCTTCCCAAGAGGTATCCGGAGGAGTCTCGGGAGGGTGAGATAACCCAGGCTACACACACACTGCAAAGACACAGGGAACCACTGGTAAACAAAAGGGAATCTGCTAAAGTGAAGAGAGCTCTGACAGGCACTATGCATCTGTCTAAAACGGGCTGAACACCAGCATACACAAATGTAAGAAATAAAATAAACAAGAGTCACAAGTTCAACACTCACTAGCCCAATACTCAAGGACTTCAAAAAGTGTTTTCAACATTTTAGTTGGTTTCTTTTTTACTCCTGTACCCCACAACTACCACCCCATCATTTTGTTTTGTTTGATTTGAGCCTCACAGAACTATGGCCTGGAAGTTGACATGCAATTACTAAGGGTAATCTTAAATTTCTGATCCTCTGTTTCCCAAATGCTTGGAATTGCAGGGTCTACCATCTCATTTATACAATACTAGCAATCAAACGCAAAGCTTTATGCGTTCTGGGAGGACAATGAACTGTATCTCCAGCCCCTCTTTTCCTTAGACTTTTATAGTGAGTTTTTACAGTATTATATTCAATTATTTTATTATTGTCATATTTTCATATAATTTTGTTTGTACACAACTCTTCAACAACTGAGCTTAAACAGGAAAGCATGACAGATGAAGATTTCAAAAGCTTATTAATAAACATGGCAAAGACCTCAAAAAGTACACAAGAAGATTAACTCAAGACCTGGAAAAGAAAGAAACATAGAGGAAAAGTTAAAAAATATACAATAAAATCAGCAACAAGGATGAAAAAGTCAGCAACATGGAGAAGTTTAGCAATGAAATTAAAAAATTGGAAAAAACAGACATATTTGGAAAACATTGTCAAGCATCACCAAAACAGTCTACTGAGAACAAACAAAAGAGCAGTGATGGGGAACAAGGTAAAAAATTATTACCCAAATACCAATAATTTCAAAAAAAAACACAAATGAGCAAAGCCACACTGTCTAAGCATCCTGGAGTACTTTCAAGAAAGCAAACCAAAGAATTTATAGACTAGGAGGAGTTGCTAAGATAAAAATTGAAGGCACCAAGAACGGATTCAGTTAAGTGCTAGAAAAAAATCCCCAAATCTAGAGAAATAGTAAATA
>NW_022196894.1:36744609-36755923 GCF_008632895.1 Mastomys coucha | reverse complement strand
GCATCTATAACCACAAATATATACATGGCTGAGAAGAACCCCTCCATGACATATTAGAGTCAAGACGTCAAATACAAATCCAAGAAACAATATCAAAGGGGGAAAGTCCCAACTCACCTGCAAAGACAAGCACATCAGAACAACCTCATCTGTCCAAAATGAGGAAAGAAAGGAATTGTATACTTCAAGCCTCGGAACAAACACCTTCCGATCATTATTGCTACATCTAGCAAGGCTACCTATTAAAACTGATGTTGAAATGAGGACATTTCAAGATGGGCACAAACTAAGTCCTGGCAACCAAGTGTAGAACTTCTGAAAACTCTTAAATGAATACTTTATGCAGAGGAAGAAAGACAGTTTCCATCATGAGAGCCCAGGAAAGAATAAGGAATCATAAGGAAAGGATCATAGGGAATGGATCAATAAGGGGAGAAAGGAAGGAATCCATTGTGCCTAACACAGTGAAACAGCAGAACCCTAATACACACAGGAGAGAAAGAAGAGAAGAAACAAGTCAACCAACCATAAAAGCCACCAGTAAAGACTCAGGAGCTCCTAAACATCTCTCAACAATAACCACAAATATGAATGGCTGTGGTGGTTTGAATGAGAATGGACCATACAGGCTCGTACATTTGAATATTTGGTTCCCAGTTGTTGGAACTCTTTAGGAAGGATTAGGATATGTGGGCTGGCTGGAGGAATTGTGTCACTGGGGTGGGTTTTGAAGGCTTCAAAATCCCATGCCATTCCCAGCCCCCTCTCCTCCCTCTCTCCCTCCCTCTCGCCCTCCCTCATTCCTTCCTTCCCTCTTTCTTTCTTTCTTTCCCTCCCTCCCTCTCTCTTTTCCTATTTGATGATGAGGATATAAGCTCTCAGCTATTGTTTCAGCACCATGCCCGTCTGCCTGCTGCCATGTTCCCTCTGGGACTATGGACTCTAACTCTCTAGAACTGTGAGTCCAAATGTTTCCTTTGTAAGTTGCCTCAGTCATCATGTTATGTCACAGCAATAGAAAAACTAACTGAGACATTGGCCTCTGCATACCACCAAAGACTGGTTAACTGGACTGAAAACTATATCCAGCCCTCTGCTGTTCCCTAGAAACACATATCAGTTTTCTACTGAGATGGAGAGTCAAAGGACGAGAACAATCTCTCAATAATATGGACACTGAACATAGGTTGGCATGACTGCTGTGATATCTGATGAAGACTTCAAATCAAAACTAGTCAAAACATTATGAACCAACCAGTACCTTCAGAGCTCCCAGGGACTAAACCACCAACCAAAGAGTATACATTGAGGGACCCATGGCTCCAGCCGCATATGTAACAGAGGATGGCCTTGTTGGTCATCAGTGGGAAGAGAGGCCCTTGATCCTGTGAAGGCTCAATGCCCTAGTGTAGAGGAATGCCAGGACCAGGAAGCGGGAGTGGATGGGTTGGTGAGCAGGGGAAGGGGGGAATGGGGAAGGGGATAGGGGGTTTTTTGGAGGTGAAACCAGGAAAGAGGATAACATTTGAAATGTAAATAAAGAAAATATATAATAAAAAAACTAACCAAAAGATAAAAAAGCTCACTGAATAGAAAGAGGTAACAACTTATCTTGAAAATATAACTGCAAATCATAGGCATTAATCTCTCCTCTAGCCCACCACCTAGCTGAGGTAGTGAAAGAGTGCCACGCACACTTTGCGTGACAGCAGTTTATGAGGCAAAAGCTTCATGGAAGCTAGTCTCCTGCATTATCTCCTGGCATCCCTAACTCAGAGGTAGCCCATATATGTCCTTGCGAACTCACGTGCTAGGTGCCCACCAAGATATGATTTATTAATAACTAGACAAAATTGGACATTGTTCTCTGACCTTTACCATTGTTCCAACATCTTAGCCAAACCCTGGCTTGGAATGTTACCCATCCAGACTAATTGCCTTCGGCATTGTGGGTAGGGCATTGAAGTTTACAGAATGGAAGACTTATCCCAGGGCAAGGTCAAGTAAAAATCCTCATTCTCAGTCACGGACTGCAGCTGAACCACTCCTAGGAATTAGCAAGAGACAGTCTCTACTAGCCCAGAAGATTAGCATAGTGGGCGTTTTACTAAGGATGGGCGGGACCTTGAGCTGAGTGTGTGTGTGAGACAGTGTGCAGCAGTCAACATTGAGCATTCAAGACTCGAGATTCGAGCCTCTACCCTCCTGGCTGGCGCACCTGCCAGCCCCCTGGGACTCCAGCCTGACCCATGTGGGCCCGAGTGTGTTCATAGCACCGCCCCGGGGGTGCTGCACCAGTCCTGAGAAGATGGCTGCTGTTTTAGACCCAGTGTGTTTTAGATGGCCTCAGAGGTACCCTGACCACTGAGCTGCCAGATTTTTCATTTCTCTTTTGTAATGACTGTAAAAGTCTGATGCCATTTTTGAGAAATACATTCAGATCCTGTACTTCCTTGTGTTGTGTCTGCCATTATTTCTTTGCCAATGCCTTGCCGACCTGCACCAGGACCTGTGGGTTGAGGGAGGCCTAGACTGGCCAGCCTGTGGCAGAAGAGAAAAGTAAATTATGATGTGGAGGAAATGGATCTGTTCAGCAATAGTTCTTTAGGGGCAAGTTCCATCTTCTTTGGCAGCAGTTCAGTCCCCACAGCAAACACCAAATATGACTTAGCAGCAGCAGACCAGTTCTGTAGGAAGGCAGACACCATTCATGAACCAGCACCCGTAGTTCAATCCTGAAGAAACTGCAAGGATCCCAACCTGTGTGAGGTAAGGCCTCAAAAACAGCAGGCTGCTACAGGAACCTCAACCTCACCAGCAGTTCTTGGATGAGTTTCTCTCAAGGGCAGCATTAAAACAAGTTGAGCTCAACAACTCTATGTAATGCGAACCAATACATGCATATTGTTACCAAAGAATAGTGAGTCAGAGCAAACCAAACCAATGCTCAGTGCTCATTTTCCACTGTCTGTGAGGTCATATTTATACTCCTCCTTTCTGGGTCCTTTCATATGTTTGCTATATCAAACCACCCTTTCAGCTGGGCAATGGTGGCGCACTCGTTAAAATAGATCCTTAACAAGTAACATGATTGAAGGACTAATAGTCTCCCATCTAAAAGCAACCAGGTGAATTCAATACAAAATTGTACCAAATCTTCAACAATGTGCTAACATATATGAACTCAAGACTATGGAAGCATGCCAGGGCCCACACAGGTTCAAACCAGATGTTGTCCCACCATTGAGATGAGAAAATGAACATAAGCTCCCGTCTCTAAGCAAGAAGCTATCTCCAATTGACATCTGCTTATAAAGGAAAATTCAAGATTCTCCAGTGGAGTATTACTGGGTATACTAACCACACTTAAGGGCAGCCTTCCTATCCAGCAGTAGATGACCCACACAAAACAAGCTCAATGATATTGTTGGAGTCTTTTTTTTTTTTTTTAAATCTCATATTGCTTTGTTTAGACATATTCTGTCTTACTGGTCTTTTGCTTGTATAGGATAGTTTCTGGTTTTGTGTTTTTATGATGTGTTTCTTGTGTCTTTTCTTTGTTTTTTTTTTTTAAATTCTGGTTTATTTGAGGGTTTATTTGTTTTCAAAAGAACAGTAGATAAAAAGCATGGAGTTGGGGGAGTAGGGAGGATCTATGGGGAATTGGAGGAGAAGAAACTAATCAGAATATATTGTATAAAATATATTTTCATTTAAAAATATATTGATAAGCAAGAAAGCATTAATACAAATTCTTCTCAAACTTCTCTGTTAAAAAGGAAATAAAAACTTCCACACTACATTTACAAAGCCAGTACTGTCCTAGTACCCAAATCAGATAAAGATACAATGAAATTAAAAACAATAACCATTAAGCCAATCTCCCAATGAATTTTAACAAAAAAAAAAAAAATTCCCCAAAGCATCCTTGTATGTCTCAAGACCACAGTAAAATGGTGGTGGATTATAACCTACTTGAGTTCATCCCAGGGATGCAGGAGTGATTCAACACATGCATATTAATAACAGCAGTTCATAGTACAGCAGTTCATAGTACAGCAGTGCACAGGTGGTATGAGTTTAAATTTTAATTGTAATCCCTGATAACCACTAATAAAAAAATTGGAGTCACAAAAGGAACAAAATAGAGGATTAGTATGATAATGCATCAAAAGAATCAACATAATTACAGTAACAGAGCAATTAAGGTTATGACAGTCCATATTCCTCACCCATGATCAATTTAAACATAAAATGGAATAAACTCTTCCAATGAAAGAAAGTTTGTCAGAATACACTTCAGAAAAACTGATCCAATTGTATTCTGTCTACCATAGACTTTTCTTAGTTCTATTACTGCAAAGTGTTGAAAGGGAAGGTGTCTGAAAGACACATAGTACAAACTGTGAGTAAAGTGCTTGCTTTGTTAATATCGGACAAAAGAAAATAAAGCTTAGGCCATAAACTGTTACAATAGACAAGTATTTTACACACTGATAAGACTGTAAACTAAATACAAAGATAGAGGAATAGTAAATCTTACATTATTTGTTTTATGGAGTTTTGTTGGCTTCAAAACATGAAATAATCTAACAGATTCGAAGGAGGAGAAGCAATTTTACAAAAGCAGTTGGGGAATCTCAATATCTTACTTTCAGTAACAGACAGAATATTTAAACTGGTCAACAAGCAACTGATGGTCATGAACAATATAAGGAAAGAACCACTTAATCCAGGAAAACCATTCTGCCCAACAAGAGCAGACACACACTCTTCTCGTGGCCCATTTCTTTAGACCACGGAATGTTAGGATACAAAGAAAGCCTCTGACCATGTCATGCAAAGACTCCTCTCAGGACAGGATTAATCAAGAAAAGTTGAAAACTCATGAGCGTTTCTAGACACTTTGCCAATGCAGAATTCCTAAGGGACACGAGAAAGTACTTTGAGATGGGTAAGAACAGAACACAGCACACAAGAAAGCTATGGGATGTGGTAAGAACAGGAGCAAAGAAAGATGTCTGGTTACGAATATCTGTACTTCAAAAGAAAGATCTCAGATCAATAATCATCTTGTATTGCATATACATGCCTATAGATATGACATATGTAGGGATGTATTAATGAAAGGTATCTTTAATATTGAAGAAATGTTTTATTTATGGTCGTTTTGCTATAATGGTTATATTTAAATGGAAAATCAGAGATACAGACTAATACCTTTTGGAAGATGCAAGTTATAAAGAAAGTTTATCACCTATCTATGCTAAACATGGCATCCGTTTCTTTCATATGGATCTTAAATATATATGGCAGACTATAAATTTTCGTTCATCAAACACTTTGGGGACCCCTACTCTGTATTAGGCACTTGTTCATACATGGCTTTATCTCAGTGTTCCTGAAGTTCCCTTTCTGATCCTGAATATATGGAGCTGGCCCACTCCCTACACAGATTGACCCCAACTATTGGCCTTTAAACTTTAAATCTCTTCTCTAATTGCTCAATGCAATTAAACTTAGGGTAATAGATTGTCTGACCTCACATGTGCATTATGTAAGGTTAACTTCAGAGGAGGGGTCCAAATCTTAAAACCTGCTGGCCACTGACCACCACTACCAAGTGCAACTTCTCTATTTGTCAAACTCTCTCTTCTGTTACGTGCCCACACAATGAAACTTGGTTTGGCCTTCTCTCCCTAACACTGTTTCTGCTGTGAGACAACTGGACAGGATGGCTGTAGAAACTGTTCTCACTGGATCTTCCTGTTGTTACTTCAGCCATAGATCATCCATCTAACTCAGCAAGAAAAGGTCTCACATGTCACATAGCATGACAGTAACAAGGCAAAGTCTGACCCTAAAGCAGTGATAATTTAATTTAATGACAATAGTAGCCTAACTTCTCAAGTGTGGGACCCTCATGTTGTTGGTGTGGGAGTTAATGGTTCCTGAGAGAGCTTAGTCCCCACACTTGCTGAACCTGCCTAGAAAACAAGACAAAACAAATAAACAGAGAACAATACAAAGAGAAGAACATCTCTAGGCACCAGCGAAAACCATGAGGCCTCATTGCTGGGCCGTGATGGAGAATCCAGATTGCCCGCCTGTGGGATTCACCTCTTGTCCGGAGACTGTGTCCTAGCTCTTGCTAGAACTAGAGTAGTCCATGAGCAGTCTTCCATTGTGACAGTGATTGTTGCCAAGTCATCAGCCAGATTCATCTACCTACTTTGGGCTGCCACAGCAGAAGTGGAACAAAGCCCAACAGAATCACAAGGTCTTGGAAGGTTGCCTAGACAACCAAGCCCAGGCCCCACCCACAGTGCCTGGCAACTAAGGCCAGTCAGAGGTGCAGCAGAAAATGGCTGAGCCTCCAGATGAATCCTTGAACCATGAAAGCACAGCCCAGACCCCAGATAACCAAAAGACCAACACAGAAGGAGCAGGCCAGGCCCTTCGCAAAGGTTCTGGGGTTGGATCATCCGAGCCAACATCCGGCCAAGCTGCTAATGCAGGTTCTAGACAGACTGACCGAAGGACTTCTGAAGAGGCAGAACGAAGATCTTCTCAGCCAACCGAGCACAGATTGTCTGGCCATGCAGAGAGGAAAACATCTCAGCAGGCGGAGCGTAGACTATCGGAGAGAAGAACTTCACAGCCACCTAATCAGCAACTTCTCAGCCTCTCAGAGAGGAAAAACTCTGAGAAGATAGATGGCCAAGTATCTTTGCCATCTAGTAGGAAAGCTTCTGAGCAGACTGACCGAAAATCTTTGGAACAGGATGACCTGATTTCATCAGACGACGCTGACTACTTATCAGAAAAGAGTCAACAACAAGAAAACAAGCAAGCTAGGTACTCGACTGATGACTTGAGTGATCAACACAGACTTAGTGAGGTTATGGAAAAGGACTATGCCCAAGTTAAACATACAACAGAAAAACAGGCTGGCTACCGCTCCTACTACAAAACCCTTGCCCACGCTGAGAGCCAATCCTTAACTGATATCCAAGACAACATAAAAGCTGATGAAAGAATACAGCCTTGCACATTTGAAAATAGAGAAACAGAGCTCCTATCCAAAGTTTCAGCTACAGAGGAAACAGAAAGTTCAACCACTATCCAAGGCTACACCACACACGATACTGAATTAACTGCCGAGACCCAATCCTCGCACGAAAAACTTCCCTACATCACAACCAAAGTGTACTATTCCTCCAGTCCAGAAAAAATTCAAACCACAGAATACACTTCTGTAGGTAAAAGGGATGTGTTGGGAGGTTGGAAGCCAAGACAGGACCTGTGAGGTTGAGAATGAAATTACCCAATAGAAAGATTTACGCTAAAGCAGAGATGAGAATAAACCCATATAACTAACACATGCAACCAGTAGGTCTCAGGAAGGACATAACACAAAAGAGATGTGTTGCCTCCTACTTGTCCTCCGGCCACTCAGGAAGGATCAGTAAGCCAGGATTTAGGAAACCCATGTTTCTGGTTCTACTACTATGTACCACTAAATCACTTCCTACCCTGGGGTTCTATCATAGCAAGGGAATTTGAAGGAAACTGGATGTGAGAGAAAGTATTTTAAATTTAAGTACTTTAAGTAGAAAGCACTACTTTAAGTAGAAAAACTGAAGGTATCCTCCCTCCAAGTTTTGAGGTGTTTTGTAGTACTTAAGGATGAGTTGAGTCTCTCAAAGAACAGGCCCTGAGGGTCTGTAGGCAGTGGCCACTAGAGAAGATGACATTTTCTTCACTGGTGTAGCCATTGGCACCTTAAAGTTCCTCTCTCTCTCCCTCTCTCTCTCTCTCTCTCTCTCTCTCTCTCTCTCTCCCTCCCTCCCTCCCTCCCTCTTTCTCTCCCTCCCTCTCTCTCTCTCTCTCTCTCTCTCTCACACACACACACACACACAAGATGAAAGCAGTATAACCAGTATCTTTCTTAATTCTTGGTATGAAATCTTAATTCTTGGTGTTAAATTTCATCAAATCTAGAACCGATTGATAACAGCAAAAAAAAAAATGTGCTATTTTTAGATCAATTTAAAAATAAATTAATAAGTCTTTTGGGGAAAAATATTTCAATTTCAGGATGTCTCTACAGAACGTGAGCAAAAGAGGAGTTCTCAAAGATCCAGTTACAGGCAGCGGTTCCCTCCGCTCGTTTTTGATGACCCCTATCAGATTGCACTCCACTACATGGAGAAGCACAATATTCTTCAGATATTCCAGGTAAAGCTCTTAATTTTTACCTTTCTTCTTGGTTGTGGGTTGTGGTAGAAGAGATTTGCCGAACAGGGTGAGGGCAGGGCGAGAGAACACAGTCTTTTTCAGATATTAGTGTTGTAGGTTGTGTTCATGATGTTCTCTATGATGTTTTCTCCCAAAAAAGAAGTAACTGAAAAACACCAATGACACCATGAGGTTACACCATCGAGGGCATCGGAGGCCATGGAGAGTGGTTGCTGGAAAATAATTTGACCAGTAATTAAAGTTTTAGTTTTAGATAAGTTTGTAAGAAAAAAAATCAGTGAAAAGGATAATTAAGGGGCTTTCTAGACCAGGGTCTTCAAAAGGAGACCATTCTCAGGACCACCTGAGTGAAGGCAACCCTCTTTAGAAGAAAGTGGTAGAGTACAACCTCCACCCAGTTGCTGTGTTCATAAATCTCACTGATCCAGGGATTTGAAGTCGAGCTTCCTTTAAAGATAGTTCCTCAGCAGAATGGAACTATGAGAGATTATTGCAGCTCTAACATGTTGGGCTTTGTTCTGGGTATCTTTCTTTCTTTCTTTCTTTCTTTTTTTTTTTTTTTTTTTTTTTTTTGGTTTTTCGAGACAGGGTTTCTCTGTGTAGCCCTGGCTGTCCTGGAACTCACTCTGTAGACCATGCTGGCCTCAAACTCAGAAATCAGCCTGCCTCTGCATCCCAAGTGCTGGGATTAAAGGTGTGCGCCACCAATGCACAGATCCATCTATAACAGTGTATGTATGAAGTAACTGTTTGAGACAGAGACAGATGTAAAGTTAGAGGAGTTTACCTCAAATGATAGCATGCAAACTAGGAAAGTTTGAAGCAAGGTATAGACTACTGGTTCATTGCCTGTTGTCAGTGACCCTTTGGGGGGAGTCTAATGACTCACAAAGGTCATCTAAGACCAACATCAAACACCGATATTCACATCATGATGCGTAACAAAAGCAAAATTACAGTTAAGTAGAAACCAAGATAAGTATATGCTTGGGGGTCACCACAACACGAGGAACTTTGTTAAAGGGTTGCAGCATTAGGAAGGTTGAGAACTACTGATATAGAGAAAAGAGCAAATACCACACCCCATTGGCTCTACCACTCAAGTTCTAAGTTGGCCACATCTTTGTGAGTTGGGGGATTTTACTTAGCTTCCATGGCTCTCAGATTCCATGTATAAAATAGAGATTTTAAAATATCAATTTTATTAGCCCTGCTTTTTGATGTTTCCTTCTTAAACTTCTCTTTTTGGTTGGGACAGCTAGGTTTCTGCCTTTAATCAAAGAACTAGTGGGTGATAAATGGAAGGTGGAAATGTATTTAAAAAGTCAGGGTTTGGGGGCTATCACGGTAGCTCAGTGGCTTGCCTTTTGATCTAAAAAGCCTGATAATCTGAGTTCAAGCTCCAAAGCCCAAGTAAAGGTGGAAGGCGAGAACTGACTCTGTGAAGCTGTCCCTAACCTCTGCACACGTGCCGAGGTACACATGCACACACATGCATGCACGTACACACTAATAATAAATTTAAATTTTTTAAAAGGTTGGTTACTCTATAATTTTTCAAATTACATAAAAATAATGCTTATGAGTGCATTGTGATATTAAAGAAAATAAATGATCAAATGTGTATATTGTTTAATGAAAATATATAAGAAGGTGCCGGTGATGTAGCGTAGTAAGAAGATGCTTGCCTCACAGGCATAAATTCTACAGCACTATACAATTAATTGATTAAATAAGATTTCCAAGTATATATTGGATACAGAATTGAACAACATAGGTAAAGTAAGCCTGAATATGTTATTGAATATAATATTCCTGAAATTTATCTAACTGTTATTACCTGCAAATGAGAGCTTTGTTTGCTTTTTTATATTTTGAGTTATTCAATAACAGCAAAAAGTATGGAAGTCAGTCTCACAGTCTGATATATCTTTTCTCATTTAATTCTAAACCTAAATATAAATCACAAGGTTCTCAGAAGACGATGGAAAGCTCCCATGTTTTCTATTTCTATTCAAAAGGCCATTCTTTGATTCTTTTTTTGAGCAATTAATTTATTAATTGATCATCTAGTGATTATCACAGATCTCACAACACTCTAAACTTTCCTACCACCTATTTGGTCTTGGAAACAACCAAAAAATGCATTGCTACTTATTAAAATTTGATCCCTCTAAATTTGATCTTAATTTGCCTGATTTCATTCAAAGAAAGAAAGGGGCTGGAGAGATGGCTCCGTGGTTAAGAGTGCTGACTACTCTTGCCGAGGACTGGGGTTCAATTCCCAGAACCCACATAGCAACTCACAACTGTCTGTACCTCCAAGATCTGACACCCTTACACTGCCATACAAGTGTAATGCACATAAAATAAGAATAAATACATCATTAAAGAAGTAAGGAAGAAAGGAGGAAGGATAGAAAGAAGGAAGGAAGGATGGAACAAAAGGATGGAAGGATGGAAGGAAAGGAAGAAAGGATAGAACAAAAGGAAGGACAGAGGGGGAGTGTTCCTTCCGGTCTGTCTGGGCTGGGGTCCAGAGCAGACCTTGGGCGCAAGCCCCACAGCCAGTCCCACAACACCCAGAGGAAGCTCCACTCCCAGGCGCTATGACACACCCAGGATCAGAGGTGAGGAGGAACCAACATCTGTCTCAACACTGGGAGTAACTGGGACCAGAGGGACTAGGCACACAGGAACTCCGCCAGCCCAGTGACTTGGGTTCCTTCTGGTCTGTCTGGGTTGGTGTCCTGAGTAGACCTTGGGCCCAAGCTCTGCAGCCAGTCCCACAACACACAGAGAAAGCCCCACTCCCAGGTGATCTAACAAGCCCAGGATCACAGGATCCAAAAAATCACAGGATCACAGAGATAGCTCGACTCTGTGGAGTTCTGACAGAATTAAGATCACAGGAAGGACAGGCTCCAGTCAGATTTAGCAAGGGCAGGTAGCACTAGAGATAACCTGATGGCGGAGGGCAAGCATAAGAAAATAAACACAAACCAAGGTCACTTGGCATCATCAGAACCCAATTCTCCCACCATAGCAAGTC
>NW_022196894.1:36740789-36741179 GCF_008632895.1 Mastomys coucha | reverse complement strand
AAGGTTCTGTGCCCCAGTGTAGGGGAATGCCAGGGCCAATAAGTGAGAGAGGGTGGGGTGGCAGGCATCGGGAGGGGGGAGGCAACAGGGGTTTGTTTTTGTTATTTTTGTTTGTTTGTTTGTTTGTTTTTTGGAGGGGAAACTGGGAATGGAGAAATTTACATGTAAATAAAGAAAATATCTAATAAAAAATTTATATTGAGAAAAATGTATTTTCACTATTGCTGTAGATGAGCATCTACATAAGTCTGTTAAATTGATTGCTGTTTTATATCAAACAACTTTTATAATACTTATTTTCATTGTTATAATATTTTATAAATTTTAAAAAATATGACAAAAAAGATATTGTGGGTATTGAAGGGGGGTCTCTGGGAGGAGTTGGGATAC
>NW_022196894.1:36720084-36740550 GCF_008632895.1 Mastomys coucha | reverse complement strand
GAGGGAGGGAGGGAGGGAGACATGTGGATGTCTTTTAAATGTCTATGAGACATCCTAGGGTAGTGAGAAGCTGGCTGCAAGTCTCTCAAAACCAAACTGCGGTGCGTTGTGCTTTTTCTCAGCAGATCACTGAAAACCTAGTCTATGAAAGGCCAGACGACCCGCTGCGTTTCATGCTAGACCAGGTATGGACTGGGAGAATGAGCAATCCTTCTTTTCTCATTGTTGGAAAACTGCACATGCGCAGCCAGATGAGCAAAGCAAACCACTCCAGGACATCGTGAAGGAACCCTACTCACAGCTTCCAATCAAGGGTTTTTATTAAAGTCTAGAACAAAGCTAGGTATGGTGGCTCACACCTATAACATCAGTGCTCGGGAGGTGGAGGCGGGCAGATCTCTGTGAATTCAAAGCCAGCTAGGGCTACATAGTGAGACTCTGTCTCAAACTGAAAAATAACATCCCAGCATCACAGAACCCTCTCTTCTCATGACTTCCCACAAAGGAATTGCTCATTTTGACCTTTATAATAACCTGCTCACTTTCCTTTAAAATTTTACTGTTGAACAAGAATCAAGAAACACTTTTGTTTAGACCTATAAGCTCTCTATGCTGTCTTTGAATTGAACCATCTATAGCCAGTATTATTTTTGTCTTACCTCTTTTGCCCAAAATTATGTCTGTGGGATGGATCCATCTGTTGTGTGTAGCTCTTCATCCATTTTCATCGTGTAGAATGCTGTTCATTGTGTAAAAAACTATGGCTAATCCATTCTCTTTTTTTATGGACATGCCGATTATTTCTAATTTGGAGCTATTACAAAACAATTTTTGCTGTAAGCCTTCCCATCCATGTCTTTCAGAGGTGCATGTCTCTTGGCTCTATCCTTTACTCACTGGATCGTAGAGCATGTGTTTGCTTAGCTTCAAATGGATTGCGTCCCTTTTCTAGGGCGAGTGAGCCAGCTAGTGCCCCGCCCCCACCAGCTCTAGGTTTACCAGTGTTCACCATTGTCACTGTATTTAACCATGGTTGTTCATTAAATTCAGTGTCCTTCTGCCTTTTCCTAGCTACAAGGCATTTGTGTGCTTTTCCATGTGTTTACAGAGCATTTGTAAACCCTTCTTTTTCTGTAGTGTTGCTTCATGTCTTTCTCATGAGCAACAAGCTTCTGTATGTTCTGACCATGCGTGTTTGGCGAATCAAGCATTTCGAATAACCTTCTACCCTCTGCCTTACCCTCCAGCTCTTATCTTTTGAGGAGGAGAAGTTCTTAAATATAGTATCAAATATAACAATGCTTTTCTTTATGATTAATCCTTCCACAGTCTTATGTTAGAAGTTTTACCCACATTTGATGATGGCTTCCTACATTATTTTGCAGGCGTGTGTGTATATGTGTATATGTATGTGTATATATGTATGTGTGTGTAATGAAGCAGTTTGTTTGCTTGTTACCATTCACACCTATGTATATAATCTTTAATCAATTTTGTATATAATATGAGATTAGGCAAAGATTAACTTCCTTCATCCATCTAAAAACCATCACCATAATATGTACACTGATCTGAATTTCAATCATTCAGAATATTTATTCATAATTGTTTCAAAATAAGACAACTCCCACTGCTGGAATAACTCAGTATCTAGTAGAGATATCTTTCCTGCTTCAGTCTTCTTTAAGCATATCTTTGATATTCTTTGACCTCTATTTCCATATTAGTTTTAAGATTTATTCATGAAGTTACACAAAGATGTACCTCTATATACACACAAGTATACATGAGTACAGTGCTTCTAAACCTTCCTAATGCTGTGAACTTTTTTAAAATTGATTTAAGTTTTATTGCATTATGATGAAAAAAGATACATGATTTCAATTTATCTGAATTTGTTAACATTTAAAAACATATTTTAAGTAAATAGAATTAAATCACATTCTTGTTACCCTTTTATACTCCAACTCCTCCCAGAGACACCCCTTCAATACCTACAATACCTTTTTTGTCATATACTTTAAAATTTATAAAATATTATAACAATAAAAATGAGTATTATAAAAGTTGTTTGATATAAAACAACAATCAATTTAACAGTCTTATGTAGATCTTGTCTATAGCAATACTGAAAATATATACATTTTTTGCAATATAAGTTTTAAATAACTCTAAAGATATTAACTGTATATTTTAAAATAATACATCACTACTAGTATTTTTTAAATAAACAAATATATAAAGTCTTTTTGTTTGTTTTTTTGTTTGTTTGTTTTGTATTTAGTAGAGCTTAAAATCTTGGCTCTTACTGTGGTACAAGCCCAAAATAAGAACAATTTTTAGACATTGGATTTCATTGTAACAAGGTTATACTTCAGTGACCCTCACATCACCAAAAGATTTTACTTCCATCGTACCTAAGCTGAGAGTTGACAGTTCTGCTGTGCCAAGGAATGAATTGTAGGCAGGATTTTTGAATACAGACTTCCTGCTATGGCCAAAGCTAATTGACTTGAGTGAGTGACTTTATTCTCAGCCCACAGAGAATAGGTTACATTCATTTATGAAATGGTGTGTGTATTAAGATGGTCTATCCATAAAGTCATTCACCAACTGTTTCAATGAACAATGGTTCTGCTTGGAGGGTGGCACAGACATTAGGTGAGGGTAAGAATCTGGTTCTTTGGCTGTGATAATTTGGAAAAGCATTCATCTCAGAGAAATAATAACATATAAAGTCCTCTTCTTCAAACTTGATACAATATTTACAAACATCATGCAAAGCATTCAGTCTCACTCTTTGTTGTTCTCTTACAAGTCACCTCCCAAGTTAATTGTTTATGTTTCTTTTGGCTGTATAAATACTTTTGAAATATGTAAGCTGTTCTGAAAACCATAGTGTAGTGTAAAAACATGAAATAAACAATACTACTAATAGAGAGGCTGAGATAGAAGAAGCATGATTTCAAGACCATTATATGGTACACAACAAGACACTGTCAATATTGAACCTATTTCTCCAATTACCAAATTAGAGAGACCATTGGATGACAGTCAACAAATTTCTAATTCCTCATATTTTTGGATTTCAATTGATTAGGATATGTTGGTAATATTAATTTTCATATTAAGATATTTTAAAAAGTAATTGTTACTTCCTGTTGTTTTTGTTGTAAGAGGTGGAATTAGGTTTGTGTAGGTTTCTTGAAAGATGACTTTCTTGCTTCTTCTAGGGTGTAGTTTTGTTCCTTATGTTGGTGTTTTCCATCTATTATCCTTTGTAGAGCTAGATTTGTGGAAAGATATTGTGTAAGTTTGGTTTTTCCATGGAATATCTTGGTTTCTCCATCTATGGTAATTGAGAGTTTTGCTGGGTATAGTAGCCTGGGCTGGCATTTGTGTTCTCTTAGGGTCTGTATGACATCTACCCAGAATCTTCTAGCTTTCATAGTCTCAGGTGAGAAGTCTGGTGTAATTCTGATAGGCCTGCCTTTATAGGTTACTTGACCTTTTTCCTTTACTGCTTTTAAAATTCTTTCTTTGTTTAGTGTATTTGGTGTTTTTATTATTATGTGTCTGGAGGAATTTCTTTTCTGGTCCAGTCTATTTTGAGTTCTGTAGGCTTCTTGTATGCTCATGAACATCTCTTTCTTTAGGTTAGGGAAGTTTTCTTCTATAATTTTGTTGAAGATATTTACTGGCCCATTACATTGGAAGTCTTCATTCTCTTCTATACCTATTAACCTCAGGTTTGGTCTTCTCATTGTGTTCTGGATTTCCTGGATGTTTTGGGTTAGGAGCTCTTTGACTGTTGTGTCAATGTTTTCTATGGTGTCTTCTACCCCTGAGATTCTCTCTTCTATCTCTTGTATTCTGTTGGTGATGCTTGCATCTATGACTCCTAATTTCTTTTCTAGGTTTTCTATCTCCAGGGTTGTCTCTCTTTCTGATTTCTTTATTGTTTCTATTTCCATTTTTAGATTCTGGATGGTTTTGTTCATTTCCTTCACCTGTTTGATTGTGTTTTCCTGTAGTTCTTTAAGGGATTTTTGTGTTTCCTCTTGAAGGGCTTCTATCTGTTTACCTGTGTTCTCCTGTATTTCTTCGAGGGTGCTATTTATGTCTTTCTTAAAGTCCTGTATCATCATCATGAGAAGTGATTTTATATCTGAATCTTGCTTTTCCGGTGTGATGGTGTGTCCCGGACTTGCTATGGTGGGAGCATTGGGTTCTGATGATGCCAAGTAACCTTGGTTTTTGTTGCTTATATTCTTATGCTTGCCCTGCATCATCTGTTTATCTCTAGTGCTACCTGCCCTTGCTAAATCTGACTGGAGCCTGTCCTTCCTGTGATCCTGGTTGTGTCAGAACTCCTCAGAGTCAAGTTGTCTCTGTGATCCTGTGATTCTGGTATCCTGAGCTTATTAGAGCACCTGGGAGTGGTACTTCCTCTGGGTGTTATGGGACTGGCTGCAGAGCTTGCACCCAAGGTCTGCTCAGGACACTGGCCCAGACAGACGGGAAGGAACCAGTGCCACTAGTGTGGTGGAGTTCCTGTGTGCCTGGGTCCTGCTGGTCCCAGTTACTCCCGGTGTTGGGACAGATGCTATGTCCTCTTCACCTCTGATCCTGGGCGTGTTAGAGCACCTGGGAGTGGAGCTTCCTCTGGTGTTGTGGGACTGGCTTCGGAGTTTGTGCACAAGGTCTGCTCAGTGCACTGGCCGGCCCAGACAGCATGCTGTGACCTTTTATTGCAGTTACTCATGTCATGTTGACCCCCAACCATAAAATTATTTTATTGCTACTTCATACCTGTAACTTTGCTACTGTTTTGAATCATAATGTAAATATTTGATATACAAGACATCTGATATGTGACCCTTAAAGGGTTATGACCCCCACAGATTGAGAACCACTGTATCAGTGGGAGTCTTCTTATGGTCACTTTTGGTCTCTGTTGAGTTTTTTTGGAGGGGAGAAGAAACAGCTTTAACAAGAGCGTTTGCTACTCATTTAGATCTTAAGTTCTCTTGGTGTATTTAATATTTGCATACATGTTATACATGTTTTTTAGTGACTTTACTCATGGGTATTTAGTCTTAGTGCTACTATACATAGAAATTTTTAAATGTTCAGGATATAACACGCTGTCATGTAGAAATACAATATATTGCTGTTCATAGAGTCAGTAACCTCACTGAACTTGCCTGACTCTAGTGATGTATGTGTTGAACCATTGAGGGTCTCTGCAGACACAAGCTCATTGATTGCAAATACTCTCTTGACCTTTCCAGTTCCTACTCTTTTCTCCCTTGTCTTATCACATATATTGTGTGTCTTCTCTTTAATTCTTCATGTCCCTCTTTCTCTCCTCTTCATCCTACAGAGAGACTGGCCTATTGGGACTAAATCAGGCTTGTATCCTGAGTCTCCATTGCGTTAAATCAATAAGAAACCCTGGAGGAAGAATAGAAGGGGAAAAAAGTATAATCAGGCTTACTACTATGCTCTTCTTTATGAATACACTTTGATCTGTCTGTTTTGTCAGGAAGTATCTAATTTTGCATGACTATTACATTTTGGATTCCAATCATATTCATATCACATCTCAGTGTGTACACACACACACACACACACACACACACACACACACACACCCTTCAGGCCTAAAAGTCCTTCTACTATTTCTAGCTTTAAATGATACCTTGTTCTATATGACTGCCTAAACCCCCTTTTTTTAAGTAACCCCTGTGAATCATCTTCACAGAACTGCATTGTGAATATACAAGCAGATTTTCTGTTTGTTCATGTTATTGCTGTTTTGCTTGGGATAATAACTGGTGCGGTCCACTGCTTAGGGTCTCCAGAATAATTAAGGCTGAATAGAAGTAACTACTTTGATCTATCTGATTTCCTCTTTAAAAATATTTTGTCACTACTTTACCCTTAAGTGACATGTTTATTGTTTGTAGCTGTCATTGCTCATATTAAATAAGTTCTCTTCTCATAAACTCTCTGACATTTTAAAATAAATTTTATCAAATTCAAATTTTCTTTATTTACCTTTAGAGATGACTGTATGGTATTTGGAAGGTTTTATTTTAGCAAAGGGGAGAACTTTCCCCCATTTTTCCCCCATTTTCAATCATACATGCAGAAAATTCCACAGGTGAAAATTAAAAAGCCTAACTGAGTAATGTAAGTGATTGGATCTATGAAATCACCAACCAAGTTGCAGTTGAATGGCTGAGTCTTAAGAGGTCTTCCATGACTCAAAGCATGGAGCAAAACAAAGAAAACCGTAACAAAAGCATACATAGCTTTATTGAAAACAAGTGCAGAGCACAAACAGTCTTGGGCAAACACGTGGCTCAGGAACTGCCTTGTTTCCAGTCCTGGGATTTTTAATTACAAAGGGAAAGGAAGGGTTCCCTGGAATCATGGGCCTTTCATGGACTGGCCTAGGTTTATATAACTTTATGCTTACTGAGCATGTACCAGCCATCCCATAATCCTCTCTGTTATAATGAGAAGAATGGTGTGCAACTCATATGCCATAGCCCTTAAGTTCCCAAAGGTCTTCTTGGGACATTGATGTGTGTCTCTAGGGCAATACCCCCCTAGGTTTTACTTCCTAAACATGATCTTATTTTTCCTATTCATTGGAGGGAGGGATGGTCTCCATCTGTCCCAGGGATAGTATGGGCATGCCCAAGGGAACAGTCTTTTTTCAATTGCTAGGTTCTAGAGTTATCCTTATGACTCACAGACTCACTTTCCTCCCTCAAAATCAAGAGACATGTTACCAGCTCCTCAGAGCTCAACTCAGTGTCTTCCCCTTTCTCCCACAAAAAAAAAAAAATTACCCATTTTTGTGACTTCTAGATTAATGTCCTTTAAAAATTTAACATGAGTGCAATCCAGTATGTATTGTTTACTTGAGAGCTTGCTTCTTTGATCAGCGGTACACTGATGAGATTCACTCATTGGATTCATATTGTCAAGATGCGCTAAGAGTTTAGACAGTGTCAAAGCTAGAGAAATAAATAACTAGGTAGTTAAAGGAAAGGGGGCAGGGAAAGGAAAAAGAAAAGAAGAAGATAGAGAAGAGTAACGTATGTGGAATGAAAGTATCGGAAATAATAGACAGAATGCAGTAGATAAATACAGAAGCCAGGGTGTGGTGATTCACAACTGGAATCCCAGTGCTTGGAAAGGTAAGGCAGGAGGACTGCTGTGAGTTCAAAGCTAACCTGGCTACACAGTGAGTTCTAGGCAGTTCTGTATAAAGACAGACTGATAGGCTGACTGATGGGCAGATAGACTGACTGACTGACCGACCGACAGGCTTACAAAATGATTTAAAAATGAGAGGAAACCACCAGTCAGTATGACTTCCTGAGAAGCGGATGGCGGGTTTACCGCTCCCTCGACTGGATTTTGCAGTTTTCTTATGGACAGCTATTTTTCTATCTGAAATCCAAGCAGTTTAAACCAGAAGTTTCTTTTTGCTGACTGAGCCATCAGTGTATTTCTCTGCTAATGGGGGAAGTGCTGGAGCTACCCTCAAACATGGCACTCACCACCTTAAGCCAAGAACCCCTGGTGGGGTACCTTCTCACACCAGGTACTTACTTAGCTGATGTGGGAAATTTCCAAACAGTGCCCTCTTTCCACCAACTATCCTCATCCACTGAGATACTGCAAAGCCATTAGGCCAAGCAGTCTATTGGCCAAAGCACGGGGATGTGATTGGTCCCCTGTTCCTTGGCTCCCATTTTCTGCCCCTGCTACCTGCATTCATTTGCCAGATCCAGGCAGCCATGCCCACTGCTTTCCCTGTGAGCCCCCTTCCTCTGTGGCACAGCTCACAGCTGCCCTCCTTTGCTTTTCCATACAGTCCATTTCTCTCTGCAACCAGGCACCTGATGCTCATTTCAGATTCATGTGTATGCAGGAGAGGGCTGGATGTCTCCTAATCCACCCTCTTCTCATACATAGCTCCCTTCGTGTTGTCCTGGTTCTTTGTTATTTGTGTGACACTGTGGAGGTATCTGTACATTCAAGCAGAAAAGCCCCTTTTCAATTGTTATGGGCATTCAAAGTCTCCTATTAGATACCAGAAATGATAGGAGCAACTCTGGGATTGAACTGGATTGGAGCAAGGGTTCTCAACCTGTGGGTTGCAACTCTTTTTCACACACACACACACACACACACACACACACACACCGATCCTAAGAAATACACATTTGCTTACAATTCATAACAATACCAAACTTACAGTTATGAAGTAGCATGTAAAATAATTTTATGGTCAGAAGCCACCACAACATAAAGAATTGTGTTGAAAGGTCACAGCATTAGGAAGGTTGAGAACCACTGGATTGGAGCCAAAGCCTGTGCCTGATGCTGACCTTTCTGTACAAACTAAAGTTGGTGACAGGCATGCAACCCATCTGGCCCCTGGATAGACTGGAATGAATATGTGTGTGTGTGTATACACACACACACATACATATGTACATATGTATATACATATGTATACATACATATATATCTATGAATGGCACTGAACTATGAAGCTGTCACTTAAGAAAAACATGGGAGTTGTTTGTTTATGTAATTTATTTTTCTAAAGGTCTTTATTCATTTGTAAATGTCCCAGTTTCCTTCTGAACTCCCATTAGAAAATTATTTCACTTTAATTCCATTAAGACATTTTTGCTGGACGTAGAATTTGGCTTTTCCTCAGCTCTTCTGACTCTGGGGATTTCTGAGAAGCCAGAGTCCCCCAAATTCTGTTCCCCTTACACACTGTGCTGTCTTTAGCTGCCTTCACCCCATCATTTTACTGTCTAGTCCTCAGAGGAGTTACAGGGGTGCACATCGGAATTTACTTCAGGAGGATAAGCTGAGCTTGAATCTATACACCAGTGTCTTCTACCAAATTTTGGAAGTTTTCGGCCCTGTCTTCTTCTTTGCCATTTTCCTTCCCTGTTCTCTTGATGAGGAGTTGTTTATTTTTTATGTTTGTTTGTGTTATTTTTCTTCTTTTTTGAAAATCACATTACCCTTGTTAAACCTTCTGATATTCTACAAATTCCTAAAGCTCTGTTCATTCCTCACATTCTCTCTCTCTCTCTTTCTCTCTCTCTCTCTTTTTCTCTCTCTCTCTTTCCTTAGATAAAGCAACACTTTGGTTCTATCCTTAAATCTACAGCCTCCTCCACCGTCCTTATTCTGTAGCTCATGTGAAATGTATGTATGCATGTTAATTTTCATACATGTGTACAGGTGTGTGTGCATGTGCAGGTGTATGTGTAAGCATGTGGAGGCCAGAGGTCATGCTTAAATGTCACTTCTCAGGAGCTGTCTATCTTAGTCCTTCTAGATAAGATGGTACCTGGAGTTTGCCAGATGGACTCGGCTGAATGTCCAGGGAGCCTAAGACAGTGGCTCTCAACCTTCCTAATGCTGCCACCCTTGAATACAGTTTCTCATCTAACCATAAAATTATTTCATTGCTACTTCATAACTGTAATTTGCTACTCCTGTGAATCGTCATGTAAATATCTGTGTTTTCTGATGGTCTTTGAAAGTCTGTGAAAGTATCTTATCCCTGAAGGAGTCACGACCCATAAGTTAAGAACCACTGGCCTAAGGGATCCTCCTGTCTCTGCTTGCCCAGCACTGAGATTACATGTGTGCTACGGTACCAGCTTTTGTAAGGGTACTGGTGACCAAACTCAGGTCCTCATGTCTACATGGCAAACACTTTACCCAGCCCTTGCTCAGTGATCTTTTATAATCAATTTTTAATAATAAAATTTCTACTGGGAAGGGGGAGCTGACGAGATGGGTCAGTGGGTAAAAGTATTTGATGCACAAGCATGAGGGCCCGAAATCAAAATCCACACAAAACTCTGACTTGAAGTGGGAGCACTTTTAATCTTAGTGTTCCTACAGGGGTATGGGAGGTAGAGAATTCCCAGCAGGCACTCACAGCCAGCTAACATGTTACATTCAGCTGAAAAAAGAACAAAGAGACCCTGTCTCCAACTAGTTAGAAGGAGAAGACTGACAGTAGCATTGTTCTCTGACCTCTGCATGTGCTCCAAGGCACGCCAAAGTGCCCACGTTCTCATGGGTGAATGTACACATGCATACATACACACACACACATGAACACACATACACATATACACACATACACATATACACACGCACACACACGCATGCACACACATACATATATATACATATATATTTACATACACACACGCATGCATTCACAGAGACACACACAAGAACACATACACATACACACACATACACATATACACGTGTACACGCACATGTACACACATATACACACGCACGCACACATGTATACATCCCCAAGGGGCACACTTCTTAAAGCCCACTCCATAAATGCGCTTGTGAATGTTGATGGTGTAGTCTCAGGTCACCAGCTCATTGATGCAAGAAGGCACCTTCTCACTATCCTTCTTTTCGGGAACCATTCTGATGGGCCCAGGTAGGAAGGGACCTGTGTGGGAGACAATCTTGAATGGTCTAAAGATAGCATGAAGACTGAGTTCGGCTATAGTCCTTTGTTGAACGTTGGGGGTTTTGCTGGCTGGTAACATGCTTAGAGTCAAACCATGAGTTCTAGCTTATCCTTTGTGACTGATGTCTTGTCTCAGCTCAAATGTTCAAGCACTTGACCCCACTACTTTGTTTTGTTTTTTGGGGTTTTTTTTTTTTTGTTGGTGGTGGTGTTTTTATTAGATATTTTCTTTATTTACATGTCATATGATTTCTTCTTTCCCAGTTTCCCCTCCAAAAAACAAACAAACAAAAACAAGAACAAACCCCTGTTGCCTCACTCCTCCTCATGCTTGCCACCCCACCCTCTCCCACTTATTGGCCCTGGCATTCCCCTACACTGGGGCACAGAACCTTCACAGGGCCAAGGGCCTCTCCTCCCATTGATGATCAAATTGCAATCCTCTACTATACCTATGCTGCCAGAACAATCAGTCCCACCATGTATAGTCCTTGGTTGGTGGTTGAGTCTCTGGGAGCTCTGAGGGTACTAGTGAGTTCATATTGTTGTTTGTCCTAAGGGACTACAAACTCTTCAGCTCCTTTGGTCCTTTCTCTAACTCCTTTATTGGGGACCCTGTACTCAGTTCAATGGATGGCTGTGAGCCTCTACATCTGTGTTAGTCAGGTACTGTCAGAGCCTCTCAGGAGATAGCTATATTAGGCTGGATTGTCCTTCCTTCAGTCTCTGCTCCATAGTTAGGTTCTGCAACTCCTTCCATGGGTGTTTTGTTCCCCCTTTTAAGAAGGAATGAAATGTCCACATTTTTTTTCTTCCTTCTTCTTGAGTTTCTTGTGGTTTGTGGGTTGTTCTTGTATTCCAAACTTCTGGGCTAATAACCACTTATCAGAGAGTGCATACCATGACCCCACTACTTTGAAGCTGCCCTGTGAGCGCATGTTCCTGGCGTCAGATGGGGACAGGACTCATAAACACAAGGAAGGAATCTTCTTTCACAGCCCCTGCTCCCTCTTCAGCATCTGGCCACATTTGACCAGGCTGCTTCACTGCAGAAAGACTCAATTCCTTCTGACTATGGTTTCTGACTTCTGTGATTTCTTTTGGCCATAAATTGAAAAATAGAAGAATTAATTCCACATTGTCATTGACTACCTTTGCTTAATCCCAGAATTTGCAGGCAGTTGTAGGTTCTTTCAGTTTGTTTGTTTGCTTGTTTGTCTTGTTTTGTTTGCTGTTCTTGAGTTGTTGTTGTTGTTGTGTATGTGCGTGCATGTTTCTTAGAGGATAGGGTCTATGTTTTGTCCATAATACTTAGATATTACTTGCATTTTTGAGTGTTTCCTCCTACACAAGAGCAAAACCTTTTGGGGGAGGGGAATACATTCACTTAAAGCTTTTATCACAGAAATGTGAACTGTGGTATTTTGTTTACTTCAAAATAGTTTCTAATTTTAATTATGATTTTTCAGCTCATGGTTTTTGGATGCTGGTTTTTTTTTTCCTATAAATTGTTATTAGGTATTGAAGTTCATGGCTTTCTAACTCAATCTCACCTTGTTAATGGACACTCTGGATAATGTCAAGTATTTGAAATATATTGACGTTATGACTTAGCCTATGGTTAATGATGGTGAATGAATTATTTGGAGAGGGGAAAAGGTTTCTTTTGACGTTCTCAGGAAGTGGTGTAAATACTCCCTCAGCTGTAGGGGCATGCCAGCATCCTCTGAGCCTTCCAACCTGGTTGGGATTGCCTGTCTCCGCCAGCTCTTTCCGTTTCCTCTGTGTGCATGTGGTGGTGATGGTGATGCTGTTAGGGGCACGTGACCTTAAAACTGCTTTGAAATCTTCACCCTGAAGAGGTGTGCCATGAGCTCCAACCTCTTGTAACACTGTTCTAACCGCACCTGTTCTGTTTTAGTTGGTGATTAATTGTGGCATAGCTTCACCTGCACAGAAATTTTAAACTTCCTCAGTCCTAAACCTTTTGCCATATCTCCTACAAACAAGGTATCTCTGAGCTTTGCTTTTTTATAAGCATTATACAACTACAAGGAACATTCACTCAGTAAGTTGTTAACGATGTGTGGACTCTGGGTTGCGTTTTCACAGTCTATTGGTCCTTTCCGCTCTGTTTCTCTTATTCTTACTGTTTTGTCACTTCTTCTTTCCCTTTCTCACTGTAGGGTTGATACTCGATTTTTGGGGGTTTTTTGTTTTTTGTTTTTTTGTTTTTTATTTCTTAGTGAAATATTTTTAAAAAAAATTTTAGGGCACTTTTTAGAACTATTTAGAAAGAGAACAACATATAATGTTATTTACCTTCTTATCCCACCCCATACCCTCATCCCTAATTCCCCTTTATTACTATTTTGTGTTTGTACTATTTTATGTTTGCTTTAATTCCATGAGTTAGTACCGGCACATTTCCTAACTATACTTTATGTTAGTGTTCCCTCTATATTGTTTGGAAGCACAATATAGATCTTGCCAAATAATTTCTGGCAAACGCATGTGAAAACACCCCACACTGCTAAAGTCCCCACCCAGATAATCCTGCTAGTGTTTTTTAAAAGTGTTTCCTGTTATGTTTTTAATTGTGCTGGTGAGCAAAGTCTGACTGTGGGCATGTTCACAGAAGTGTAGGTCCCCACAGAGTTCAGAAGAGGGCACTTGAAGCTGTTGTGAGCCACCAGGGGTCCTGGGAGCCAAACTCAAGTGTGCTTTTAACCACTGAGCCAGCTCGACATCTTTTGTGTCTGCATTTTTAGTGGTTTCTCTAGAGATTACACCATGCATCCTTAATTGAAGCCTCAGTTTGATCTTGCCAATGACTTCTGTATCTTTAAACTTCTACATATTTAAGTCCTATGAGATATGTCAGTTCTGAGTAGATCAAAATTCCAAATGGAAACTTTTTTATTTATTCTCCTTAGGTACAGGACATGATCAGATACAGAGACGAAAGGCTGGGTGAATGAAGACAGACATCTCAAGCACTGCTTACTGTCATCTGTGGCGCGACTGTATTCTACTTGCTCCCACTTGAAAAATGTGTTTTCAGTAGGCATCGGCGGTAACTCTGCCTAAATGTGGTCTTAATTTGTAGGTCAGAATATTATATAGAGTGCCTTTGTAAATTTCACATAAGAATTATAGATACCTCTGGATAATCACACAAAATATACACATTACGGCTTCTCATGCATTGATATTTCAACACTTACCCCCACAAGCCTGAGCTAGAATAAGGTCAAGTCCCCAAAAGGACGAGTGAACACTCTTAACCACTCTCAACTCCCAAAGAACTCGAGAATCTCTTATGGCTCTAAGCTGCTTACGAAATTTCTGTAGGGAATGTGTGAGAAACATTTTTATCCTTTTTAACAAATGATTATTAATACTAGGTATGATCCATATTAGTGGCAAGAAAATACTAGTACCATTTTCTTTTCTTATCAGTGCATATTACATTCTGTCCTTAGTGAATGAGATTTAATCTTCTCCTGGTTCTTAGCCTACAGTGAAACTCAGACATGTTTTACTACCATGGACACATCTGTGTAGATGAGGCCAAAATGGCATTTCCTCATCACTTTTATCCCCTAAAGAAATCTGTATCAGGTGGAATGTCTAACCAGTCGGACTGGTATTTAAGAGCACAGAGCTTTAGCCCAGTCTATCTGGAATGAGAGGATCTGGTCAGAAATCATTTTTGAGATGAGCACTTGATTCTACTTTTGTATGCTGAACATTTCAAAATTCTTTGTGAACAATGAGGCAGACTTGATTCTTTGTATCATTAACTAATGACGGGATATGATTATGTGGCTATATTGCTCGAGATTTCAAATACAGACTCTACTGTAATTGTCTCTGATACTTATTTCTCATAGTTATATTCCAGGGCCCTATATGATTCCAAGATTATTTAGCTTTTTCCTTAAGTTGTTCATAAAACATGCATATGTTCAAACTCAATAAATGTGTTCTCTACTCAGATAAAGATATTGCATGCTTGAAAGATGAACTGAAAGCTGATGCAACCATCGATGACCTATGGGATAAACTAGAGTAATGTAAACTAATTGGGTGGTCCACGAAGACAACCTGAAACCTGAGACGCCATTCCTGTTATTAGCGGTAGAAATATGGAGGCTGCAATGTCATGGTGTGTTAGCACTGAATCCGAGCTTGGTTGGTGGTGCTCACTTCCTATCTCAGCACTTAAAAGCCAGAGCATGACAATCCAAAGTTCAAGGCCAGCCTGGGTTATATAACAAAACAATTTTAAATATATGAAAATATACATAAGAAAAGTATGGGTGGAGAAACACCCTCATAGAAGCAGGGGAGGAGGGATGGGATAGGGGGTTTCCAGGAGTGGGGAGGGGAACTGGGAAAGGAGATAATATTTGAAATGGAAATAAAGAAAATATCCGAGTTCGTGTGGTGGCAGCTAGGCAGTGTAGGCACACACGTCTCCCACCCTGCCGCGCCTCGAAGCTCAAAAGGAAGGTTAGCCCTGGTGGAGAGGCGAAGGCGCCCCTCCCAACGTGGACAGGGAGCCTAAAAAGGCCTCGGGAAACGATAAAGCATCAGACAAAAAAAAGTGCAGATAAAAAGGAAGAGGGGAACAAAGGGCAAACAGGCTGAAGTGGCTGACCAGCAAACCACAGATCTGCCTGCGGAAAATAGAGAGACGGAAAACCAGAGTCCAGCCTCTGAAGAAGAGAAAGAAGCCAAGTCCGACTCAGCATCCATCAAGTGTGCCTGTCAGTGGTCCCTGCCTCCCTTCTTGTACAATCCAGAGATATTTTTATCAACTGTTTTGTGAATGCAAGTTATTTTAGTAGCTCTAGACACATTTTTAAAAGGTGAGGGAATCCCACCTCATCCCATTTTTAAGTGTAAATGGTTTGGTTTTGTTTTGTTTTTAAGAGATTAAATCATTTGCTGGTTGTTTATTTTTTTTTTGGTAAGCCAGAAAACAGCAGGATACTGAGTCGGGAAAGGCTGTGTCTGCCTTGGGGGACACCGTAACATTCCGTGGAGGGGGCTAGTTTTACATCTTACAACACAAAGCACACTAATGGCAGTTTGGAGTCTCAGTCGTGCATTTGTGTCTGGAGTACTTTCAGTTATATCCGTCCCGTGTTCTAGTAGAACCATTTTGTAAGAAAGCCAATCTTTGGCCCTTGCCCTGTCAGAACTGTGATGTCTGTGGTCGGTCATGACAGTCCTTTTTCGTAACAGCTGTGATAATGTGCTGTGAAAGATGGAAACTTAGAGTATGTTCTGTGTGTGGCATAAACTTGTGAACTGGTGGAACTGAGGATTCTGAGCATTTGGCTGTTATGAGAGGTCTTAGGGAAACTTGCCAAGTTTGAGGCTGGAACATCATTGGAATAAGTTTAAAGAAAAACAATACATAGCTCTTCATTTGCGTACATGAACACAATGTGACTCTTCAGAGTTTGGGAATGTGAACACAATATATGGCTCTTTTGGGGTACATGTGATAAGAATTAAATTGTCTGTGTACTCTGCTCCCGACCAATAAAATATGTTGTGAAAGAATAAAAAAAAAAGAAAAAAGAAAAGAAAATACCCAATTAAAGTATATAGAGAGAGACAATAGAAAAAGAAAAAAAGAAAAAAAAAGTAAATAAAGTAAAAAGGGCTGGTAAGATGGCGGCTTGCATAACATGCTGCGAAAAGCAGACAATCTGAGTCCAGTCCCTAAATCACACAGTTAAACAAAGGAACCGTCTCTGGAACAAAGATGTTCTCTGACCTCCACACTATCACTGTGGAGCATGAGTCTCAATGTGACCTCCCCGATGCATGGATCATACATAAAATCTATTTTTAAACCGTTGAATTTAGCTTTTTGATGTTTGGCCCTAATATTAGACCAGTGGTTCTCAACCTTCCTAGTTCAGTGACCTCTTAGTACAGTTCCTCATGCTGTGGTGACCCCCGACCATAAAATTATTTTCGTGGCTACTTCATAACTGTAATTTTGCTACTGTTACAAATCGTAATGTAAATATCTGTGTTTTTCTGGTGGATTTAGGGGACCCACGTGAAAGGGTTGCTTAACCCCAAAGGAGTCAGGACCCACAGGTCGAGAGCCACCATCTTAGACAAGTTTAAACAAGTTTAAACAAGTTTCTAAAGACAGAACACCTCAGATGCAACCACGCCAGCAGCTGCAGCTACTCCCTTAGGCTGTCTCTGATGCCTGTCATAACTGTCATCTGTGGCCTTCCACAGTGAGGCAGTAGACCAGAGGGGACGGGCCGGCTGTGAGGCAGTAGACCAGCCGGCTGTGGTTCCCTCTGCACATACTTCTCTGAGCAGGAAGAGAGCGAGTACCACCCTTCACATGCAGTGACTCAGCCTCTCTACACAGAGGCACCTAGCGCAGATGATCAATCAGCAGGAATTCCAGAGTGACAGAGAGCAGTCCCTCATCAGCCACAAGTAAACACTCAGTGTGGGAATCTCAGTGCAGCGAGCTATCGAGCGGAGTTGGAGGACTCACACTTGGCCCTCCCCAGTGTCATTGCAGTACAATGTGAAGAGGACGGAGTAGCCACGTAGAATAAATACGGGAGCTGAGAATCTCAGGAGAGAGTAAACAGAGGTAGAAATACGTGAGTTGTTTTTTATTTTGGTTTTTTGTTTGTTTGTTTTTGAGACAGGGTTTCTCTGTGTAGCCCTGGCTATCCTGGAATTCGCTCTGTAGACCAGGCTGGCCTTGAACTTACTGCACAGCTGAGAATGCCCTTGGGCTTCAGCTTTTCCTGCCTCTGCCTCCTGAATACAGCATTATAATTATTTTAGAAGTGTTCTTATCAACAGGATTGTGGACTAGACCTGAGCATGGGCATCCCCTCACTCCAGTGACCCTGATCCCCTCACACTAGCAGAAGCCAAATCTACTATTTCTCCCTGTGCATCTGCTTTCCCTCCCATCCTCTGCTTCCCTCTCCTTCTATTTCTTTACTTAAGGTAGAGTCTCCAGTAGCCCAGGCTAGCCTCAAATTAGCTTTGTAACCAAGGATGATTTTGACCTACTGATCCGTATCTTCCAGGTGCTGGAATTGCAGGTGTGTATGACCACGCTCAGTTCGGTGCGGTCCTGGAGATCAGACCCATGGCTTGATGCTACCCAGCAAAGCACTGTACCAGTTGAGCTACATCCCCGGTCCTCTCCTCTGTTATTTAAAGAATTGATTTCCCTATTCCTTAGCACACTAGGGGATACATGAGCCTCATAAAGAGGAAGTTTGACATCACTGGTGATTAGGGAAATGTATGTTAGAGTCACAGTGAGACAACACCTCATGTTCAGCAGGATGGCTGTGGTTGAAAGGAGAGAGAACAAGTATTGGCGAAAGTGTAAGGAAATCAAATCCTTCATATCCAGCTGATGCGAATGCAAAATGGGGCAGCTACCTCAGAAAATAAGTTTATCAGTGGCTCAGAAAGTTAAGCACTGTGTTATCATATGGCCTAGCAATCCGTACGTACCAAAGGAACTGAAAATGCAAGCACTTGTTTACAAATATTCAGAGAAAAATTCCTAATAACCAAAAAAGCTGAAAACAACCTAAATATTCATCAGCTGAGGAATGGATTTTTAAATACAGTAGACACACACTGGAATACTATTCACCCTTGAAAAGGAAGAAAGAATCCCTGTCACATGTTTTGATCTAGAAAGCATAGCGGTAAATAAAATCAGCCAAGAATGAAGTGCATGATTTTACTCATATTATTTATAAATTTCCAGATTTGTAGAAACAGAAAGCGTAGCATGGTTATTGGGAGCTGGAGGAGAGAGGAAGAATTAAAAACCATTTAAAGAATCAAACTTCCTGTTTTGGAAGATGGGAAAGTACAGAGACTTGTTGCATAAGAATGCGCATGTCCTTCACAGACTGAGAACTAGTGTGGCAGATAGTGTGTACTACTGCTACAAATGTTAAATTCAACACAGAAAGGTGCTGTATCTGTACACCATGGTGTTATTCAGCAATAAATAGGGGATGGAATATAGACACATGGCTGAGACACAAATAGGCCCAAGCAAAAGGCACAGATCACATGATTTCACTTACATTAAGTGTCTAGAACAGTAAAGCTCACGGCAGAGACAGAGATAAGTGTGTGTCAGGTGGGGGTGGGAATGAAGATGACTCTTGCTGGGCAGGAGCTCATATATTTGAATACTTGGTCCTCAGTTGCTGGAACTGTTTGGGAAGGATTAGGAGGCCTGGCCTTGTTGGAGGAGGTGTGTCACTGGCAGTGGGCATTGAAGTTTCAAAGACCCACACCATTACCAGTCCCTTTCCTTCTGCCTTATGCTTGTTGATCAGATGTTAGCTGTCAGCTGCTACTCCAATCTGAAGTGCTCCACTTTCCTTCTACCTCTTCCTCCTGCCTATGTACCTCCTGCCATGCTGCCTGCTGTGCTGGTCTGGACTCTGACCCTCTGGATCCATGAGCCCTAATTAAATGCTTTCTTTTGTAAGTTGTCTTCATTGTAGTGTTATGTCTTGACAATATAAGCAATTGAAAACTAATTAAGACAGTTACTAATGAAAGCCTGTGACTGATCAAAGAAATAGAATTTTTTAAAAAAATATTTATTAAATGCCTTTCTAATTTAAGACATTACCTAAAAGTGCAGAGAAATGGGAATCTTTCCACAATATCCCTGAATTCTCACAAAGCAGAATACTTTAAAACAAACATGGCTGCTAGCCACAATTTTAAATTTTAAGAATTTTTTTTACCAAAGAAATGAGTATATAAAATCCTATGTACATGTGTACTTTCTGCATTGTTGTTATAATAATGAAAATTTTAACTATCTGAACTTTCAACCAGGAAGATTATTTCAAATCCATAGAGCAGAATACAATACATTCATCACAGTTACATTGCAAACCAGCAGTTATCTCCCTGTGTTTTATGTGCATGTTCTAATGGGTGTGTGCACAAGCACATGAAGGTGTACATGCATGTAGAGTCCAGAGGTTGACACGGAATGCTTTCCTTGCTCACTCTCCATCTTCATTTTTGAGACAGGTCTCCATTTAAACTGGAGCTCGCTGGCTGACCAGACTGGCTGCCCAATAAGCTCCAGGATCCACCTGTCTCCATCCCCCAGCTCTGGTCTGACTTACAGATACTTGCTGCCACACTTGGATTTTTTTATGTGGGTGCTGGGGATCCCAAACTTGAGTCCTTCTGCAAGCATGGAAGGCAGTTTAGCAACTGAGCCACCTCCCCAGCCCCATTTGGTTCATTTCTAAGTAAAAATACCTGGTGTCGGAGACAAAGGGTGATGCCAGTCCCGTGGCGTGCAGTGCAAAGAAAAGAGCCAGAAAAGTGATGTTTGCATGCACTCGATTCATGCTGAAGCTATCTCTTAACACAGAGGCATCTCTCAATAGGCTTTGAAGGAATTCTACTACTACAAAGTGGTCTGTGTTTTCCATTGAGTAGGGAAATGAAAGGAAATGAGGGTGATAATTCTCTGATCATAGCTACACATCAATCTTGTTAACAGACTAAAATTACGAATGTTAAAAGTGTAAAACAGTTACAGAGATGCAAACTTCATATAACTGGTGCTTCGGCCACATGCTTTCTGCTTTCTTTTCAAGCATGATTTATGCAGCAACCATGTTTTTCCAAGACCGAGGAGAACACATTCACCCTGAACCTCCCAAACAAGAGAGTTAATTACCAGTACTACTCTGTTTTGCTTGGGTGAGGCAGTGTGTGCAAGGAACAAAACACAAAAAGCAATGTTGGGCTTTTTTCTTCAGGTTGTGTGTGTGTGTGTGTGTGTGTGTGTGTGTGTATGTGTG
>NW_022196894.1:36719804-36720074 GCF_008632895.1 Mastomys coucha | reverse complement strand
GTGTGTGTGTGTGTGTGTGTGTGTGTATGTGTGTGTGTGTGTGTGTGATGTATATGTGTTGTGTGTGGGGTGTGTGATATGAAAATGGGGACCATGAGGGGGAAGAAGAGCTCTTAATGGAAGAGGAAAGAGAAGGGATAGTGGGTTCAGATGACATGAAAGCAGAAAGGGCACTGCTGGTGGGCAGCAGGGACTCTATAAGAGGTATCGGGCAGTACCCCAATAGGGGATTGAGAAGAAGAACAAAGTAAACACCTCGATGAAATCCAT
>NW_022196894.1:36653268-36719794 GCF_008632895.1 Mastomys coucha | reverse complement strand
AAAAAAAAAACAAGAAAAACAAAAGCCTAGAATCCACCTCTTACCTAGAGACCGGGAGTTGCTTTACCTGTTTGCATTTCTGTCCATGAAGTGATGGGAGTAAGACATGCACCGGCCCCTCCTGGTGGAACTGCGCCTTTAAGACTCAGACTTGAGAGATGCTTTGAGGCATGGGTCTTCTAACGAGACATGTCAGGCTAACTAGGAGACAATAGGGACTAAAAACAGAACAGGAGAAAAAATGGGAGAAGCGCAGAGCTGAATGTAATTCAGGAAGCCAGAGTAGAGATATAATAAGGGTGGATGGCTCAGTCCGATGTGTCACTACTGCCAACTGACAGTAAATGTAGACAAAGGGACAACTCCCGACTTTGGTCAGATAGAGGCCATTTGTACCTTGACTGTACAGAGTGATGAGAATGAAGGCCAGAACCAATTTAGCTGAAGATGTGTAACAGTTAGTACATCAAAGCAAGCAAGTTGCTTAGAACATGAAGTAGGTCTAGGGCCAGAGGGGTGACTCGGACATTAAAGGCTAGGCTCACACCAAAAATAGAAGAAAAGGTGTACTCTCTTCTAGATGCTGAAGAGGCAAGATGTTTTCTCATGGGACCTCTTAGACCTAAAATATATGGTTGTATAGAGCATCTTTGGTTTTGTGTCTCAATAAACCAAGTTTCAGAGCACACCCTTTTAATATTGGACATCAGAGGTATTGTAAAGAATTTCGTTCACTGGAAGGAAAACTGGGCTATGTGGTTATTTTATTAGGACTCGGTTAGTCCACGTAAAGTTCCATATCAGAGCCATAAGTGAGGATTAAATACATCTCAATCCTTCTAAAGTAAAGACCTATTCACATGGAGATGTCTCTTTTATGGAAAATGTCTAGGTGAGCAAGTAGAAGCCATGTTGATATAACTATCATCAAACTGAATTAATTTATCTGAATTTATCATCATATCTCAGAGCTGAGGGGCTACAAGTATGTCTATTAGCTTTGGGTTTGCTTTTTTCCACTAATTTATTTATTCACATTACATCCCTATCACAGCCCCCCACCTCCTCCTAAGTCCCTGCCTCAAATTGCTAAGTAGGAAAAAATGTCCATTCAAACTCAAAACCTCTTAGTTTTATTCATTTCAAGAACATTTTTACCAAAACTCAAGACTCACTAAAGAAAGTGAGCAGGTTTCTTTAATAAGCAAAGCCTTAATGTTAATGATCCGATCAAGCTAAGGAACATCAGCTAAACACACACACATACACACACACACACACACACACACACACACACACACACACACACACACACACACACACACACACACACACACACACTGTTTGCATTCAAGGAAACAAGCCGAACCCTCCATCAGAGATGTACATTCCAAAGCAGCAGAGATCTGCCCACAGTGGTTCCTGCTCAGCCAGGCAGGTTCAGGCAGCATCAGGCTCCGCCCATGAGAGATGCCTCCTCCCAACCACGGACCACCCTTCCTTCTCCAGGACAGGAGCTTCAGAGGATACAGTGGGGTAGAAAAGCATCGTAGGCTGGTGTGTGCAGAGTAAGTCTGTGCAGCGCAGGGAGGAGAAGGCAGAAGGGACCAGACAGCCAATGTGAGTACAGAAACTTCTCAGAGCAGCCCACTGGCTCTCTCTACTCTCCTGGGAGCAGGATAAACATGGGCTATACACTGTAACTAACAGTAGAGTCTGTCTGTTTTGTTTTGTTTTGTTTTGTTTTTTCCGAGACAGGGTTTCTCTGTGTAGCCCTAGTTGTTCTGGAACTCACTCTGACTCTGTAGACCAGGCTCGGCTCGAACTCAGAAATCCACCTGCCTCTGCCTCCCAAGTGCCGGGATTAAAGGCGTGCGCCACCACCGCCCTGCTGAGTCTGTCTCTTTTATAGTTTGAGATCTTATAACTCTTCTGGAAAATGTTCTTTGGCTAATTAACTGTGCCTTTGTCTGACAAAGTTTCCTGTTCTTGTCAGAAATCATTTGGTCTGACAAGCCTTTAAAAGGATCTGTGGGGCAGTTTCTTCATGGGTCTTCCCCGAAAACAGTTCTGCTTAATTAGTATTTGGGCTAGAATAGGTCAACAAATTAGTTTTATCTAATTAAGGCTACTTTTATAGGACCGATCTTTACTGTTCACTAATGAGTTGATCCACCAGGATTTGTGGGTTATAAATACAGCTATTCTTGTCCTAATATTTTTACACAAATTGTCTCAAGTAACACCAGTATTGTTGGATATCGATACTTTTATGATTGTGGTTATAAGCCTAAATTTTCATTTAGGGATTCTTAAGACATTTATGATTTTTTTTATTAATTTTAAAGTCTTTATAAAAGTCAAGGCGACATCTACAGACCATTTCTTGCCGAGTAAAATTGGTAAGCACAGCAGGAAATAAGGCAATACATTTCATGCCTGAACATTATTTTCTTTATATAGCTAACATGGATGCTGCGATTTTTCTAGTTCCTTGAGGAAGTTGTTCTCCTTTTGATTAATCTTCCCAATAAGTGTAAAACTTTTGTTTGTGCTTTTTTGTGTGTGCTTACAGCACACTGTTTTGCTTTCTGCCATACTAGGCTTAAAACATAACTTTCCTATATTTTTAACAACCCGAAGAGACTTGTAAACATTTGGATAGCAAGAGAAGCTAGGCAAGAAGAGTAAGTGAAATGTCAAATTTTCTCTTTTTTCACTCTTGTATACATTTCAAACCACCATGTGAACCACCTCCAGAATCTACTGGACCCTCCAATGCAGTTTCTATCTGATGGCCCACAAGCCTGACAAGCCACTGATTGCCTATCTAGGGCAGAGACCACATGGATGAGGAAGGCCCCTACTTGTCTTTCTCTTTCATTCCCTCTCCCCCACTTCCTCCCTCCCATTCTCTTAATCCAGATTTCTCTAGCGTGAGGTTGAGGTGTGGTTTGTATATTCTTTCGTGCAAGAAATCTGAGCAAGGAAAAGAGGTACTCAACTTGAAAAGGCAATCTCATGACTAGTCGGTGAGTCTCACCTCTCTTCTGCTTTGAACATTGGTTTGTCTAGTGAGCAATTGTTTGTCAACTTATTCAATGTGTCAGGAGATGTCAACACCCTGGATATGAATAATTTTGTAAGAAAACAAACTTAACGAAGGCATAAGAGAAGAAAAAAAGAGAAAGAAATACACTTTTAAACTCTTAAAATCAGCAATTCTAAAAGTAAAGAGCCTTCCAGGGTGTTGAGTGATTGAAATAAGCCATGGAGGGGATAGGTCACTGGGGAGTTCTTCCATAGGGTGGGGCTCACATGGGATACTCCTTTACAGGAAAACACTCAAAGTGAGACACACAGTAAGCCACTGTGAGTGACACAGCTCTCTCTCTGCTCTCTGCTGCTTGACCCTTAAATGTAAGTCACCTCATCCTGCCTACATCCTTTCTAGTACTGTCAGGTAAAGAAATTTCACATATATAAGGAAAGTGTTATGTGAGAGTAAGGGGTTTGTGAGAAGTACAAAACAGCCTCTAACACTGAGTGTTAAATGTAAGGCAAGACAACACATCTCTAGGAGTCATCTACCTAGAGAGAAAGACTCAAACCCCGTGCACTGCCTCCCCTTCTCTCTCTCTCTCTCTCTCTCTCTCTCTCTCTCTCTCTCTCTCTCTCTCTCTCTCTCCTCTCTCTCTCTCTCTCTCTCCTTCATCTCTCCCTCCCTCTCTTTTCCTGTTTTGTCTTATGTTTTAAAACAGGGGTCTCTCAAAATGCAGCCCAGAGAGAGACAGAGAGACAGAGAGACAGAGAGAGAGACAGAGAGAGAGAGACGAGAGAGAGAGACAGAGAGAGACAGAGAGAGACAGAGAGAGAGACTGGCAGCAGAGACTGCTGAGCAAGAGGAGGGATGGGGTAATGTGACACAGGAAGATGCTTGTGTGTAACAAGATGTTCCTAGGATTCTCCTTCAAATTAAGCCAGTGGTTCTGAACCTTCCTAATGCTGTGACCCTTCAACACAGTTCCTCATATTGTGGTGACCCCCAACCATAAAATTGCTTTCATTGCAACTTTACAACTGTAATTTGGGGGCTATTATGAATAGTAATGTAAATATTTTGGGGGATAGAGGTTTGCCAAAGAGGTCTCAATCCCCCAGATTGAGAACCACTGAATTGAGGGCTCCATGGAGCCCTGAAAAGTTAACAAAATCAGAATTACATTCAGGATTTTTTGTTTTGTTTTGTTTTTCGAGACAGGGTTTCTCTGTGTAGCCCCCTGGCTGTCTCAGAACTCACTCTGTAGACCAGGCTGGCCTCAAACTCAGAAACCTGCCTGCCTCTGCCTCCCAAGTGCTGGGATTAAAGGTGTGCACCACCACTGCCTGGCTAGAGCAATGGATCTTAACATCAAATAAATAGCTGGCCCTTGAAGGCCACTTATGTTTGTGGAACACTAAGTGTTGACAGACTAAAGTGAAATAGTAAATCTCTTAGCTTACTTTTAGAAGATAAACTAAGTCCTGAGATACACATCAGAATAGTACCTAAATTTTAAGAAAAGCTATAAAGAGGAAACACTCAGAATCACATATTCTGATGGCTAATTTTTTTTTTCAAATTAGGAAATATCTGCACTCTTTGATTTGGACATCAATGCGTGTTTTCACAGTCAATGGAATGTCTTTACTCTGCAGGCTAATTTGAGAACCTCTGCTTTAGGAGGTTTACTCCAGAAGCACAGGTAGAGTAGGAACAGAAGTTAGGGACTTCATTTGAGTTAGACATTAACAGCTGTCAGTGGGAGTTGGAAGAAAGAGGTCAAAGAGTTAGAGAGTCATCAGAAAACATCACTTTTGCTTCTATTGAAAATACAAATTGATCCAAATTGGACTATTACTCAAGGTTTTCCTTGACAAAGAAGGTTCTCCAAGAAATAAAACTCAGGATACACGAGGGAGGGTGCATGTATGCATGCACAGTGTGTGTGTGTGTGTGTGTGTGTGAGAGAGAGAGAGAGAGAGAGAGAGAGAGAGAGAGAGAGAGACTTTATTGAGAGAAGGATCTTGATCTTAAAGAACTGGATTGTTAGATTGCGTGATTTGGCCTACACAGTAGGTCAGCAGTCTTAAACTCAGAGATAAGTTGATCTTGCAGATGGGAAACAGACCAGTTTCTACGCTGTAGCCTTAGAAAGAACTGCTGTTTCTTCAGAGAACATCAGTGTTTGCACTTACAGCCTTCAAATGACTAGAGAAGGCTCTCCATAAGACGGAGGCTGAGCTGCTTTACTCAAAATCTGCAGGGTGGTAGTTCACACCTTTAACCCCAGCATTTAGAAAGCTGAGAATCACAAGTTCCAGGCTAATCCATGGTACACAGGGAGATCACACCTTAAAAAAATACTATATCTTTATATCTGAATTTTAATGTTTTATGTTATATCTGAACACTACCCAAAATATTAGTACCCAGAATACTACTCTGTCCTACACAGAATAAAATTAGCATCAGAGGAACTGGAGAGATGGCTCAGCAGTTAAGGGTACTTGTTTCTTTTCCAGGGGAGGCATGACAGGTTAAATTCTCAGCATGCACATGGTAGCTCACGACCATCCCCCTTGTTGCAGGATATTGATCGGACACCCTCTTCAGAGGCCACCAGGCAGGCATTCGGTGTACATATATATCTGCAGACAAAACACTCACCCACACAAAGTAAAACAAATAAATATTTTTTAAAAATTGTTTAATTAACCCTCAAATGACATTTCTTTGATACTTCTTTATCAAACATGCAAAGAGGACAATTTGTAGAGAGGTAGCCCTACAAACTCTCCTCTTTCTCTTCTTGAAAAGGTAAGAAATTCATAGTGTCTTTTAAAAACAACCATCATGGGGCTGGAGAGATGGCTCAGTGGTTAAGAGTGCTGGCTGATCTTCCAGAGGACTTCAGTTCTACTCCCAACACCAACATGGCTGTTCGTATCTTTCTTTAATTCCAGCCCTTGGGGATTCTGGACTCTGGATTCTATGAACATCAAGGGCACACACACACGGCATACAGACCCATGTGCAGACAAACACTCATGCACATAAAAAAAACAAATGAATAAAAGGTTTCTTAAAAATCCCAAAATAACTGTCAGTATCAAACTTTATTAAGTCTTTTGGTTTTAATCCAAAACATGTACTAGTCTACCCTTTTCCCAGGATTTGTTTGATTGTTTTTGGAAACAGGGTTTTACATAGCCCATGATGGCCAGGAACTCACTATGGAGTTGAGAATGAGCTTGACCTTTGACCTTCCTGCCTCTACCTCCCAGTGTGGAGACAATTGGCATCCCCTTGTATCTGACTTTAGGCCACACATTGAGTGGTACCCAGGACCTTGGATGAGGGAAGCAAGTGCTCTGCCCACTGAACAGCACCCCCGGCCTCTAGGCATTTCTATGCCTTCACACACAAATCCTGTCAGCCTTTCTCTCGGTCCCAGGAGCGCATCTTTCCCCAGATATTCTTCTGGTTGTGTACAGTAAGCAAGTTCACTTGTCCATATTCCAGGAACAATTTCAAGCTGTTCTGTGATGAATCAATCAGTTTAATCAATTGCACAGAGACTCTGTGCTGTCTGCTGTCAACTTCTGTCATGGCCAGCACTCTCTGGCTGCACTTCATAAACTCTTTGGTGACTGCCTGCTGAGCTTAGGCATCTGCCTACATCTTTCTTATCTGTCAGTCCTAGAAGACTGGTTTCAAACAAGATAGAGCGCTAGTGAGGGGTGCTTAGACCTCCCACTCTTGTTCCAGCCAAAGACACAATATTTTTGATCTGTTCTTATGTATTAGATGTTGTTTTGTTTTCTTAAATGAAACTACTGCTTTAGTTGCCTTCAGGGTTCCCTATCTTGTTAGCTCTAGTTTATCTTCTTCAAGAAGCTTCAGAACCTGAAGCAAAAGCCAAGAAAATTAATATTGCCTAGACGACCAATATGGCATGAGACCTTTGCATATTCTCATTTAATTTTTACGGAACCCTTGATGCTGGGTCTTACAGTTCTCATGGACAGATGAGGCTCAACAAGAATATTGGAGTCACAGAACTTCTATGTGATCAAGCTAAGAATCATACCAAGATCTATCCAAAGCCCACATTCTCCCTGCTTCTCCTTACTCCCTAACCTATTCTCTTGCTATGCAGGAAGCCCTACGCAGGAGATATAAGAGAAAAAAAGTTTCACAGCAGTGAGAGAGAACTCAAGAGGGACACTGAGGGAACGTGGGGAGTGAAAAGTTTATTAGAAAATGTATTAAGGTCATGGGTAGACAGGGGCATCAGCATGCTGGGAGTCCCGAGGACTCTTCAGACCCGAGGACCAGAGACAAACAGCATGGTAGGGTCTCTGAAAGAGGAATCGGGGGCCGAATGGTGGAAGCGTGGTCTATTTTTATACCTATCTCAGGATGGAGGAGCTCTGGAGGGACAAGCCCGAAGCCATGCTCTCTGGGAAGAGGTAAAGAAGGTGGTGGGGAACAGGATGTGTAGCCACCCATGCCTGCCTTTGATATAAACTCACTTCCCAGGTGAGGGAGGCGCTTCGAAGTCTGTCAGTTAGGGACTCAGAATGTCTTTGTACAGTCTCCGTGAAAGAGCTGCTGCAAGTTCTGTCAGCCTGAGCGGCAGCTGGATTCCGACATTATGTTCTTACAGAGAAGAAAGAATGCAGAAAGAGAAAGCAAGCGTCCCCACGTAACAGAAAACCTCAGAGGTTAGGGCTCTATCACCACAGTCTGAATCAGAGGGCCCAGCCCTGGCCAGTGCACAGAGGCAAGAGTTAACAGGGCAGGAATGCTGATGGAATGTACAGACACCCTCCCTGTAGACGGACGTGCAACTTGGTACCTGATACCAGACACACCCCAACACAGCTAGGAGGGCTCTTTCCCTTTTCCCAGTGAGAGCTTTACTTCTTAAAGCCAATTATGGAAACAAGAAAAAGCACAAAAGGCTGCCTGTGGGAGTGAGGCCTCCAGTGTCCTCTGCCGCAGTAGCTGCCCATCAGGGGAGAGGAAATGGGTATGAGATTTATTCTCCTTGACCTAGGAGCTTGGGATGGTAGTCATCATCAGTGCCTCTGTCCAATGTTCTGTGGATCTCTAGGGTACTGAATATAACCTTCACCGAAGACCCTTTCCTTTCCAAATATTCCCTGGTCATCATTAACAATCTCTTGTTGGTAAATAGTCTTAGTATGTGAAGATCATAATCCCTAGTCCCATGAGACAAGTTGTATTCTACCCATTTTATAAGTGAGGAAATAGGTCACAAGAAAGTCGGTCATTGCTCAGAGTAACTCTTGATAGGGAAACTTGACTTTGAATCTGGCATCCTGCCTGGTGCCATGTCTAGCATGCTTACCATCAAACCACAGCTACTGCAATACACAAGGAATGAACAACAGGAAGCCTGCATCTGGCCTCTCTTGACATGTCTGGCTGAGGGAGAGGTGCCACAAATATCAACTTAATCTAAACAAGAGACGCAGGGAGGCATCATGGCACCCTTGAGAAGCTGAGATGGGAAGACCACAATCTGTCTGTGCAAGAGCCTATCTTTACAAAACAAAACACAGGTGTCTGAGAGAAAATGCTGTGAAACACTGATCTCCCACTGGCTTTACAGAGCACCCTTCATTTCCAGAAAGTAGAAGGGGGAGCTGTAAGTTTGGAAAACACCTGTACAGTCTCCTGGATGATAGTGGGGAAATATTAGTGTGGTAATGCCCTGTGGAAAGGCTAAGACAAGAAACTAGGAAGCATGCGGGGTGAAGTCTGGTCTTTCAGACCTTCTAAAGAACGGCTCTTCTGTATAGAGAAAAATGTATGTGTTCTCTTTGTTCCCAGGTTGGCAAGGAAGCTAGGCCAATATTTCTTTTTCTACTTAAAATGTTAGCATTGTGTCAGGATTGCTAAACTCTGGTGCTAAATAACCAGGAGTTAGGGTGACTTGGATTTGACGCTGGGTCCTGGGCTTTCTGTCAACACGACCTTGAGCAAATGGATCTCTCACACTTCCTCTCCTCCCTGTCAAGATGGACAGAATCAGATTCTCAGGCTAGATCCTTAAGAAGTGTGTATTCCATGAAACTCTAACTATAGGGATGGCCAAACAAGACCTACATGGCAACACCAACATGGATGGGGGAAGCCCCACACCTAAATGAAGAGCAACCAATGGCTACTGAGAAAGAGAACTGGGGGATGGGTGTGTGTTTCTACATGAGCCAGCCCTCAGAGAGGCCATTCCATCCCAAGTGATCAGCCCTAAGTACATGTTCATAGGAATACACTAAATAGGCTCTGTAAGTGTAAGTGTCTCTGTGTGTGTGTGTATGTGTGTGTGTGTTGTGTTGAATGTGTGTATGTATATGTATGTGTGTGTGTATGTGTATGTATATGTGTGAGACAGTAATAATTATAGAAGAGGTCATAAATTTGAGAAGCACCAAGTAGATGCAGGAAGGATTAGAGGGGAGAGGGAGAAGGAAAATGATTATAATAGGTACAGTACTCATGCATGAAAACATTTAAAATCTTGAAAGGAATGCAACCCAGCCGGCATGGATTTTAACCCAGTAACTCTCATTTCAGACTTCTGACCCCAAACTGTCAGCTGTTATTTTTTTAGGATTGAGAAAATCTGTTACTATAGCAATGAGAAACAAACCTGGAGTTTTGGCAAAAAATACCCATTTATCAGGTCTGTTGAGAAGATGAACAAAGGGGCCTGAGACAGAATGGAGGGAGCACTAAGGGGCCCATAGGTGGCAGATTCCATTCTTTTGGGTCACTTTTGGCAAATGAGCATGGCTTTCTTTAAGACAAAGCAAAAATACTTTAGTTTTAATTACGTGCCTGGGAGTGGGGTGGTGCACGCCTGTGTATGCAGGTGCCCTTGGAAGCCAGGAGAACATTGGATCCCCTGGAGTCACGGGCAATTGTGGGCTGCCCAACTCAGATGCTGAGAACTGGACTCTTAGCATTCGCTTTTCCACCTGATCTTAACTGAGAAGCTAAACAATAACCACCCACTTCTAAAACCCGGTGACATCAGGAAAAGCTCTCAGTACTGCGCCAACATTCCTTGCTCAGGATTCTGGACCAGCTGAGACAAACGCGTTGTTGAACACTACTCGGAAGCTTCCTTTTTCTCCACACCTCTCAGAACTTCTCCTTTATTAGCACTGACTAGCTTGCCTTTAAAATCCTTGGTGCTAGAGTCCCATTTTAGTCTCCTATGAACATGTATGTAGTTTCCCTTTACAAACTGTGCTTTTTGTTATCTGAATGCCTACCTTTCAAAGTCTATTTGTGTCTATTTAGAGAGCAGCCCAACTGGTCAGGATTAATATCTGTGAGTGCCAATAATGAATTTTATGATGTAACTGATCCGGCTTTACCAGTTAGATTCTCCCGGTCAGAGCCTTCTAGACACCGTAAGGTTCTACCCATCTGATATGGAAGAGTTACCCCAGATAAATGAATGGTATTGCTAAGCAGAAATTCCACAGGGTGGGGTGGGGGTCAGAAGATGGTGTAACAAGGGCCCAGATTCTTCTGTTCCTTTGACAAACATTGATGGAATATGTGTGCCAAACTCTGAGTCAAAAACACATATACATTTTTAACTTTGTAAATTCCCACGACCTTCAGGGTGAAAAGAAGTGAGAAAATATTTAGAGATGCTTAAATTACTTAGATGATTATAATTAAAATACTTATGTTATTAATATATGCCTCATAGCATATGTTATAACAATAGAGTTAACACTTGTCAGGGCCTGAGTCATATAAAAGACGTAGGCTGAAGGAGTCTCAGAGGTCAAGAGCAGAAACTATTCTTCTAAAGGGTCCGAGTTAGCTTCCATCACCCAAATCAGGTGACTCACAACAGCCTGTAACTCCAGCTCCAGGGCATCTGAGGTCTCTGTCCTACACAGGCATTCACACACGTATAGCTGCACAAACAAAGACACACAAAAACACATGGTTTTTGAAAGAAAGAAAGAAAGAAAGAAAGAAAGAAAGAAAGAAAGAAAGAAAGAAAGAAAGGAAGGAAGAAAGGAAGAAAGAAAGGAAGAAAGAAAGAAAGGAAGGAAGAAAGGAAGAAAGAAAGGAAAGGAAGGAAGGAAGAAGGAAGGAAGGAAGAAAGGGAGGGAAGAAGGAAGGAAGGGAAGAAAGAAGGAAGGAAGGAAGGAAGGAAGGAAGGAAGGGAAGAAGGAAGGAAGGAAAAAAGAAAAGAAGGAAGGGAAGAAGGAAGAAAGGAAGAAAGGAAGAAAGGAAGGAAGGAAGGAAGGAAGGAAGGAAAGGAAGAAGGAAAGAAGAAAGGAAGGAAAGGAAGAAGGAAGGAAAGGAAGAAGGAAGGAAGGAGAGAGAGGGAGAGAGAGGAAGGGAAAGAAAGGGGAAATAAAATAACAAAAGTAAAATGTGCCTTCCCACAAACCAGGAGGTCCGCCAAACTGGCTAACTTGGTGTCTTGTCTTCACTTTGTGCTTCTGAGTCTACCCCCTCTCTCTTCCCCTTTCCTCAGAAAGTCTACCACTCTTCCCATGTTCCTCCTCCACATCCTACCTCTACTCTCCTGATCCAAACACTGGCTCCATATAACTGGCTAAGCTGAAGCTGTTCTCACTCAGATCCCCACTCGTGTATTTAGACATCCATTTATGCATTCTAACGACCTGAGACCTTAGCTTCTCTTCTAGCACAGAATCCTCATTCATTTTTACATACCTCAACATGTAAATTGTATCATTTAATACTTCTTGACTTAGGGTGTCAGTCAGTTAGCTAATTAAAGACTAATATGTTGGGGGCTGTACCCAGCTTTTCTCAACATGACTCAAGTGCAGAAGCCAAAAAAGATTGACTGGAGCATTCAACCTTGTGCCTCTTCCAGAGAATCTCACAGGAGACAAAGAGAGAGGCCATGCTTAGTTGCATCTGGCACAAACTGTATAGATAGTTTCTAGTAGCCAGTGTAAGCTGCAGGAAGAGTGTGGGTCCTAGAGTCACACAGACCAAAGATGCGCCCAATCTGCCATTTATATCCGTGTATCCTCAAAGGCACTTTACCAGTTAGTTAGGCTTTGCTGCCCTGATGTATAGAAAGAGACTTCTCCTCTTCCAGAACTTTGTTCTAGTTGGGTTCTGAGAATCTATTATGTACATAAAGTCCCTAAAAGAGTCCACAGCGGAGCTACATGGCCCTCTTTTCTCTACACTTGTCTCACGCAAGTGAGAACTTCATTTTGTACAACCTATGTTCTTTAGTATAATAAAATATTTAACATTAGCCCATGGGCCAAAATGGCCTCAGCCAACTCTCTTGGTTTCCCTATGGTTGTGGTTGGCCTTGTCCAAGAATGGCAGTCACAATATCGGAGGCTCTCACTGTGTATCAGCCTGGTCATCACCATAACAGATCTGTTCTTTGTGCTCCTGGTGACCTTAAAGAACCTCAGTACCCGAGAAGGATGGATACTGGTGTGTTTCATACCCTAAGGGACTCCTGGAGGACACAGATCAGACTCTAAAAACCCTTATTTAGAAAACTCCTGTGATGGCTGACCTCAGGTCCACCATTACGAAAAGCTCTCATGACCTTGATTTGGATACAAAAAAGGAAACAGGGGATGTCATGATTTGCTGACAGTGTAGAGGCTGAAGCAGTATTTGCTACCTGCTCCCATCCAGTGTAACATTCTTAACTGTGTCTTCAGCTTGTGAGAAATCCTGAAGATGGCCAAAGACGATTCCACTGTTCGTTGCTTCCAGGGCCTGTTGATTTTTGGACACGTGATTGTTGGTGTAAGTCATGAATGCTATTCAAAAAAAAAAAAAAAAAAAAAAAAAAAAAAAAAAAAAAAAAAAAAAAAAAAAAAAAAACTCTGTTCTTCTTGTAAGCATATCTTTTAGATAAATTAAAAGGAAAGTTTAAGAAAATATTATAAATATCATTCTCCTTTATAGTGCCTTCATTTTAAGAAATGTAGTAAATATACTAGTTAGAATCTTAAGATAATTGCATATCACCTGTTATGGCAGAAGACCAGGGTCAACATTAAATTAGATTATTTCCTTACCAATTTCTAAGATATAATGACTATTAAGAGTCGTGTATTCACCATAGTCAGTGTCTAAACGCACCTACTAATCATTCATTTATGCTTCTGTCCAGTTTCACCTTGATTTGACTTGGGGACTGTGTTGTAGGAGCCCTGGGAAGACAGTCACAAATATTACAGAACCACTGTGACAATGGCCAGGACACTTCAAGTATTGCAATCCAGGAAAGTTTGCAATGGGATAGGATAGGAGAAGAACTTTCATGCAAGAATGCACTGTCTGAGTGGGTCATAACCTAGGGGCTTTATGGTTGGTCTGGGGTTACCTAGATCTTTTCCCAAATAGCAAACAGACAGAGTTAGATGTGGAAGAAAGTATTAAGGGCAGGGGGTCTGTGGGAGAGGGAAGCAAGATAGAAATAGCTATTGGGTCTCCTGGCAATGAGAGATTCGTTGCATAAAGCCTCTGTAAGTTGTAAGGGACTCGCCACTAGAGCCTACCCTGCCCCCATCCCCTTTCTCCCGGTGCTGTGCTCTTGGCTACCAGCCTGACAGACTCATTCTCGTCTTGTTTCCAGATGTGTGGTATCGCCCTGACAGCCGAGTGTATCTTCTTTGTATCTGACCAACACAGTCTTTACCCACTTCTGGAAGCCACCAACAATGATGATATCTTTGGGGCAGCTTGGATAGGCATGTTCGTGGGCATCTGCCTCTTCTGCTTGTCCGTTCTAGCCATAGTAGGAATTATGAAGTCCAACAGGAAAATCCTCTTGGCGGTAAGATCTTACAATGCATGATAAGCTGGAGATGTAGCTCAGGTGACAGAGTGCCTGCCTAGCACACATGAAATCTTGGGTTCAGTCCCTAGCACCGTATTATCTGGGCATGGTGGTGCATGTCTGTAAACCTGTTCTGAAGGTATGGGCAAGATGATCCTAAATTCCAGGTAATCCTTGGATACATAGCAAGTTCAAGACCAGCCTGCACTCCAAGAGACCTTTTCTCAAACTAACAACTAACAAATTCTCTGCCGTTGTTTTCCTGGGCCAGTTCTGGTGAACTGTTTCTTCTCCATTGAGCAAAGAGCTTTGGTTTTCGATGGACTAAGTGGGAGAAGGAGTCTAGATGACTGGACAAAGCGGGGATCGGGGAGATCCCCTGTTGCAACATCATCCGTGTAGGATGTGATGATACCCTTCATGGTTGAAAGTTCAGGTTCTAGTAAAGTGAACTGAACATGGAAACACCTTTGGGTGGTCTACTTGGCTATGTGCAAATGTGTGCTTCTCCAGCTGCTGTCTGCACGTGCCCAACAGTCAGAGCCAGGAATTACATGAACATGGGAAATGATGCCATGGGAATTTTTTTTAGATTCCCCCCCACCTTGAATAATAGCTAGTTAGTTTTAAGTGTTGGTGTGTTAAGAGACAAAACAGAAACCAGACATGAGTTTTTCATAGCAGACAGGATCCTTTTTTTTTTTTTTCAAGACTTTTGAGTTCAAGGCCAATGGCTTTTGTGCCTTGGCTGTGTGTCCCACACTGTCATTTACCCTGCAGTACAGGAACCTTTGGAAGACCCCAAGCAGCACCATTGTGAGTGACCCATTCACGCTAGTCTGTGGTCTCAAGGCACTGACTAGGCCATGCCTTGAGACCACAGGCTCTGTCTGCCTTTGCAAATGGAAATGAAAGGGAAGGGAATCTTACTTGGGCCTAGACTTCTGCTCTGCTAGTGTGCCCCAGAACAGCAATTTGTGTCATTGTCATCACATGCACATACACATCCACCTCCATACCCCTCCCTAACCCTGAAGTAACTCACTACCCTGAGTCCCACTTCTGTAGAAGCAACTCAGCCACTTAAGGAGCTTGTTGGTCTTCTTCTCTCAGGTAACCATTCCCCTAGTGCCCAGGAATGCAGAATGTTTGCCTTCTCTGTTTCCTTTGGGTGAGTTAGTTCCTGGGCAAATACACTCTGAGAGAGTAGGGAAAGGAACACAAGGAAGAGGGTGAGAACTGAGAGATCTTCCTGAAGACAACTACACACTGCACCCTGGGCTCCTCTCTGGTCTAATCCTAAGGGGTCCTGAGGTTCTGTAAGGGAAGCTACCAAAGCTCTCGACAGGAAGAAAGGCAGTAGCCAAAATGGAGAGGGTTACTGGAGTCTTTGAAAACTCTTTCCTGATTTTTTTTTCCACAGAGATGGCTGGGGTTTGGGGGAGGGGGAGTAGGAGGGTTGTTGTTTTGTTTTGTTTTGTTTGGGGGTCAGACAGTGAAAGCAGCAAAGTCTCCTGACCTTTCAACCCACAAACACCCCAAAGAGGGAGGACAAGTTCCTCCACCTACTCTATAGTCCTTCTCCCCCAAAAGGACATGAGGTGAGATAGTGCATGTATAAAAGTGTGCAAGGCAAGGACCCTCACCGGGAGGCATCTGCTGATCAGCTCTATTCCAGCCAGACACTGGGGGCAGAGCTGCTCTGAGCTATTCACGAACATGCAGCCTGTGCACCCACATGCATGCACAGCAGAGGCAGCACGTAGAGAGCTCTGCTTCCCTCGCCCGGGCTGGTATCACTAGAACACAGGTATGTGTTCTGTGTGAACAGTGAGTCTCTATGCTGAAAGGCTGACTACTCCTTAGAGATAAGACTGGGTAGGAAAGACACAAGGCATTAGACATGTTGGTCATCCTTTCCTGGCTTCTGTGGTTCTATTGTTTTCAGCAGTTCGTGAAGAAAATTGCAGGCCTGGGTCTTGCTGCTGCTGCTGCTGCTGCTAGGACTGTGCAACGTTAGTTAAAAGGAGGCAATTATGCATTTGATAATAAGATATTTTATTATAGGAAAGAGAAAAGAAGCTGGCCATGACCATGTGGAGAGAAAGAAAGGAGAGGAAGGAGAGGAGAGGAAAAGGAGTGGGGCAAGAGAGGAAGAGAGCAGGAGGGGAAGCAAGAGAGAAAGCAAGGGAGCAAGAGAGAGGAGGGTACAAACCACCCCTTATATTGTGAGGTGGGGCTATCTGTCTGTGGAGTGGGGCATACCTACCTGTGGTCAGATGATTGGGGGTAGGGTCCAGCTAGAATGCTGGGAGCTTGGAGCATTGTCTACCTGACAGAACACATATCTCCTATAGGGGGAGCTGAGGGGGAGGAGGTTGGGGGGACTGAAACAGGAGCCAGGGTCCCTTGCAGGCAGAAATTATTGCCCACTGGGGCTTCAGAGTTCCAGACCTGTTCTCAACTGAGCCCAGGTTGCCTGAACAAGACCACTGCCCCATAGAAAATGACTCCCACTTAAAGGGATTTACAATGCTCAGTGTCAGATATGACGCACTAAGGCTATCTTACCAGCCGCCAGGCATGTGGATATACCAAAAACCTCTGAAAAGCCCACACATTCCTTCATTGTTTATATTATCTCCCCCACATTAAAATAGAATTCAGGATGAAAAAACTCCAAACTGAATGAATGGTCATTTCTTCCAGAGATAAGCAGAGAACTGAGCTGACCCACACACCACCTGGTCCAAGTACCTAGCACTAGCCCCATTCCAAGCAGCTGATCAAAAAGGGTTTGTACTACCTGACTGCTTAGATGAATGTGCTTAAGACTCATAGCCATCGCTTGTTGAGATGTCTGTTATAATCCTCGGTTCTCATCTGTTTCCCTCTCAGTACTTCATCCTGATGTTTATAGTGTATGGTTTTGAAGTGGCATCTTGCATCACAGCAGCAACACAACGCGACTTTGTGAGTATAGTCCCCAATGCACAGAGCAAAAATGACAGTGGCTCTGACCCTCTAGCCACAGACGTGCTTTGAACCCTCTATGTGTGGTTGTCATGCCAATATGCACACTATTAATACTCATGCAGTATTGGGAAGCATTGCTTGTCTTTTCTAAGTTAAAAAAAAGAAAGGCATTAAAAGCAAAGAAATGTATCTAGAGATGAACGGCTGACAGGTCACAGTAAGAATTCTGAGCCCAAGCAGCCTGATTCCCAATGCCCAAGCTGTGATGCTGGCACTGCCTGCCATTCGTCCACCCCACGGCCTTTCTTCATGTTCCATCTCATGGAAGACATAATTCAGAATCTTCCTTGTTCTGTTTCTCACTGTTTCCCTAATCTTCACCATCCTTAAACCACCTCTCTGCCCCAGTCATGCAGTGATTTCTTCTTATGTGGAAACCTAAAGTAGCCCCGGCCAAATGAGCATAGTGCCCCTGAGTTTAGTACTTAGTTAGTGAAAAAAAAAAAAAAAAAAAAAAAAAAAAAACTAAAGGTTTTTTTTAGTTTTGTACATTCTCTAAGAGAATGTTCAATTTACAGAACAAAAAGACGTGGCCTTCCTAAGGAGCAGGTATGCTGACTCTCGCGTGTCATTCCCACCCCTGCAGTTCACAACCAACCTCTTCCTGAAGCAGATGCTGGTGAGGTATCAAAACAACAGCCCCCCAACCAACGATGACGAATGGAAGAACAACGGTGTCACCAAGACCTGGGATAGGCTCATGCTGCAGGTGAGGAATGTGGTTCTGGGGTGATCGCCTGCACATCTGGATGGATAACAACCTGAATGTGTATGTGTTACCAAGACCTGATAGGCTCATGCTCCAGATAAGGAGTGTGGTTCTGGGGTGATCACCCCTGGGGTGACCGCCCCTGGTGGATTGCCTGCACATCTGAATGGGTAGCTGAATGTAGGTAAGAGTGAAGTCAGCCCCTCCAGGAGGTTTCTTCAAGAAGAAACCTGTTCCAGGCCAGGTCAGCAATGCCTCTTGTTTACTGGTGAGTCTGAGGATGGGGGAATGTTAAATGCATGACTCAGGGAGGCCTCTAGATCCATAATTTATGTAAAGCTTTAATGCTGATTAGCCTGCCTATAGAGTGTATGTTAAAGAACTTTGGATTAATAATATGTCCTGCCTCTTAGAATTTAGTTCTCACAGTAACAGAAAAGGATGCCTTACCTCCCCCACAGAGAACTCAAATGGTGACATATACATGTCTCACCTTTTAGGTCTCCTTTGATGAATTCTGCTAAGTATCAGGAGACATGATTTGATTTAATCACTCAGTTTTCTTTTTCTAAGATTTATTTATTTATATATGTGAGTACACTGTAGCTGTCTTCAGACACACCAGAAGAAGGCACTGGATCTCATTACAGATGGTTGTGAGCCACCATGTGGTTGCTGGGAATTGAACTCAAGACCTCTGGAAGAGCAGTCAATGCTCTTAACCACTGAGCCATCTCTCCAGTCCCCAATCACTCAGTTTTAAGTGACCATCATACCACATATCCATGCCTATCCCAAATACCATCAGAACCCCAAGTGTCCCAGAGTATTGCCCATGTTGTCTTTTGTGTGTAATCTCTAATATGAGTCAATTCTCCACTGGCCCCAACACATACACACATACAAATTCTCACACTCAATCACATATGCACACAAACTCTCACTCATGCAATCACATAGATACACACACTCACTGACATACACACACTCACATTATCTCTCCCACACATACACACACACACACATACACACACACTGTTCAGTCTACTCCACCCCTTTCAACGTTCTCTTTACACTCCTACTTCACTAAACACCTGGCACTTCCTAGTGTCTCCTGTCTATCCCCTCACCTTCATGTGCCTAGAAATTGGCTAGGTTTCCTCTCTGCTCTTCATGGCTCCTCTACTATCTCTTCCCTGGCTGCCTCTTTGTTCAAAAACTTAAAGCCCATACCATCAGTCTGGGATCTCCTTATTGTAGTTATTCATCAACCACACTGCACATGGTCTTTCCCCTGCCTCCCTCCACTAGGGATTTCAGTGTCACCAACTGTGCCCTTGCCATTCGGTTTCATCATCCTGCTCCAGATGAGGATTTACAAACCCCATGGGGATTCAGACAACATCTGTTCTGTCAATTCTTTATCTTCGCGTATCCCACAGATCTCCTCCGTTACCTCAGCCACCTTTCTCCATGGCAACAGCCAGCATGTCATCACCAGTAACTGTGCCACCCAGTTTCTGACGACATTTGCTCTAACATCCTCATGTAATCATTTTGTCCCACTGAGACCTCTAATCAATTATCCATGTTTTCATTTCCCAACACCCTTTCCTGCTTTCTCTTATAACCTTCGCTCTCTGTTGGCTCCTTTGCTCCATTATGAATCTACTTTCATCTTTCTGACACAGTCTCTTTAGAAGGTTATACAGATTTTGCCCACTCCTCCTGTAAGGGCTAAATATTGCTGGGAAAAGTCCCCCAGCCTTGCTAATTTAAATTTGTGACTGTAGAGCTCACATGGGCACTCTGTCTCCTGGTGCATTTTCCAAGAAATCTGCTTTGTCACTATTGCATAGATTTCCATTTTCACCTCTGCAGAACTCCTCCCTACCCTCAGCCATGTCTACACCTCATGCCTTAAGAATATAGAAACCACCAGTTGGTATCCACTTCTTCTCTCTCCCAGCAAATCTGCCCATCCACGTTTATCTGCAGCCAAGATAGACAGACTGCCCCACACTCAAGTGGCTGGCTTCCATTCCAAGTTCCTCTCCATTTCTTTGGCTTACTCCATTCTGATTCATCAGCCTGCAAGATCATCCAATACTCACCCATTGTACAGTTCTAATTCATGACAAGTCTCAGAGAAACCTGTGCCTGCGGCTTGCATTTTCACACTTTCAGCTGCTATTAGCCAAATGCAATTGACTTCTGACCACAACACTCTATTTCTATGACACATGCAACTGTTACCGGTCCCTTCCATCCTGCCAACCACGATGGTCATGTTTCTGTCCTTATTAACTCAGTGCCCCTAGGATGCACTGATTAAAACACAGAATCGGGGCTGGAGAGATGGACACAGAGGGGCTGGAACTATGGCTCACTCAATCAAACGCCTGCTGCACAACCATGAGGACCACAGTTCAATCCCTAGCACCTATATAAAAAGTTGGATGTGGGGATGTGTGTCTGTAATCCTGGTGCTGAAGAGGAGGCTTCCTGAGACTCACTAGTGAGCTCCAGGTTCAGTGAGAGACCTTGTCTCAGAATATAATGTGGAGAAATTGAGAATGACACTTGACATTATGCTCTGGCCTCCACATGCACACACACACACACACACACACACACACACGCACACACATACTCATACACACACATGCACACACAAACACACACATGCACACACATAAACCCAAACACACATACACACATGCACAAACATACATACACAAACACACATATACACACATACACACATATGCACATACACACAGTGCAGAATGAATCTTTTTCCTGGTTAGCTATTTCCTATATCTAAATGGCAAAATGGTACATCATTTCAAGATGATCTTTGCTCTCCGAATTCCTTGGTTGTGTTTATAAAAAGCTGGGGGAGGCCTGTAATTTTTACTTCCTCCTGGACACATTTTGGCAGAATTTAGGATAAGAGAAGAACGCAATATGGAGTTTTCAGCCTTTCTCTTCAGTTGTGTCCAGAGTATCAGGCCATCTGCTATGTATCTGTTGACCTCCTTTTCTTAGGTAGAGGGACAGCTGTGTGCCACCAGGCCTGAAATGTTTTTCCAGTTTACTTTCCCCTTTATAAAAAGAATACGTAATTACTCTAAGAAAATACTATGAATATAGAAAAAACATGAATAATTGCTAATAATTTCCTTACTACTAAAACTTTCTGTTTTGTGATTTTAAATAATTACCCTTTTCTCACTACGTATCTTGATGTAAATATTAATAATAATTGCTGCCTCCTAAGAGTTTACTATGAGCCGTATCAAGTACATTATCTATATTAACACACTTGATCTTCACAAAAACCCTATAAAGTAAGTACTACGTTAATTTCACATTTACAGTCAAAAGAAATAAGGCTTAGAGTATAGTTCTCAACCTTCCTGATTCTGCATCTCTTTCTTTAATACAGTTCTTCATGTTGTGGAGACCCTCCCAGCCATAAAATTATTTTTGTTGCTACTTCATAACCTTATGAATCACAATGTAAATATCTGAGGGCTAGAGAGATGGCTCAGCGGTTAAGAGCACTGACTGCTCTTCCGAAGGACTTGAGTTCAAATCCCAGCAACCACATGGTTGCTCACAACCATCTGTAATGAGATCTGATCCCCTCTCCTTGAGTGTCTTGAGAGAGCTATGGTGTTCTTGCATATAATAAATAAACAATGTAAATATCTGAAATACAGGATATCTGATACGTGACCCTGTGAAGGGCTCAGCTGACCCTGAAGTGGTCATGAACACAGGTTGAGAACCACTACCTTACAGACTTAAAGTAATGCTCCCATTCATAGCTGGTAAAGTAATAAACATAAAAACATTATTGGAAACTTAGAAAAACCTTGAGCTCCAGTTTGGAAATATTTGAGTACTGTAAGATATATTATGCTTTTGAATACTTTCTCCACAAAGCCTTGGTTGTGACATTGGTGGCTTTGGTGTGGACCATAACAATAACCTTGTGTCTCTCATCCTCTGGCAGGACCACTGCTGTGGTGTAAATGGTCCATCAGACTGGCAGAAATACACCTCTGCCTTCCGGGTGGAGAATAACGATGCTGACTACCCCTGGCCTCGGCAGTGCTGTGTCATGAACAAGCTTAAAGAGCCCCTCAACCTGGATGCTTGCAAGCTCGGAGTGCCTGGTTACTACCACCGTCAGGTGAGCTGTCTCCTTTCTGAAGACCTAGCAGAAAGCGCTCTACTCCTTAAGAAGAAAGTAAGAGTCAGCCGTGAGTAAAGTCTGTAAGGAATTCTGCATGTTTCCCCTAACCTCGTGTCATCTGCTTCCTTCTCTGTTAGTAACTGCCAGTGCTCATTTAGAATTGCTGCAAATTCATTTTTAGTAAAAATGACTGTGACATGAAGATTTCTGTAGCACTAACCAATTTGGTGTAAATGAAGACAGTCTGTGTAATGTTTAAGATGGTTTTTCCAAGAAATATTTGCATTAGATGAAGGCTTGCAAAAATGTCAATTGGAAGGGAGGATATACAAAAGAATATTATTTAGTTCCAAAGCAATCGCAACCGCTGAGGTCAGAGGCGACGAAGGGCAGTGTCAAGCAATATCAGATTGGTGATTTGGGATGATGATGATTTATGTACATTTGGGTTTTGCAAAAGTGCTTCTGTGCTGATGAAGGCGACCCGATGGTGACCATGAAACATTTATTGAGGTCTTCCTGAGTGCCAGATGTTGTGCCATGTGCCGCACACAAACTATCATGCCTGTGATGCTCAAAAGTTGATGCTGGCTGTTCTGTAGTCTGTACATGAGGAATGGAGTGAGAGAGGCTAACTGGGGCCTTGCCCAAGCTTACACAATTAGTAAATGGCTGTTAGGTTTCAACCCCAAGCCACACAGCTTCAGAGTACAGACGCCACACCAATCAAGGCTTGGAAACAGCCCCCCAAAGTCTTGGTGAGCACTCTCGAACCCCTATAGTCAGTGCCTGCTGACACGGCACACTGAAATGTTCTGTCCTGCTCTGGGTTATGGTCATCATGAGGAAGCCTAGCCATACGTCAGCTTGTCAAATAGTTGAAAAGCATCATCAGGCTTTTCCCTATAGAAGTAAATGCTACGAAGCACACATTTAGAGTAAGAGACACCATTGTTACAACCTGGCAAGGTACCTGGGCTAAACCGGATGCTTTAATTCACAAAGGATAAGGCAGTGATCAGATGGCTTCGTAGCAGTGTCCGGAGCAACTGTCACTGAACTGTACAGCCGCCTTGTTACAGCGTCGCTTCAGTCAGTTATGTTCATCTGTAATAAAGGCTAAATGGGTTGCTTATCATCAGTATAAAATGCAGCTATCACTCAAACTACTCATAATGTTTCAGCAATTCCATGTCAGGAGTCACCCATACAAATCCATCTTTCCTAAATTACAGTCACGTACAGTGTCTTCTCTCTCAAAGGGACAAAGAAAGATGTCCACCTTCCAATTATGGCATAACCTTGTTGTCCCTCCACCATAACACTAGTCATGGTGATCAACTAAAACAACTTACTCAAGCTTAGATAATAAGTTTGAAAGGGAAACTCCCCCTCTCTTACTGTCTTTGGACCTCCACACCCATCCTGACACCTTCCTTTGGCCCTCCTGCCTTCAGTGACTCCATCTCCTCTTCCAGCTGAACCAAAGCATCACCGTTTAGAGCCACTCGCCAGCCACATTCCAATGTCCCTGCCATGTCTTCCTCCCCCCTTACTCCATTTGCCCCCATTTCCTCAATCGTACCATAAGCTGACCCATCCATCTTTCTGACTCCCTATCTCAGTCTTTCAGATTCCCACAATTCCCACTGTCTGCAACAGTGCCGCAAATTCCACTCCAACAATCCTTTGGATTACATGACCCTCAGGCCCAAGGGCCTCTCCTCCCACTGATGTCCAACAAGGCCATCCTCTGCCACATATGTGGACAGCGCCATGGAATCCCTTTTCATGTGTATTAGTTGGTTGGGGGTCCAGTCTCCGGGAGCTCTGGGTGGTCTGGCCTGTTGACACTTTTGCTCCCTCCACAGGGCTGCAAACCCCCCCCCCCCCAGCTCTGATACTTCCTTCTCCAACTCCTCCATACATGCTGGAATTTTAAAGAGGAAACATTTTTTTGTAGAAACATGATTTTAATATTTTCAACTGTTGATATTCAACAAACAGAATAGTGATTTTAAGATATACTTTGTTGTTATGTCTCCCTTTTCATTTCTGATTTTGCTAATTAGGATACTGTCTCTGTGCCCTCTGGTTAGTCTGGCTAAGGGTTTGTCTATCTTGTTGATTTTCTCAAAGAACCAGCTGCTGGTTTTCTTGATTCTTTGTATAGTTCTTTTTGTTTGATTGTTTCCTGCCATCTACTCCTCTTGGATGCATTTGCTTCTTTTGTTCCAGGGCTTTCAAGTGAGCTGTCAAGCTTCTAGTGTAAGTAAGCTCTCTCCAGTTTCTTTTTGAAGGCACTTAGAGTTATGAGTTTTCCTCCTACCACCTGTTTCATTGTGTCCCATAAGTTTTGGTATGATGTGTCTTCATTTTCATTAAATTCTAAAAAGCCTTTAATTTCTTTATTTATTTCTTCCTTGACCAAGTTATCATTGAGTAGAACGTTATTCAGCTTCCATGTATATGTGTGCTTTCCATTGTTTTTGTTTGTTTGTTTGTTTGTTTGGGAGTTTTGGGGGTTGTTTTTGTTTTTGTTTTTGTTTTGTTTTTCGAGACAGGGTCTCTCTGTGCAGTTCTGGCTGTCCTGGAACTCTATAGACCAGGCTGGCCTTGAACTCAGAAATCTGCCTGCCTCTGCCTCCTACATGCTGGGATTAAAGGCCTGCACCACCACTGCCCGGCTTTTTTGTTGGTATTTAAGGCCAGCCTTCTTTAAGTCCTCTATCACCATCATGAGAAGTGATTTTAGATATGAATCTTGCTTTTCCAGTGTGATGGTGTATCCAGGACATGCTATGGTGGGAGAACTGGGTTCTGATGATGCCAAGTAACCTTGGCTTCTGTTGCTTATGTTCTTATGCTTGCCTCTGCTATCTGATTATCACTAGTGCTACCTGCCCTCACTATATCTGACTGGAGCCTGTCCTCCCTGTGATCCTGGTTGTATCAGAACTCCTCAGAGTTCAGCTGTCTCTGTGATCCTATGATTCTGAGAGCCTGGGATCCTGGGTGTGTCAGAGCTCCTGGGAGTCAAGCTGCCTCTGGGACCCTGAGATCCTGGTGTGACCAAGCTACTGGGATCCTAGGATCCTGGGATCCTGTGGACCTAGGCATGTTAGAGCGCCTGAGAGTGGAGCTTTTTCTGGGTGTTGTGGGACTGGCTGCGGAGTTTGAGTCCAAGATCTGCTCAGGGCACCGGAGTAGACTAGAAGGAACCCATCTAGCTTAACCCTTAAGTGAAGCCCTGGAGGGGCCAAAGTGGTATGAGGAGACTTGGGAGTGTTTGTATTTGTGATATACTTTTAAATAGACCCTAAAGGTTTTGCTTAAGTTTTGAAAATTGGTTAAATAAATTAAGTAAAATTCCAGGAGTTTTCATTTGGGCATCCTACAATGAAAAAAAGAGTAAAGGTTTTGAGGGGTTGGGGAAGGAGTGGCACAGAGCATGTATGTGATTTACAAAAGGGAGGATCTCGGGAGACAGAAAGAGCATCGAGTGCATACCTGTAGCCACTGGGTGGAGCCTAAACCTCATGGTCAACCCAGGATAGTTGTTGAAACTTGCTGGCAAATCTAGCCCACTTACCTCTGGACATTTTGGTGGATGGAATCAGTATAGATTGTACATCTCCTGGGCATTGCCTGTGATTCCCCAAGGTTATGGCAGAGTCACTCAGATGGCAACGTTGCATGGTTGTTAGCTGGACTCTGGAGGCCCTTGATTTGTTGGGAATCTGCTTTCCCTCTCAGTTCTCATCTCTGCTCTGGACTCTCCATGTTAATGGAACTTAAACTGTCTTCCCAGGGCTGCTATGAACTGATCTCTGGACCAATGGACCGGCATGCCTGGGGAGTTGCCTGGTTTGGATTTGCCATCCTCTGCTGGACCGTGAGTATCCTCAGCACATTTTATTTCAGAAAGGGACAATAAGGAGAGAACTTGAGAAGGTCTCCAGCTAATTCAACCACCCTAGAAAGTCTGGAAAACAAGGTTTTCAGCTAAGATAGTCAGGAAACTTTTAGCACCAGACCACGGACAATGGGTTCCTTTGAGGTGCAGAATGCCAACTTCTCTACTGGAGAAAGGATACACCCACCTAAGTAATCGCTTCTTCCAGATGCCCACTTGGCATCTGGGTGGCATTCACCTAGGCTTCTTAGTGAACTCCAGCTATGCTCCACAGCCAAGTAATTTACTGCAATTACATTTCAAGCCCTGCCCTGTCACCTCTCTAGAGGGCTCCTGAGGCACATCCTTAGTTTACCTAGCTCCTTGGAAGCTCTCATCACTCCCTGCTGCCTCTCTGGGAGGCACAGAGGGCTAGGTCAGAGCTCTGGCTCCCAGCTCTGGCTGCACACTCAAACCTCCTAGACAAGGTAGAATTTGTACCCATCACTCTGTGGTCCTTCCGGTGATCCTATGGCTTGGAAAAAGAAGTCACATCTTCAACATGTGCTCTCCCACTCGGTCTGTGCTAACATGTTGCCAGTATTGTGGGACTGAAGAAAAGTAGATCCTTCATAATGGTGTATAGTTAAAAACAGGAATATTCTGATAACCTTATGTGAAAGTGAATATCGTGACTCTTCCTTTGAAACCATGCCCACCAAGGTTTGTGGCAATATGGAATCTGAAACTAGATTAATGAAGAACTTGTTGTACTATTTGCATAAATCTTTGGCCTATACCTAAGTCTAGAACATCATGTACTGGCTGTTTGGGTGGGAAAGCTGACTCATTATATTTCATAGCACTTGCTGGCAATCATTGATTTCTTTATGTTAAACCAAAAGATTACATTCATGAATGCTGTCACACTGGAGAAGGTCTCAAACAATTGGGTACTATCAAACCCATGACAGCATATCAATATTCCAGAGATCTGATTTTTGCTTCAAAACCCAACTTTATTATTGACAGTATACAGTAGTCAAGTGTTTCCCTTAAGGTAACAGACTGGTTTGTAGATTTCAAAGAAAATACCTGTCCAAAGAGCCAAGCCTGAACAGCCATAAGCACAGCTTCTTTTCTAAACTTTTTAGTTTTTTCAAATAAAAATGATGTTTCCAGAAAGGAAAAAAAAAAATGTTAGGTCAGTGCATAACCAATTAGACACATACTTTCTTTCCGGACAACTGTATTTCAATACACAATGAGATTTTTTTTTAAATCACAGAGAATATTTAAAAGATGTGTAATTAACGGTCAAAGTGCAATACAACCAGTAGTTTTTGTGTTGCATGGAAGACAATACCAGATAAAACTTCCCACTTCTTCTTTCCCCGAGAAGGGCATAGCAGTGCAAAATACAGTGAGCACTAGTGTAGTTTAGTCCGCCTGCCTCCATTCCCCCTGATCCTTGACCTTATGCTGCTTTTAGGCCACCAGAGCCCATGTTAAAAACAAAAACAAAAAAAAAACAAAAACAAAAAAAAAACACTTGACCTCAATATTCTTGACCTCATTGATCCCTGAAGGGTGCTTGCGTATCATGCTTTGAAAAGAACTGAGTGAGAGCATATAAACGAGGGAGGAGAGAGAAAGCTGTTCCTTCAGGAAGTGTTTTATGATCCCTCTTAGGACTTCATCTCTGTTGTGAAACAATGTCCCTGTTTGATGCATTGATGTTGTCAGAGGCTGAGGATCAGCTGCTCTTTGTCCCCCAGTACCTAGCATAGTACAGAGTAAAGACTCGTTAATTTATTAAATGAATTTACTAGACAACAGGGAAGTGTCTTTCTGAGCAGGAACTACTGGATATTCAAGGGCTTTTGAGTGTCATGGAGTTGCCAACCAACACAGAATACGCATATCGAATTCTAAATTATAGATATTGTAAATATCTTCTGAAACTCAGCAGAGGGGGAATAAGAGCTAATGATAGTGAGGGTCTAATGTTGATGAGACGCCACGTCAAATAGTCTTTATATGAAACCCCTCAAGAGCAGTAGGTATATCTGCCCAGCCAAGAATCATGCTTGAGAAGAACTCCTAGGTATACCAAATTGGCTGGCTCTCAGAAGGCTTTCCTGTAAAGCTTGATAAGGAATACTCTAAAGTCCACTGGGTCCTATGACTTTGGGTTAGAGTTACTTATCTTCCCGGTACTTCCGGCTCTTCAGAGAACTTTGAAAGCAGATGTGCCTGATTCATATCATCCTTAGTAAATAAGAGGCTCAGTTATTATTTCTTTATCTTACTCACAGCCCTAGATCTGAGGTAGAGAGAAAAGATATGAAGTTTACTTTATAGATAAAGAGACTGGGGCTCAGGAAAGCAAGATGGCATGGCTAGGATTCCTGGAAGGAGATGGCAGATCTGAAACAGTTTAGACCTTTCAACTCCATACACGAGTGAGAGGTCTGTAGTGCTCTTCAGAGGCAGTCATTCAAAGATGGCAAGCATGTGAGGATGGTAGGGAAGTCTCTTGGGAGCAAAGGTTTTAAGATTAGGAGAAAAAACAGACCCCATGGCTGGAGATTTAGTTCAGTTGGTAGAGAACCTGCCCAGTATGCACAAAACTCCACATTAGGTCCCAGCACTATGTAAACCAAGCATGCTTTGCACATGCCTATAGCCTTATAACTTGGAAGATGAAATCATAAGGTCGTCCTTGGCTGTATAGAAAGCTCAGGGCACAGCTCTGTGAGAAGCCCATCTTAAAAATAAACAAATAAATAAAAATGAAGAAGATAGATCATCCAAGTAGTTTCTGCCTAGAAACAGAAGCATTTTGGAAAGTACTTAGCCTTGATAACGGGAGAGAAGAATTTCCTCAAAGCTATTTCAGTATGGAAATGAGAAGAGCACTTGAGAAGTCAGAGAGACTAGGTGGGAAGTGGGGTGGGAGCATGGGGAATGGAGAGATCACTCTGAGTGGCAGATTATATAATCAATGCTCTCGATCAGGATGGGGACCAGCATCTGGCCCTTAAGATTGCTGTCACCTAAATTAGTAGTACTAGAAACCCCGTGTCACCTAAGCCTGAATGGAAGGAACATAATTGTTTTATATTAAAGTAGATTTTTTTTAAAAAAAAATCTTAATTCTTTGTTTTCCTCTCTTCCCCATTTTAATTCTAGTTTTGGGTTCTCCTGGGCACCATGTTCTACTGGAGCAGAATTGAATATTAAGCACACAGTGTCTCCGCCATACCTCCCTCCCTGGGTGACTCTGAATTTGGTGCTGGAACCTGCTGTTTTGTGACACACCCTCTGTGTGCTCCAACGTGATGATGCGTGCTTGTCTCTCTCAAATGCCAGTTCTTCCTTTAGGCTCTCAAGATGCTGCAATCCTTAGCAGAAATATTTCTCATCCTTGCCTAAGATTCCACAACATATTTATATACTATAAGACAAAGTATACTATATATGTACTGTATGTACTTATGTGTACTATATAAAATGGAGCATTACATGTACTATATAAGATAGAACATTTGGAGAGTGGAGATGACTCTCATTCCTGTCTATGTTTAATGTGGAAGCACAATGATATTCAAAGCAACCTGCCTCACCATTCTTGGTAAGCTCTGTCTGTATTGAGTAGCAAATTCAAGAAACAGAGAGCCCGTCTCTCTCCCTATTTCCAACCTTGCGAGACTTTGGTTTGTCACTGTGTAGGCTGGCGAGGGGGGTTGCACTGTGAAGGAGGAGGAAATTGCAGAGTTGTGCCTTCTCCTGCCTCTGGTTTTGTTGTGACTTCTGTCTGCGGTGTTCCTGACACCTTTGGATACTTTTAGTGTTCAGGACAACCCTTGATTTTTCACTTAACAAAGTGTTCAGACTTCCTCTCATGCCCTGTGGGGTGATGAGCACTTATCACTAACTCATTGAGTGTATGTAAACTTTGGGGGCATCGACCGCGCCCATTTTACATCAGCTCAGTCTTTGCCCTCAAAGGTTTCAACCTGAAACCCTTCTCAAACCGCGGGATCCATGCCAGCTACTCGAACAGGTGATTTATAGGGACTTTTGTTTGCTGTCAAAATAGTTTGCTCACATTAACAATCCCGAAAGGAAGTCCTGACCAGTCATCATTTGTTTGCTTATCCATAAATAAAGAAGCCCATAAAATACACTCCCTTTCTTTGATTTCAACGGGTCCTGACTAAGTCGAACTTTATAAACAGGGTTTCCAACAGAAGAGCCCCAACTGCAGGGGCGGAAGTGGGAAACACATACCAGTAGGTTCCTGATGGCTGGTGCACTGCCCAGATGGACAGGGAATGGCTAGAATTCTGTTTCCTTTTGCTTTTCCTTCCTGCGTTGACCTTTGAAGCTATCGCTCCCCTGTACTTGGAGGCAACATATCCGATGCCAATAGCCATTCGCGTCCCTTAGGCAGAAAACACACACCCATCACTCAGTCAACTCACGTACTAGAGGTCTTGCCTCACCCGGACCCTGTGGTTAGGCAGAACACTGGGGCAGAAGAGAGGTCAGAGAGGAGGCCTGGACTCCCTTGTGGCAGAAGTATGGTCTCTGATCCTCAGAGTAGCTTGCCTCCAACCCTCCACCTCCTTTTGTCTCTTCTGAAGAAGACATCTTGGGTAACAGGATAAATACCACCTGCCGTTGGCCCAGAGGATCCACATAGTTCTTTAAAGGGGGAAGGAGATGGTTGGAATAAGATTTTCTGTCTAATGCCTTTAATCTATATTATATAGTGCTGGGAGATGAACCCAGAGCTTCGTGCATGCTAGGCAAGCCTTTATCCACTAGTTGTATCCCTACCTCCTGGGATGTTTTGCCTTTCCTCATTAACTAGGTTTTCCAATAGGTTCCACTGGCTGAGTGATTCCTGTACAGCCCAACCCTGCTCTGGCCTTCCAGCCAGAGCTTTATGCTCCAAATCGCTCTCTCTTACAAAACCATCATTTCTTTGTGACTGGATCCCAGCCTCAAAAGCACAGTATACAGAGTTCCAGCCCCATTGCCCACAGGAACAGGTTTGCTCCTCCCCAAACCAAGGAAGGATGGTAAACCCAGCCACAACATTGGCCAAGGGCAATGCTTAAAAGGGACAAGCATTAGTCTCCCTCTGCAGAATCCTGCCATTCACAGGCCTGTGACCATCAGCTGGGACTATTCTATTTAGGTCATCCAGCAATTGTTTCATTGCTACTGCACACTTCCACCCTGTTCCTTTCCCTGGAGCCCCAGACTTCTTTCCCCTCTCTAAGCTACGGGAACTGGAAATGGGGCTAACTAGCCTGAGATCCCAGGCACAAGCTCATCAGTGTCTAGATGGAAAGCTCCTAAAGCAGGGACAGGAGAGCGGAGGGCTTGACACTGAGGCTCTGGGGAGGCTGCACTGGTTAAGAACCACACAGATATACAGTCGGTGAAACTTTCATTCACAGCAATGACCACTGAGCCATAGGGTAACTCTGGGGCACAAATTTATAGACTGCAACATGGACATAGCACCTCTCTGGACAGCCTTATCTTGTCCCAGACTAACCTTAACCCTAACCCTAACCCTAACCCTAACCACTAATTCCTTAACACAGACCCTAACCCAAAACATAACCCTAAACCCTAAATCCTAATCCCTAATCCTAAACCCTAACCCTAAACCTAAACCTAAACGTAAACCTAAACCTAACCCTAGGTCCTGGCAGCCTGGTTACACGTAACACTGCAAAGCCCACTGCTCAAATTTGTCAGCCCCAGAACCAGAATAAAGGGCTGTTTGAACAGCTGCTGGAGAGCAGATCCTCTCCAGCTCCTCTTAAGTAGTATACAAACTTGAAAACTAACATTCTCCATCTAACGCCACCTTCACCTGTCTGATGGACCAGCAGTGCTGGGATGGTGGAGATTAGACGCCGACTGCTAACATGCCTCTTGCTAGAGAGTCAGGGATTGCTCAGCATCTGAGTCTCCTTCCTGCTTCACCTCACTCAGCCTCTTACCAGCTCCTATGAGACAGGCTAGGGAACGGGAACCACAGCTAGACAAGCGGCTGAGTCTGGTTTTATGCACGTATATCTGAAGACTCAAGTGGTCACATTCAACAAGGTCTTCGAGAAAGGCAACACTGCCAGCACATGGGAGATGCTCTCACACAGCATTCCTCCAGCACACAGTCTCCATGCCTGGCACAACCAGGTGCATCGCATGCCTACACACACACACACACACACACACACACACACACACACACACACACACAGTCTTTTTTAAGAGAGAGAGAAATTGATACAGACTAAGTATCCAGTTGTAGCCTACCCTTCACTGACTTTTCTAAGCTCCCAAACTACACATAGACACATGTATACCCCAGGTTCAGTATTTATTCGAATGCTCAACAGTTAGTTGTCAACGGACCATTTGTCTATGCAGGTGTGCTGCCTGGAAGCAGGACCTCTTAACCACTCCCATGAGAGTGTTTTAGAGCCCTGAGTTTCTCAGCAGACATGAGTGTCCCCTATACTAACAACCGATAAAAGTCTTAACAGTTTACGGGAACCTGAGACTATGCCTTAATAGTTTGCATCTATAGCACATATGCATGGCTCTGGGCAGGGCTTGTGCTTCTATAGGACCTGGGAAACGTGAAAAGCAAATGTCTTCCATCTCCTTTAGGAATCCATTCACAGGAAACATAGGTACCTCCAAGCAGCATACCCAAACTGAGGTACAGTTGTGTATGTAGTAGTTAAGAGCCTAATACTGAAACTGCCTGCAGTTTCACAAACTGGGTTCTCTCAGGGGAGGGAACAAGGACCTGAAAGAGAATTCGAAATGCGAGAGAAATCACGAAGTCAAGCTGAGGTAGTCCAATCAAGACTTCAACTTTACTTAGAAAAGCCAGGATTTTTATAGTCACAGGAAAAACCCTAAACCAAATCTCTAGGTTACATGATATTTGCATAACATAAACACACTGCAGAAAAGTCCCCAGCAACTCGGAAGGTCTTCAGGCAGCTTCTTCAAAGAGGAACTGATAGTCTGCAGAGAGCTTTTGTCTTAGTTCCCCAGGTGGTAGCCTCCAAGCAGAGACTGCCAGAGGTCTGATGGCTGAATTGAGGGGGGAAGTAACATAATACCTAGGGGTGGAGCACACACTTGAAAGTCATTTTTAGGATCTGGAAGATCCTAAGCCTCTATAGAAATCAGAACAGAGACCAGAGATTCAGAAAAACTACCCCCAAAGAATGAAGACTCAATGAAGATAAAAGGGAATAACAGTCTTCAAGTCAGAAGACTTGAGTTTGGACTGACTCGGCTGTTGCCCTACTGTGAGATTTCTAGCAATACCCCATTGGTTCTGGGTCTTCACCCCTCACCCAGTCCTCGGATCTCAAGAGATTGTATAAAAACATTACAACCTGTAGGCACCATAAAATTGAGTGAGAGCCCAAGTGATTTAAGCAATTAATAACTATAAAACAGCCACTTATGACCATTGGGAGCTACAGTGTCCAAACAACCAGCACTCACTTCATTATTGGCAACCGTGGCATACCTACCTTTACCATTCGAAATGTGTTATGTGTGACTGGATACATAGGCAAGAATTGGAACCTGGGCTCCTCTGAAACCAGCCAGGGAGAGGTAGATAAGAGTAATTAGCACCAACCAAGGACTGCACATGGATGGGTCTGATTGTTCAGGCAGCATGTGTATAGTAGAGGATTGCAAATTCAATCATCAATAGGAGGAGAGGACCTCGGCCCTGTGAAGGTTCTGTGCCCCAGTGTAGGGGAATGCCAGGGAAAATAAATGAGAGAGGGTGGGGTGGCAGGCATGGGGAGGGGGCAGGCAACAGGGGTTTGTTTTTGTTGTTTTTGTTTGTTTCTTTGTTTGTTTTTTGGAGGAGAAACTGGGAAAGGAAAAATTTACATGTAAATAAAGAAAATATCTAATAAAAAAATCAAAGAAAAAATATAACTTAGTAATAATTTCTACTACTTTTAATTCTAATAAAAATTTATTTTAATATGTGAAATGTGGCCTTTGGCATCTAGAAATGTATATCAGTCATAGAATGCTCATCTATTCTCCAACATTACCTTTATTCTATCTCAGCATTGTTAATAAATACATAAATAATGTCTTCATCCAAAATATAGGAATTAATGACATTTTACTAAAAAAAAAAGAGTAATTAGCAAGCAGGTACCCCAGGGCTCCAGCCCCTCACTAGGGCTTGCACCACCTGTGCTAGTCAAATGGCACAAAGGTGACGTGAAGGTCCCACAAGATCATCTTGCACCTTTGTAAGTTTTGTAACAAGTCGCTAAGATGACTTGTACATTTTCTTAGTTGAGAGAATTAACTGAAGAAAAGTCAAAGGCCTGTTTCAATGGTTCCCAGCATATTGTTAATGTGGATGCCTGTGCCAACAAGAAGAGATGGAGTTTCTATATAGCACTAATGATGCTCTGCTTCCATTAAGAAACTGACTCTCAACAACACTAACGCATCACTCTTTTCTGTTACCCGCCCCAACCTCTTTCAGAGACCCTCTACCTCCATCCTTCAGATCTTCATCATCAAACGAAATGGGATGAGATACCAAAGGCTCTTGAGTAAAGAACAGAACGGGGGACTTTCTCACTATCATACGCCATTATCTAATCTCCCAAGAACAAAACTCCCTTTATAAGGTTTGGCAAGGAAATAGGAAACCCCTGAGTATGGTTTTCTTAAATAAAGAAAAAAATTACAACTTTTACTCCCTATGCTGAGTTATTGATAAACCAGACTGGCCCTGAGTAAACCTGCCAAGCCTTTAAAAATGTCCTTTCAAATTCTCCTTCCTTGTTTGCTATTGTTCATTCCAAATCTTCCTGCTCTCCCTTCCTCTTTGGGCAGGATTAGATGTTATTTGCACTTACCAAAAGAGTTCAATGATGACGGAATCGAATCACGTAATGGCAGATTGAGAGGCCTCAGGGCACAGCCACACAGTGCTTAAAAGCATCGCCCTAGCAAATGAAGTATCTTCCCGCCCTTCTGACTCAGCACCAGAATGGCTCCTACTGCCTTCCTCTCCTTTCTCCTACACCTTTGCCCCTGCTGCCCTGGAAGCTCAGCAGTGCTGGGACCTTCTCAAATCTCTCTAGCTGCCATGAAAGTGCCCCAACCTCAACATTATTCCAAATGATAGGCTCTATCTCCTCAAACCTACACTCTGCCTCTTTAAGAGCTCTGTCCCGGGGCTGGAGAGGTGGCTCAGTGGTTAAGAGCACTGACTGCTCTTCTGAAGGTCCTGAGTTCAAATCCCAGCAACCACATGGTGGCTCACAACCATCTGTAATGAGATCTGATGCCCTCTTCTGGCGTGTCTGAAGACAGTTACAGTGTACTCACATACATTAAATAAATAAATAAATAAATCTAAAAAAAAAAAAAGCGCTCTGTCCCCTCAAGGGCTACCAACAGCTGCCTGGGGACTAACCAACCAGGTGCACTCCCCAAACCCTGTGGTTCCCACTTCTGACTGTGCGAAGGAGACACAGAGGAGGAAGACCCAGAGAGGCCAGGGACTAGGCCAAGACATGACTTGCTGCAGCTGGCTGTACAAGGAAGTCACAGACACCAACAGGAGGCAGTGACAGAACCATAGGAATGGGGCCCTAGGCTTAATTTGTTCTGTTTTTTTTTTTTAATTATTTTTATTATCATGTGTATGGGGGTATACACATGTGTGTGCAGGAGCCATAGAGGTCAGAGGCATAGGGTCCCCTGAAGCTGGTGGTTGTAAGCTTCCCTCTCAAGGGAGTACCAGGAACCAGATTCAAGTCCTCTGCAAGAGCAGTACATGATCTTTTTTAAGATTTATGTATTTATTATTTTATATATGTGAGTACCTGTCACTCTCTTCAAGCACACCAGAAGAGGGCATCAGATCCCATTACAGATGGGCATGAGCCACCATGTGGTTGCTGGGAATTGAACTCAGGACCTCTGGAAGAGCAGACAGTGCTCTTAACCACTGAGCCATCTCTCTAGCAGCAGTGCATGTTCTTAACCGCTGAGCATCTCTCCGGTCCACTGTCCTGTTTTTAAGATGTTTAAAATTACAGGTACTGAAACAAATAAACAAATAAATGGCCTAAGTTAACAGTAAAAAAACAAGACCAAGAACGGGAAGCTTTTTCACATTTTACTACAGAGATACTCTACAGACATATTATCAGTCATTACGTGGCTTATAAATGGCTCATTCATATCCTACATGTACAAAATCATTTTATAAAAATGCTTTAAAAATGAATAGACAGTATGTTTTCTGGTGGGCTATTACTAGCCTGTGCCTCTCAAGAGGCTGGGTACATTCAGGGTCGGGCGGCCATAGAATAGAAGGTGTTTCTGATGAGGTGGCATCCACCACAGAGGATTGGTGACAGCAGCCAGCACAGGGACCGCTGCCAGTTCAATCCATACTCTGTCCTTTGCCAGATCTTCACTGTCATTCTTGTGGCATCTGATTCTTGACTTTGCTCCCCTCTTCTGCGGCTTTCTTTACATCTGGAATCCATCACTTCACAGATGGCCATATAGGATACACTGAGTAACAGAAACATATATCTTAGTACCTTTCTGTCTTAGACCTAGCAATTCTGGTTCTCTAAGACGCTTGAGAATTTTGTTCTCCACTTTTTGATCTCATGATACATTGCTGAAGCAAATCCTTCAAGGACACAGGTCACACATTCACTTCATTACATCACCTTATCTTTAGTCCTTCAAGGGTGTGCATTACAACATTTTACAGCCAAGATCAAAACAACCAAGAAAGCTGTCTTGTTGTTATGGTGCTACATTCTACATAACCAAGAGCTCTGTTGAGAAAATGGAAAATTTCAGCCTAATAATTAGCTCGAACAAGTTCTTAACGTGTGCTAATATGGAAGTCTCTAGGCCAAAAGTATGACAATCAAATCATCAGTTCTGAGCGTCATCAAAGGATCCAGGTCATGCAGCAGTCCAGAAATCCACTGTGATGTTGGCATATAAAGGGTTGTGTTCCACAGACAGTAATTTGTAAGAACAACTCGATAAGCCATCTGTTTTCCAGACCCGTGACATCTGTTGTAACAGCTTCATTCTAAAGATAAAAAAAAGCAAATGAGAACATGACATGCATCCCATTGCTATCTGTCCTTCCCCAAAGTGTTCTTGTAAGTACTTTTATAACTTACTATACCTGTTGGGTTTCTTATTACCAAAAATAAAAAGTATGCTCCTCACGCAACAAGCAATAATGATAGCCCTGTATTTGTGGATCAAATAATGATAGCCTGGATCAACAGTGATAGATCATTGTCTCCAAGGCACTCCCATCTATAGGACAGAGGGATTACAAGAACCACTGATAGAAAAGGGGTGTGTGCTGTCCACTCTGAACAGGTTCTTGGCTGAACATCAGGGGATCTCTGACTATTCCACTATTGTGAGAAGAAAGTTGTCTATGACAGGAGGGTACATAGTTTTCATAAGAGTCTTCAAGTGTGTGTCTATCTGCCTGCATCTGTCTGTCTGTCTCTGTGTTAGTGTGTATGTGTGTGAGCATGCATGAATGTGTATATTATGTGTATATATGTGAGTATATGTCTGTGTATATATGTATGGGTAGGTGTGTGTAGGTGTATGTGTGTGTGAGTGTATATGTATGTGTATGTGTGTGAATAGGAGGATAAGGATCACCTTACTTTGTGAAAGTCTAGGGAGTGACATCAACAGGGTCAATTTCATTGAAGCTTAAAAGACATGCAGTTGACCAAGTGAAGAAGGAAGGAAGTGATACTCTAAGCAAAGACTGTGTGGTCAGGGGCAGAGACAGACAAAAGAACAGGATGGAGATGAAGAAGAGTAAGCCACCTCTGTGGCTGGAGCGGAGCAACAGGGGTAGGAGCTCAGCCTTGACCGTGACAACATGGGTGGATCCCAGAAGCACAGCACTGAGCTGTACAATGTCAAAGGAGAAAAAACACAGTGCGACTGCACTCACACACGGCTGGGAATGTGCAAAACTGATCCCTATTTTGTTTAGGAATATAAATATATGGAAAACAAGAAAACCAAGAAACAGCCTAAGGGTTATCATTATGACAAAAGCAGTTATTATAAAGTTCGGGGAAGTGTCATCTAGGGCAGGGTGAGTGCTAAGAGGAGGGTATGGGTCTAGGGAGGCCAAATGGACACACCAATGGGGTCTGTCTGGGCATCCAGATGCTTTATACTATTCATATCATTTATAATTATTCTTTTGCAACTATTAATTAAGTTAACAAGCAGAAAAATGCACGGCTGTTGATAAATACTGAAATGACATGGAAAAGTCTGTTCTTTTAGACCTGTGGCCTCTAACAAAAGAGCTAAAGATTTTTAACACTGTCATAGCATGTAGAAATTTTAAAAAGGCCAAAATAATCTTGAACACTGCTTTTCAAAGGAAAAAAGAAGCTCAAAACAAAACCCATAAATTCTTCCATCAGAGCCACACACACAATGTGTTTATCTGCTGGAATTCCCAGTGAAAGGGCCAAAGCTTGGCAGGAGAGGAAAGGGCGAGGCTAGGGCATCTGCCTTCCCCAAAGCACAGAGCAGAGCTTCCAGACGGCCACAGTGCCATCCTCATGACTCAGGAGTCAGCCTGAAGAGCTGGCTGGCCAAAGTCAAGACCACGCTCCTATCAGGAAGAATATGAACTACAAACCCAAAGATGTTCAGGGATACCAGACTATTATCCCTGACATTACAGCTCCGAAACTTTGATGTAGGCAATGAGAAATCAGTGCTAAAATTCACTAGGTAAAGATATTGCAAGAAATCTCAGGGTGAGTATATCAGCTGACAGTAACCAAAAGCCACAGAACAATCCTGACCCCAAACCTGTCCTCCCAGCTTGTATTAATAATAATGATAATTATTATTATTATTATTATTATTATTATTATTATTATTGTCACAGGAGCACATCAAGTCAATTAGCAAATAGGAAACAATTAGCAAAAAAAAAAAAAACAAATCTATAAAGGGATTGACTCTGAATCCACCAGAAGCATGCCCTGATGTCCAACAAACAAACTGCGTGAATAAGGCAAGGAAAAGAAGGGGTGTGGCCTGGCGGTGCTCAGCTGCACTCCCAGCACTCAGAAGGAGACAGTGGGGGAGGGGGGCACTTGAGGCTAAAATGGACTACGTAGACAGTAAAACTCCATCTTCCCAAAAGAAAAAGAATTGAAAGAGAACCTCTAGGCCAAAGGAGATCATCCTCATAATAATGTAGACATCACATCTACTTACCATGCTGAGCAAACTAGTGGGTTTTTTGTTTTTGTTTTTGTTTTTGTTTTTGTTTTTACAAATCCTTACTAGACAGTCAGAGAAATCTAAAAAGACTGGACAAGTAGTAACATAATGAAATATTTTGTTAATTTTATTTTAGGCATGATAATGGTACTCTGGCTCTTTTTTATATTTTAAGGATGGATGTAAAATGTATGTAAAATGTATATAAGGATGTATGTGTACACATAGATGCTATGACAAAGAATCCAATGGGCAGAAGAAAAGGTAGGACAAAGCAGAAAAGCCCAGAGTTCACAAGCCCTGAAACAGAGGGTCTAGGGACTCCTCTCCCTTACTCTGAGCTCTGCTTTAAAAGCTCCAGCCTATGGAATCAATCCAGCAATGGTGTGCTAGCTACACAAGAGGCGTGATACCCAGGCTCACACTGGTGTGCGAATCCAGGACTTACCGGCCCATGTTCACCTCATTGCCTTTGTCTCTGGTGTGGAAGATCATAGTGTATTTGCCCACGTCGGGCTTGGGCCGGGATATTTTCATTTTATGGAGCTCAACCCTAGAAAAATAACGAAGTTCACTTTTGAACTGTATCCCATTAAGTACTTTAAAAGAATCACCTGTAATTAAAAGTAAATCATACACACACAAACACACAAGGAGGCTGGCAAAGTGTGGTGCTACTCACGGGCACAATGATTATCTCTGAGACATGGTCACTGCCCAATGTCACTAAAGCCACCCAGACACTTAGCAGTCACATCCTCTCAGGAAGGAATAAATAAGCAGTGTATACAACAACCCTACGGGATTTCTAAAAAACTATGCAAAACTTCACCATCCTAGATTAGACAAAGGTCATTCAAAAACTAAAAGAAGCTTCCTTCTAGTGGTAACACACACCTGTAATTCCAGCAGGTTGGGTGGAAATGCTAATCAGGGGCAGGAGGATCAGTGATGAATTGAGGCTAGCCTGAGCTACACAGAGTTCCAAGTGGACCTGAAGTGCTTAACATAGATTGGGTGCAGGCATTCACAGAGATAGAGGTTTTGCATGGAAAGAATAAGACACAGCCATGTGTAGGTGCAAGAAAGTTATGCTTCATTGTCTTACATGGCTCAAAACATTCAACACTTACTTAGAGGAGAAATGCCAATTTGAGTTCATTACTCTTAAAACAAGAGGAAAGAACCTGATAAAATATTAATTTTAATGCATCCTAAGCAGCAAGACAGTCAAGTCTATCAGGGCTCCATAACTGATAATGCTATCTCGTCACAAGGAATTCCTAAGGAATGACTGTGTATAGTCGTAATCTCAGCCACCAACCAAGGTTCGATCTAAGTTCTGTGGCTGACAATGTCATCGAGTCAGCTCACCCTACCAGATCTCGGCCTTGTCTAGAAATGAGATGGGTGACACAGAATGCCTTTCAAAGGCTCAAACAACAGAATTCGTATGGAACACGCTTTACAAACAGTAATAAAATACTGTGGGAGGAAAAGATGGGTGGTGCTCAATATTAGTCAGCAGGCCTCAATCAATATTATGTTTCCTGGCTTATCCAGTGCATTGGTGGAAATCTGTTCTGAGGACCATGGTGTTCTCATGGAGGCAGGAGAAAAAGACAGAAAAGCAAAGAGACGTGGAGAGGAAGAGCCCCCACACCCTGGTATCTAGCTGCCTTTCCTGCAGACAGAAAGGAAATTTCAGCACTGCTGAGAAGGCCAAACTTGCCTGCAGAGATAACGCAGGGTTTTCCTTACAGACTAGGATGCTAAAAACAACAGTGTCCACCTACAGCCAGAATGCTTCCGACTTCGAGCTTCCCACCCTAACACTCACCCCTCATCTGTAAATCTAAATAGCCCACCTCCCCAAACCACATCCAATTTCATTTACAAAAGAAAAATTTTGGAAGAGAAATAAGCCAGCCAGCTCATAGGTTTTTTTAAGCTCTGCTTAATCTTTGAAACTTGTTGTAGGGCTGGAAAGATGGCTCAATGGTTAAGCACACCGATTGCCCTTCCAGAGGACCAGAGTTCAATCCCCAGCAACCACCAGATGGCTCACAATTGTCTCCAGTCTCAGATGGAATCGGACCCCCTTCTCTTGGCCTCCGCAGGCCCTGCATGTACACAGTGCACAGGTATGTCTGTGCAGACAAAACATTCGCATGCAAAAAATAAAGATCAAGGGAGGCAGAAGCAGGTGGATTTCTGAGTTTGAGACCAGCCTGGTCTATGGAGTGAGTTCCAGGACAGCCAGGGCTACACAGAGAAACCCTGCCTCAAAAAACCTATATATATATATATATATACATATATATATATATGTATATATATATATATATATCAAAAATTGTAAAAACATTGTAATTTATACTCTTTAGGCAATCTATCTCAGAAACAGGATCAAATATATGTACATGTGTGTACACATGCAAGCCATGTAAGACAATGAAGTATAATTTCCCTTAGAGAAGCTCAGACCAACACGTGGGTATATCTTATTCTTTCCCCCAAAAAAGGCCTCTATATCTGTGAACTCCTATACCCAGCATATGTTAAAAATACCTTTGGATAAATTCCAATTCTGCTTCCTACTGGCTTGTCCTGAAGTTCTGCCATGAGCAGAGATCTCTGACAAGAACTCTTGAGACCGCTGAAGGTGGTCACCCTTCCACTGCTATAAAAACAAGACTTAAGGTTTCAGCCTCCCTTAAAGCTAAGGAACGGTAGAAAAGGAGACAGTGATGGTATGTAACCATAGCAACTGTCTACTGCTCAGCCCAGCTAAGCAGTGCAATAGACTTGGGGGAAAAGGGAATGGTGGCTTCCTCTAGCCCTTCTTAACCCTGACTCTGTATGATCATCAGCTTGTGTGATCAGTGGTGACTGCTGAGGGGCTCGTTGACATGGAGCCCTTAGGTAGGAAAACCACCCTCTTTCAGAAACACTGCAAAAGGCTCTCTCCCCAAAGGGGACAAGACTGAGCAGCATGAGGCTCTAAGCTCCTTCGCACCAGCCTCGTGGGAACCTCAATCGTCACATATCTATTAATTCAGAACTCCAGCTTAGAACACATACTTTCTAAGCAGCATCAGGAAGAGGAAAAAGGTCCCCTGACTGCCCAGGAGGCCCTGTCATCACAACTCTGACTTACGGGCCTTTGAATAGTTAGGAATTTCTGGGCAATGGGAAGAGCTTTACCATCAACACACACACACACACACACACACACACACACACACACACACACACACCACAACGTGTCTTGAAGAACATGTAAAAGAGGAGGCCAGGCACCCTGAGAAGTTCCTCTTGGCCCTCCAGAGCAAAAAGAAGGGATCCAGGAGTTACATCAGCAGCCCTGAGTGAGACTTCCAGGTCAGGAAGCTGCCACAGGGTGTAGCAAAAGGACACCATTGTCTTCTTTGGGGCTTGTGGCTCCTTAGATAAAATTAGCATCCTGCTCCACATACTGGGAACAATGTCAGGGCCCTTGGGGTCTGAGGAAAAGCATGAGACTTATCATAAGCCATTTGCAGAGTAGAAGTCTCACAGACAACCTTAAATATGGGACTTCCCATTCACTGGTGGGTCCCCTGCCCCACCCCCAACACTTCTGAACCCCAAACTCAGCAACAGATGACCCTCATTGCTTTCTAGGCGTCCACTGACAAAGAAATTTAGGTCATTCTGCCCTCCCTTCATACCCTGACATGAAGGATATGAATCCCAACTCTGCAGCCTTAGGACCTGCAGGCCTGGCATTTCCAGGGACTACACACAAGCGTGGATTTCCAGGTCACCACTGAGAGCAGAGCCCCGGGAAGCTCCCTTCTCTGCTGTTCACCTGAGTCTGAGGTCATCGTCTTCTCCTCCCCATCCCCAGTAGTTGTTAGAGAATCCATTCACCTTGAAAAACTGTTCTCTGCTGAGGGCAGTGACGCCCCCAAAATATTTACTGTAACGCAACCTGGAGCAAAAAAGAGAAGACAGAGAAGTGACATTTAGCACAAAGCCCCTTTGTTCCCCACAGACACTCTAGCTAGCTCTGGTTTCGGGGGCTAGAATTCCAGGAACACTTGGGAGATGGTTCACCTCCACTACTCTTGCCTCATGCCCACCTCCCTGTACTTTGATCTGCTGTTGGGTGACCTCACTAAGTAAGGTGACCCCACATAGCTGTTATTGATAACACTGGTCCTCAGTATCACCTTAAATGTGAGTGAGTGATTCCATCCCATGTGAAGGCTGCTTAGAACACCAGGTATGTTCAGCATCCATGAGTCTCATGATAAATATACTGCCCCCTGCCCATCTTTTCTCTTTGAGGAGTGAAGAGATGTAAATCAGGAGACAGTTCCAGTCCAAGCTTTGGTTGTGCTCCCTCTGCAAACTGCCATCTTAAGAGTTTGCTTTCTACAGAGCTCAACACACCACCCCACTCCGCTCAACTCCTGGCTTGGGCAATCAGATGGAATGCAGTGTCTTTCATGAAAATTGGGTATGAAGAAGATCATTTGGTTTTGAGAGCAAGACAATGAATTATTCTTAGGCTAAATCTGAGACATTCCTAGGGCTTATGCCCACAGGCAAAGGACATGGGGTCCAAGTTCACAAGACACCTATGCTGTCTTGTGAACTCAGCAGTTGTGCCTACTTAAAGACCATGGAGTAGGAGACATCTGGACAACTCTAGAACAAGCAAGAAGAGTTGAACATCCACTGAACCACTGTTAAGACTAATAAGGAAAAGCCGCCAAAAGCTCAGGAGAATAGAGTGGGAGGTAAGTCAGAGAGTAGCTCCCAGGCTGAAAGGGCTCTTATCCTACTGCCCTGTCAGCAAGCTGAGCTAAGGCTAACCCTCAATACAACTCTGATGCCCTCTCCAACTGCAGTGGAGGGAGCTAATAACACAACCATGTGACCACATAGAAGATTTCAAACTTTTCACAAACTCAGTCAACTAAATACTGATGTTTTCCAGACAAGAAGAAAAACCAAACAGAAAGACTCAGTACACTGTAGATGTTTCCAACCTAACACCTGGCATCCCCAAAGCTACTCTGAGGTTGAGTGGTTTCTATACTCCTCGTACACACTAGTGACCTTATGTATGCTGTAACAGAAGTGGATGTAGTTATGGTCATCAGCTTACACCATGAAAATATCTGAGGGAAACAATCTTAAAGGAGGAAATTTTTAATTTGGATCATGGTTTCCTTCAATCCATAGCCAGCTCGCTCCATTGCTGATGGGCCGGCCTGTGGCCAGTAAGAATTTCACGGTGGAAAAGATATGGTCGGTAGGGACAGCTACTCACTTCATGACGGTTAAGATGCAGAGATGAGGAAGAGGAGCAGGGTAACATATAGTCCCTGGGAACACACGTCTAGTCACCTACTTCCTCCAAGTAAACCGCAAATTGAAAATACTCACCACTTCCCATTAATTCCATAGGATTAAAAATCCATCATTAATCACTGATTTGGTCATTGCCATTATGATCTAACTGTCTCTGGAAATGCCCTCCCAGGTACCTTTTAAGCTATACCCAACTGATCTCATTGGCACCTCTCAATTTAATCAAGTTGATAAACCAAGGCTGACCATCACAATCACATTCATGAACTTAAAATTCTGAGAAATGGCATTTATCAGCCTAAAAGCAACAAAAAGAAATAAAATATTTAGAACACAGCTATTACTATCATCATTTACTAGCAGTGACTTATGTCTGAGGTCACCAGACTCTAGTTAACAATGAAGGAACTCTTAACTATCAAAACACAAAACAAAACTAAACCAAAAACAGTTACATCAGGGCCCCGGGGATAGAAACAGTGGCTCCATACAACCTTCTAGGTACCAAAGAGCAGTTTTCATGAGAGACCTGGCATGCACGCCCTGCAGGGGAGTGTTAGCACTTAGGATACTCCAGGCAGTTGGCTGAGAGCACAGGACAGAACTCCTAGAGTTCTGAACTGAACAACTCCAGGGTTCTTAGGAACCACAGCCACAGCAAGAGGACCCGGATCCGGCGTGAGACCCTGGTGAGGAAGAGCGTAGGCTAAGGAGCACTGAGCCCAGCTTCGCTGTGGGGAAGAACAGAAGAAGCCTGCAGGGAAAGCCATCACAGAACTGCTCTTACCAATGTTATCCATCAAATGTCTCTGCGTTTAGTAACTTTTGCTTTTGGTCTCTTTTCTGGAAAAGGATCCATTTTAAGTGGCTCTCAAGTGAGTTTACATACAAATTTTAAAGGGCTGTAAGGTCTTCGGAATGAGGAAAATGTAGTCATACAGTTACAATGGAGTCCTTGGAGAAAGGAGGCAGGCCCACAGGAGTGATTGGCAATAAAATCCACCATGAATCTCAAACACTTGGGCAAGTCATTTTAACTTCCTACCACTGAGTGTGTGGCAAGTGAAAACATTTCCATTTTGGTTTTTGTTTTTACAGTCCAGGCTATTTATTCCTTTTTGTACCTTAAGCCACAAATTCATAGAGAATTAGATCCAGCAGCTCAGTCTCCTTTCCATTATTCCTATGAAGTGTCCAGCTCTGGGTGGAGCAGGCTGGTACTTCAGCTCAACCCAGGTACCCTTCTCTTTGACTTCTCTTGGCTTCTGATCCTTTTCCTTCATCCATTTCAAGAAGCCGTCTTTGGTCTTAGAGTACTTGATACGCACTTGATATGCTCAATCCGCACATTCGTTCTCTTGGCAAGAACCTTCCCCTTAACTTGCTAGTTTGCAATGATGCCCACAGCATGCTGGGACATGTTGTAGACTCTTCCAGTTTTGCCATGGTACACTTAGGGGGCATCTCTTTAGGAACAGCACCCAGTCCCTTGATGTCAACAATACCACCCTTCTTGTAGATTCACATGCATGTGGCAAAAGGAACAAGTCCATATTTCCTACAAGGCCTAGAGAACAGATACCCAGTGTCCTTGTGCTTCCTCTTTGTAATTGTAGGCAAAAACATTTCTTATACCTACATCCATGGGACTGTTGGGGCACTGAAGAAGCCTGAGCTCATTACACACAGTGTACAGAGTTATACCGAGCTACATACTGCCATCATACAAACACAGTGATACATAGTGCCATCAGAAGTCACTGAGACCCTGAAACTGAAACTGCCTGCCACCAGCAGAATTTTGCCCAGGATAGCAAAGGTAAGGAGGCAGAAGGGCCATCTCTCCCCAGCCACAAAAGGGGTGAGGGGGGGCAGGCATGTGCATGATCCATGCAATAAGACTGGACCAAAGTAAGATCTAAGTCTGAAGAGACAGGTAAGAAGTGCAGAGTAAATAGAACTCAGTGGTAGAGAACCTGCATACTGCAAAGGCCTCACGCTTGACTCTCATCAGCCTTTGTGCATGCGTGTACACACACACACACACACACACACACACACACACACACACACGCACACGCGCACACGCACACGCACACACACTGGGCCACGGTTTTCCTCAGAGCTCACATTTAAATCAAAAGGTAAGCATATTCGACTATGCAAGGGAGACAAAGGCCTGCTGATGGTGTCTGGGAACAGCAGCAATGCCTGGCCATATGTAAGGGGAAATTAAACAGCAAGATAGGTACGGGACACCTCTTAAAGTACACAGTGCCTGATGGGATCCATGACGGTGACACCAGAGTATAAGGTCAAAATCAGTTGACCGAGTGGGCAATTATCTCTTCACGCTGATGGCCAGGTTAACATGATACTGTGTAGACTCTCAGTCCACAGCCTGTCCTTAAACACCCCCCTCCCCAGTAATTAGAAAAAGGAACGCGACAGGATCGGGATGCTTAAAGTTAGAAGGTTAACAGTCAATCACAATTGGGCATGTAGCTTTGTTGACATTTCCTCATAGAAGGAAAGAGCAGCGAGGTTAACTAGGCCCTCATTCCCGGTCCCCATTACTCCACTCAGCCATGTCTGAAATGCCCTAAGTGCACATGGCCTTGAGGTCTAGGGAGGTGCTAAATTATATAGGCTAGGGAAGATTAACCCAAAGTGCTGCCATCTGTGTGGGCACAGAGAAGCTGCCGCCCTCCATGCTGACTGCAGACCTTCCACAAGGACTGCTTTGAGGTCACGCCTGCTCCTGCCAGCAGCTCCTCACGCACGCTCAGCAAGTAAGCCTAATAAACACACTGCTCTTCGGAGTGAACTTCGGTGGAATCAAACTTTGGTTTGTTCCAGGGACCTCACAAGGAGGGGGCAGACGTGGGTTATGCGCCCACCGGAGAGTCACAAGAGTATTCTCTTAGGCAATCCAAAGGAAGAGGCCTATATCAAAAGAGCAACACCAAGGAAGGTGATCAAGGAAGGTGATCAAGAGAGTCGGTTTCCCTTTCTCACTCTACAGGCTCTGGCAGAGCCTCCCACCCTATTTCCCAGGTTAGTCTTAGTTTCGCACAGACTTCCTCTCCCTCTTCCCTACTAACTGCTTGCAGCTGTGCTTGCAGAGTCATGCCTCTCCATAGGAACTTCCTGTTTCCTTACACCAACACTTTCTCTGCCCCTTCAGCCTGGCCTCTTGGCCCCTAGCTGGGTGGCATAGCTCCACAGGAATGGCAGGCCTTGGAGGAAGGTGACAGGGAAGTGTGCGTACAGTCAGCTTAATTTACATAGAGTTTACCTGCAAAAGGCTACTGCCTGGCCGGTTATATCTGACTAGGAGCTGGTATTAAATACCACTTAAAGATCATGTTCCTCTTTTGGGAGGCAGAAATGGAGAGAAAGGATGGATGGAGGGATTTCCCACGGTAGCTCTGAAAGACAGGAACTTGTCTTGGATATCCTGGTTCCCGAGCAGACTACGATGGTGGACATGTGCGCCCCTGCCCTTTCCTAAAACTCTGGCAAGATATCCCAATAATAGATCGATGTTCAAACACTGGCTAGAGGGTGCCATCACGTTGTCCGGTAGAGGGATGGATGGGCAGGTTATTAAAATTCTCCTGTGTGAGGAAGCCTGTCAAGTCCCACCACAGGTACTGCAGGGAGCAGGCGGCCCAGCACAATTGTGGGGATTACATTCTCTCTCCTGCCCTTCCCCTTTGTCTTGGTGTTTCTTCCCAAGGTTTTGAGAGACCTTTTTTTTCCCCTGACTTCATGTTTTAATTGCTGTTCTGCACAGCAATCTTTGGGCCATCTTTCTCCATTTCTTGCCCCCTAACTCACTCTGGACACCACATCATAGCCTCCATCACAGTAAGTACGCCGCACAGCCGGGGCCACCTTACCTGTAGCCGGTGTTGTTCCGGCCCACCACCAGGTGCTTCGGCTGATCACCGCAGGTGTAGAGGTTGAAATCATTCTCGGGCACCAGGTCCACGTCGTGGAATATGAAGCAGTCCCAGTTCTCTTCCTTGAGAGCTTCCAGATAGCCCACATTCAGGAGCTTGGCGCGGTTAAACTTTTTACTTCCCGTCTATGGAGAACGCACGTGAAAATGAGGAATTCTGGAGAAAAGGCGCTCTCGTGTGCTCCCCTTCACCCCCCATTTAGGAGTGTTATATTACCTCTGTCTATTGGCAAGACAACATACACTAGTATCTAACAGAGGAAATGCAATGATAACAAACAGACCATTCTGTTTGGGCTTTGTGTTTCACGCATATTTATATTCTATAATTTAAAAGCATCCCGTTGAATCTGGCCAGTTGTCTGAGGGTGGATAATTTGCTTAGATGAAAAGACTAAAAAGTCCAGTAGATAGATTGTATGAGAGTAAAGTTTCTTTGTTTTTGAGACATTTCTCCAAGGTAGCCTGAAACTCACCGAAATTCTCCTGCCTCAGACTCCCAAATGCTGAGATAACAGAATGAGCCATCATACCTGGTCAGAAAACAGCTTCATTTTTAAAGACTAATTTTATTTTTCAGTGTGTGTGTGTGTGCATGTTGTGTGTGTACATGTTGTGTGTGTGCATGGTATATGTGTGCATGTGTGTGTGTACATGTTGTGTGTGTGCATGTGTGTGTATGCATGGGGGGTGTGCATATTGTGTGTGTATAATGTGTGTGTCTGGTGTGTGTGTGTGTGTATGGTGTGTGTGTGTGCATGTGCATGTATGCATGGTGTGTGTGTTGTGTATGTGTCTGGTGTGTGTGTATATGTGTGTGTGCATGTGTGCGTGCATGGTGTGTATGTGTGTACATGGTGTGTGTGCATGTGTGTGTGCATAGTGTGTGCATGTGTGTGCGCATGTATGTGTGCATGGTATATTGTGTACATGCATGTGTATATGGGGGGGAATACATGGGTATAAGTGGCCTCTGAGGGCAGAAGAGGACATCAGTTACCAAGAGCTGATTGTGAGCTGCTGGAAGTGAGTGTAAGGCTCTGAGCTTGGTCCTCTGCCTGAGCTTGGTCCTCTGCCTGAGCTTGATGTGGTCTTAACTGCTGAGTCATCTCCCCACCCCCCCACACACACATATACATACCACTACTCAACAGTACACTTAAAAGTTAAAAAGATGGTTTTTAAAATATGAGAAAGTGGCTGAGATAGCACCAAAAAAAATGCGATGTAGTTTTAAAATACGAATAAAAATAAAGCAACATAATTGTGCACTTCAACTTATTAAGAGGCTGGAGCTCATGTGAAGTGTTCTTCTAAGCTCAGTTTTTAAAGGGCCTTGATCAATTCCACAGGAAACTACAAAGGCCCTAGAATGTTCTTGTCACAACAGTTAGTGTTACTGCCTTCCTGTCAGCTCCTGGCTGATCTCCAGCTAACCCTCCACAATGACACTGAATTTCCAAGAGACTAAGCTAAGAACTTGTCAGGAAGGACCAAGAAATTGTGACCTACCAACAGAGAAGGCTGTCGCTAATACTTCTAAGCTACTTAAAACTTTCTTGGAAATGGCTCAACAAAATCCTGTTATAACACTAATGACAGAGGCTCGTCCTTACAGTGGCTGTTCGGAAGGATCTGAAGACAACGCGGTCTGCAGGATCATCAACACTTAACGTGCAATATGCCACAAGGACTTTTCAGTCCAACTTTGCTCAAGGCTAACTGAATGCTGTAAAAATAAAGTCTGATTTGACAGCTTATCATAACAAAATTGTAAGCGATTCTTAGAAGGTACAGCAGCACTTTCCTGGAAGGAGTAACAAAGTAGGTATGTTTCTGTTCACACACACACACACACACACACACACACACACACAAACCAGAGCACATGCCTATGATCTCAGTACTCTGGAGGATTGAGAGTTTCAAGCTAGCCTGGCCAAGAACGAAGGGGGAAGCGGGGAGAGGCAGGAAGATGAAAGAAAACAGAGGAGGTGAAAAGGGGGGGCTCTTAGGAAATGGCCACGCATGCCTAACAACCTGGGTTCAATACCCAGAATTCACATAAAAAAAAACAAAAAAACAGATGATTCTATAACCAGACAAGGTTCCCAGTGCAAAGACTGAACACCAACCCAGCCACAAAACTTTCAGCCTATAATCTGTCCTGCCCACAAAGGGTGATGGAGTAAAGGTGGTGGGAACTTGTGGGAATGGCCAACCAACCACTGGTTCAACTAAAGTTTAAAAAAAAAGGAAAAAAGAAAAGCCAGATGAGGTGAAAACACCTGTAACCCAGCATGCCTGTGACAGGAGGGAAGGTGGGGACAAGAGGGCTGCCTGGAAGCTTTCAGGTAAGCTAACCCAGAGTGTGCAGCAGCAGAAACAATAGGAGAGACCCCTGACTACACACACACACACATACACACACACACAAATAATCTTTGGAGAAGGAAAACAAACTAAAAATAGTACCATATTTTGGTAGCTATCATCCTAAGTAAGAAGTCAGACTCAATAAATCAGAGTTTTAACCAATGTCGCTAAAAAACAAGATTAATTCTAAAACAAAAGAAGTGGGCTGAAGATATAGCTCAGTGGGTAGAGTGCTTGCCAACACCCATAGGGCACTGACTGAGTTCAGCCTCCAGATGAACCACATGTGGTGATGCCTCCTGCCTGCAGCCCCAATTTGGGCGAAGTAGAGGTAAGAGGACGAGAAATCGAAGCTCGACCTCAGTGGTGTTTCAGACAAGCCTCGGTTACAAACGGCCCTGTTCAACAACAGACAAGAAGCTATAGGAGCTGAATGGATGGCTCAGTGGGTAAGAGCAATTGCTGCTTTGGTAGCAGACATGGATTTGGTAACCAAAACCCACGTTGGCTCACAACCAGCCATAATTCCAGTTCCAGGGAATCCAATGGTCCCTTCTGACCTTGGTTAGTACCAGTGGTATACATGATTCACTTGCATACATGCAGGCAAATGCACATCATTTATATTTATATATATGTATGTATGTATGTATGTATATATATATATATATATATACACAAATATGTATATATGTGTGTGTATACACACACACACATATATGAAATAAATCTTTAAAACAACTCTAAAGTTTTATTTCAAGTCCTAAAAACTGGACACGGATATACCATAGAGAAGCACCTGATTATGAAGTCTCTCATAAAGTATACACTACCCAGGAGAACCCTTATAAGCTGACCATTCTACCTAAAACTGGTTTTCTCACCTACATCTAATATTAAGTAAGCAGTTAATGATTTTGCCCATACTCTTATTAGATCCGAAGGAACAATGTATGAATAGCTCAGGATGATATTAACAAGTTTAGGCACATGTTTCAGCTGATGTTCTATCTTATATTCAGTAAACTTTCATACCAAATAGAGGCATGTTTAGTCACCCACCAGCGACTGACTGACCTTAAAGCTGAGCTCTTCTGAGGCAGCCTATGGGCAGTCACATGCTGTTCCTACTAACCAATCTGGAAGCCAAATGAGTGAGTCAAGGCGGTGAAAGTTAAACGTCGCCTATGTGACACCATAAGCAGTGGTGGGGTTAATGGTCAAGGTGACTGTAAAGCCATACAACTAGCTGGTTGTACCACTTGGCACTCCATGAAACCACTCTTGAGATCTGGCCCACGCAACCACATTCAATAACAACAGGCCGAAACCCAAACCCATAGTGTGTAACATAGGGCAAACCTATAAGAAATGGGACAGGCAGGAGAGCTCAGGGATGTGTATGGGCTAGCACTGGCTAATAACATGGTGCTGGGGTTGGGGGTATAGTGTGGGGGCGGTGCTCTCAAAAACAGGCTTCCTCCCAAAGTGCATGTTAGGACGGTGACACTTCCCAGGGCTTCACCCCATGGCACCAAGTTCAGGATCAGAATTTCCTCTGCTCTCTTCGAGGGTGAGTGAGGGAAGAAAATTCTCCTTCTGATGGTAGTCCTTTCCCCCAAAAACAAACACGCACGTTGCTTCCTCCGCAGACTACAGGGTCCGGGAAAGCCCACACTCACCTGGTGGATGATGTAGATGCCGTAGTCAAGCTGCTGCCTCTGCAGGAAGGGATGCAGGTGTTCCAGCAGGTAGATCAGGTGCTTCTCTCTGTTCCGGTGGGGAATGAGGATGGCCACCCGCTGCAGAGCCTTACATTCCTCAGGATGATACCGGCCTCTGGACACTTTGGGGTTTTTGGCCTGTATTTCCTCCAAAGTGAGGTCTGGCTTAAAGATGAGCTTGCTCTGGCCTCCTGCAATCAACACCAGACACATGTCGTAATCGGAGCTGTGGCACGAAGCTCTGGGGTTTACACAGCTGACTCAGATGAAAGCTTGGCCCTCTGCCTGGTGCCCTGTGAGTAGTGCAGCTCCTCCTGCTCTCTCTGGATGGAAGTCTCGTGAGCCGTACATAGAGCGCTAAGGCAATGGCAGCCTGCTGACAAAGCAAGTAACTGATGTGTGAGGGCATTTCCTGTGCCTGGGCAATCAATTCTGGCTCTATGATCCATTGTTTTAGATGTATTTATTTTATGTATATGAGTACACTGTGGCTGTACAGATGTTTGTGAGCCTTGCTGTAAGCCTTCATGTGATTGTTGGGAATTGAATTTTTGGATCTCTGCTTGCTCCAGTCTGCCCAGCTCACTCAGTCCCTCCTCGCTCCAGCCCAGAGATTTTATTTATTATTACAAATAAATACACGGTAGTTATTTTCAGACACACCAGAAGAGGGTGTCAGATCTCATTACGGGTGGTTGTGAGCCACCATGTGGTTGCTGGGATTTGAACTTGGGGCCTTCGAAAGGGCAGTCAGTGCTCTTACCCACCAAGCCATCTTGACAGCCCTCTCTATGATCCATTTTTGAGTGAGCCACACAGACTGCCCAGCCACCTCACCACCCACTAAAGATGAGGGCAAGACAGAGTAACCCCTACCAAGGAGGATGAACTATGGAAGCCAAGAACATTCTACAGAATTCAACTCCTGCATGAGGCCTTCTTTCCACTTCTGCCCTACACTTCTCATGCTTAGATCCCTGCAGACAAGGCACTAGGGAGAAGCTTAAGCCCACCGGACTCCCTAGCCAGGGTGACAACTACACACACTCTTCTCCCATCACACCAGGGTAGATGTTTCCAGTTAACACAGCATCTGCTGGTGAAACTCGAGGCTGTCTGTGGTAATCCATCCTGAGCAGGGCTTCGAATATCAGACTGAAGTAAGTAACCCCCATTTTCTGACCTGAATACAAAGGACAGCCTGACCAGCAAGAGAGGAGGCAGAGTTCTGTTTAGGAACGGTGATAAGCTCTGTGCCTTACACGCCCTTTAAGACCCCATACACTAGATAGGCTTTAAATCTTCGAGCTGCTAACAGATTGTACCATCCTCCTTCCTCTCCAAGTGGCCTCTCTCAACAGTCTGAGGCATGCTCAGACATACATGCTGCAGTTCCCACAAGCAGGTTAAGAACAACAGGCCTTCGAAGAGCCCCAGGACATCCAACAGACCTCTCTCCTAGCGTAGACAGGGAGCTGTCGCTGCCTGTCCGGAAGGGCAGCTGGACTAGACAGCTAGAATGAGATACCCCCATCTCCACAGAAAGACAAGCATGAAGATGCACACCGTGACTTAGGCGGTGCCACAAGCAGGTGCAGCACCCAGGAAACTGAGATTTCCTGAGGCTGGGGTTGGGGCAGCCCCTGAGTCCTTCCTAGAAGATGAAAGAGATCTAAGCTGAGTTTCAGATGACTACCTAGGAACCCACAAGACATGGACAGAGAAAAGGGCATTCTGGGAAGGGGGATCCATACTAGATGAAGCTTAAAGGGCTGTCTTGGAGAATCTGAGCATTCTGATGTTCTAGAGAAACGATATATGTGAGAACTTGTCTTTCTTAGATGTACTGAGCCCACTCAAACCAATTCACTGTTCACTGAAAGGAAGAGATCAACATGAAATCAAAATATACAAGATCCTGGAGAAAATAAACGTAAAAAACACACTGAAAAACTGAGTCCTATCTCTTGGCTCCATACTTTTGGCTAAAGGGACACTAACAGATGAGACACAAATGGAAGACTGCCCATGCTTGCAGCTTCCACCAGCAAGGCAGGATGATGCGCCCAGGTGCCCACTGTCTTAGAGAGATAATCAGAAACATGCGGAGTAGAACCACAAGTCCAGACCGGCTGACTTAATATAGTATGGATGATAAAATTAGGATCATTCATATGATAGTAATGAACTGTATTATCGATGAGAATCAACAAACTGGAAGCTTAACAAAATGTTGAGTTGCTGCAGCCATACACAAGCACAGGTTTCCAGTCTGTCAGGTTCAAAGGCCTGGAGTCAGGATATAGAGTGAAAAGGAGTAAGGGCCTCACAAAATTCCTGGGAGACACCACTTTTTAGCTGGCATGTGGACTCCCAGGTATAGTCATTTTGCAAAACTTAATTATTATCATTCTACTATTCACACTTTTCTGCAACATCGGTTAAATAATTTTTTGTAGTACTTAACAGAACAAAACCAGCAAATACTTACTGAGGTTTGGGGACACCGAAGGGCAGTTAGCAAGTTCTGCCCTTGTTGTGGCTGCATCACGGCCCAGAGTTTCTTCATTCCCCAAGTGTATGACCTTGTGGAAATTAGCCATGAAGTCCTTTGCCTTGGGGATCACTTGAATAGCACCCACAAAGTAGTTGCTGGTGGCCCATCCCACCACCGTCAGGCACAGGGTAAAGAGCAACAACAACCGTAATCTGTAGGAGAGGAGGTAAGGTGGGTTGCAGCCCATGTCTCTTAGCTTGCCAGTGACCTGTACCTCTGCTTCAGCTGGAGTGAGGAGGTTTCAAATTGTACTTTTCCAGTAAGACCGAGGATTTGATGGCAACTCATGAGGTAATTAATGTTTGCCACTCCCCAGCGGTTCTATCCCAGAGATCACTGAAAGACAACCACAGAGGATGTATTATGAATAGAAATCCTGTCCTAAAATGACAGACCTCAGTACTCATTAGAAACCCAATCCCAGCTGAGCTGCGGTCTCAGTGAGATGCTAGCCCAGGGCAGAGCCTAACAGAGTGTGCTGGGGTGGGACATGAGAAACACAAGGGGACCCAAACAGGTTGTCGACAATCTCTGAGAAAAACGAGTCAAGAGCAGAGACTTGGGTGTCATAGAGAAACCACAATTCTATCACTTATGAGCCAACTGATCTATGTCCAGTCACTGCATTGACCTTCACTTCCTTATCTTCCCGGGGGTAAAATGACACCAACCTAGATAAACTCTACTTTCCTACAGGGTTGGACTATCACGGAACACCCCCGCATCCTCTCTGCACCATCAAAGTCACATTATGCCTCAAATCCCAAACATCTTAGCAAGGAAAATGCAGTGAGTTCTGAAGCCAGATTCTAATTTCCATAGCCGAACAGACTGTCTGTGCTATGGACCAACAAGGAAATACTTCTGAATACATCTTAAGTAACAAGAAAGGAAAAGCCAGTGCAGTAAGGACAACACCCACCTTCAGGGCCTCCCAGAGCTGGCTCAAGCCTTCCCCGACTAGCGCTCATAGCTCCCTGTGTACACTAAGAGATCTGTCTGTGGGGTGGCCCAGGGGTCTTTGTAGGCAGCTGCAGAGGCTGTAACCTTCCCATCTCAGCCTGTTTGCCTTCGGTAATAAAATCCCCGGGACTTGGCTTCTCCACTTCTGGAGACTTTCTGGAAACCTCAGATTGGGGTCCAGTGTGGTCAGCCTCTTGTTGAGGGCCCTTGTACTAGTGGCTTTTCCTTGGTACACAAGTATACACACACACACATACACACACACATTCAGAGAGAGATTTAAATCCAGATTTCATATCTCTTATCTCTTGTTCTTTTTATATGACTATTAATTCTAGCATGAAGGCTTGGCACACTTTAACAACCCCATCCCCCCCTCCCTTATAAGCTTAAGTGTCTTCTATAAAACTGCTGGCACAGAAGAAAGTTCAAAGGCAAAACTTCCTTGTTTCACTGAGAAGTGGGGGGTCGGAGGGGTGCTTTTAGAACACATCTATGTATTCAAGAGAGATCTCTGCCTGTCATCGAAGTGACCGGAGGATTGGAGACAACCTCTCCATATGTTTCCCTAGCTTATATAAAACTTGGGAGGGCCATTTCAGGGAGCTGGCCCATGCTGTCACAGGAGTGGATCCCGAGTCGAGCACAGGCGCGAGTATACCTGCACAGGCGAGTAGAGAAAATGGCAGACGATACTGATACTGAAGCGATGTGTGAGGCCCCTTACAAGAAGACTTGCCTAGCGATATCTCACCTCTACTCCCATGAATTCACCTTTGATTCCAGTGTGAACTATCAATAAGGATGAGAACAAGAGCTAACAGCCATGAAGAACGTAACAAAAAGAGGGGTGGGGGGAGCAAGAGCAGACGTCGTAGTCATGAGAGAAAAAGAACCAAAAGTAAAGAACAGAAGTAGAGATAGAGACAAGAAAAAGAGCAAAAGCCAAGAGCGGAAACAAAACAGAAGCAAAGAAAGGAGTCGAAGCCGCTCGTGAAGCCGAGATAGAAGGTTCCAAGGCCGTTACAGAAATCCCTACAGAAGCCGTTTCCGAAGCTGAAGTCCATTCAGGAAAGACAAGAGCCCTGTGAGGGAACCTATTGATAATCTGACTCCTGAGGAAAGGGGCTCAAAGACAGTTTTCTACATGCAACTGGCAGCAAGAATTCGACCAAGAGACTTGTAAGAATTGTTCTTTACAGTAGGAAAGGTTCAAGATGTAAGAATGACTTCTGATAGAAATTCAAGACGTTCCAAAGGAGTTGCCTATGTGGAACTTGTTGGTGCCAGCTCAGTCCCTCTAGCAACTGGATTAACTAGCCAACAAGTTTTAGGAGTGCCAATCATAATCCAGGCATCATAGGCAGGGGAAAAAAACAAAAAAACAAACAAACAAACAAACAAAAAGCCCAGAGGTGCTGCAATGGCAAACAATTTACAGAAGGGAAATACTAGACCTATGAGGCTCTACGTGGGCTCATTACACTTTAACATCACTGAAGCTATGCTTCGGGGGATCTCTGAACCTTTTGGAAGGACTCAAAGTATTCAGCTCATGTTGGATACTGAAACCGGTCGATCTAAGGGATATGGATCCATTACATTTTCTGACTCAGAATGTGCTCTTTGGCATCTGGTGCTATGGCAGAATTCTCTTTTGTTACAGATTTGCAAACATGACTAGCTGCAGCTGCGTCTGTTCAACTTCTTGCAACACAGCGTCTCCAACTTTCTAACATGTTTAATCCTCAAACAGAAGAAGAAGTTGGATGGGAGACAGAGATTAAAGATGATGCCATTGAAGAATGGAGGAGTCGTTCATATTTATGTTGACAAAATTTCAGCTCTGGGCAATGTGTATGTGAAGTGCCCATCTACTGCTGCGGCTACTGCTGCTGTCAATGCATTGTGTGGTAAGTGGTTTGCTGGTAAAATGATAACAGCAGTGAATGTAGCTCTTCCGACTTACCACCGCCTCTTTCTTGAGTCTATGACAGCATCACAAGGACTGGTTCCAAGTAGACGATGAAGGAAATGCAGTCCCTTATGTATATAGCTTTTTTTTTTTCTCTTGAGAATTCATCTTGAGTTATCTTTTATTTAGATAAAAAAAAAAAATAAAGAGGCAAGGGTCTGCAACTTGTCATTTGTATACAACTCCTATTATCTTGAAAATTAAAAGTGTTAATGGGAAAAAAGAAAAACTTGGGAGGCGGGAGAATGCTCACTTCATAATGATATTGTAAGAGTTTATGAGAAGACACACCCAAACACCTGTCGCATTTCCAGAACTACAAGAGATTTGCTGGCAACCACAGTGAGTCATGTATTATCAGAATACTAGCCAAGATAAACCTAATCATACCTCTGATAAGGTACTGATATTTATAATAATAATTTCCAATTTTCTTTCAATGAGTATATAAATACATTTGTAATTAGAAGTATATAATACTTTTGTAATTAGAAACAAAATGACTTTTCAAACAAACGTTATCTCTGGGGAAGGCGCCACTGGACTGATTTGTACTATTATTTAAGTATGAGTGAGGGTCTCTTCTCGGAGGCATTCTCATTTTTAATCAAGACAATTGATATGGGAAAGGACAGGGAATCCTCAGAGAACAAACTCATGAAGGAGTTATTTTACGGCAATGCTCACCCACCTTCCTGGTCTAGAAATCTGCCCTAGAGTTTGTTTTTGGTTGGATGGTTGGTTGGTTGGGTTGAGTTTTTTGTTTTTCTTTTTTGTTTTGTTTTGTTTTCCGAGACAAAGTTTCTCTGGGTAGCTCTGGCTGTCCTGAGTCTCATTCTGTAGCTTAGGCTGGCCTCTAATTCATAAAGATCCACCTGCCTCTGCTTCCCAACCTCTGAGATTAAAGGTGTGTGCCACCACCATCAGGCTTTCCCTTTCCTGAATGCAATTTGTCTGCTCTGAGCACTTAAAAGTGCTCTGTACCACTTTTAAGCACAGGCGCGGACATCCACAGGCACAGACACTCATAGGCCTGGACATTCACAGGCACAGACACTCACAGGTGCGAACACCCACAGGCAGGGACACCCACAGGCATGGACGCCCACAGGCGTGGATGCCCACAGGCAAGGACACCCACAAGCACGGACACTCACAGGCACGGACACTCACAGGCAGGGACACCCACAGGCAGGGACGCCCACAGGCAGGGACACCCACAGGCACGGACACCCACAGGCACGGACACCCACAGGCACGGACACCTACAGGCACGGACATTCACAGGCAGGGACACCCACAGGCACGGACACCCACAGGCAGGGACACCCATAGGCACAGACACCCATAGGTGCGGACACCGACAGGCCAACAGGGAAGCACTGCCCTTTTTTAGTTCAGTCTTCTCCCTGCCCTTAATGGCTCCAATTTGTTTTTCAAACATGCTCCTGTCTCCCCTTCCCATTCCAAAGAGGAACGCATGAAACAAGACTGGCAAAACACTGAGATAGTTAGGAGACAATTAATTACCTAAGGGCTCACGGTCTTTGTACGTCTGTGTGCTTTTTTAAACTTTCTAATAAGGAAGGTAAGCTCGACATACACATACACCATTTCCATGCCTCCAAGGAAGATGTGGTAGGCGCCTCATTTATGCAGTAAGTGTTCCTGCAGCAGACAGAAAGGATATGGTGGCATCCAGCAGCTGGTGAGCACCAAAATCTGCACCCTAAGACCTTTAAGGCTATCCACAGACACCACAGACAAGGTGTGAGTCGCCACTTCACTCCAGGCAATGGCCTTGCTACCTTGAGATTCTCTGGAGCAGTACAGAGGAAAAGTTGACGATGCTCTATTATGGCTCCCAACTGGAGACATTTAATTTTAAAAATGTGCCCTGTATTTTAATCTACAGAATAAAATGAATTCCCATGAATATATATTGACATAACTGATCAAATAAAGAAAGGGATAGGAGACAAAAGAAATCTCTTTCATACAGGAAACTTCCAATTTTGCAGCCAGGAAAAGGAAGAAAAAAAAAAACACTAAGCAAATACTACAGCAATCATTGCGTCAGTCTGGCTTCACCAACGGGCATTAGAATCAACCGGTGGAAATTTGAGAATGAACAGTTTTGTGCTCTATGGTTACAAAGACTTTCCCTTAATGTTAACTGCAATTGGTAACCATACAGGGAAGCTAACATCACCTTAAAGAGGTTATCAAATGACCAGGTAAGACCTACTGACCTCAAAAACCTGTTGCTAGTAATAAGAAATAAAGTCTATCAACAGTATTGAGAAATGAAGTCGAGATAGTACTGACAAAGTTTTCACTGCTGTGTAAAGGAATAAATAGATTAGAAGAAGCTACATGAACTTTCTGTATCATTTTTAAAACTTTGAAGCATCGTCCCCCCCACCCCCCGCGTCGTCTTCGCTCCGGGGATGGCGCTAAAAAAAAAAGAAGAGAAAAAAAAACTTTGAAGCAATCTAAAATTAAAGCATTAAAAATATTCTTAAAAAATCATAAAGTCAGAGAGACCCTGAGTATAGCCCCAATCAATGCTTGGTAAATAATTAACTGAATTCTCAAAAAGATTTACAACTCTATTTATCCTGATGTCTCAAATCAACCTAACATATAACTTTCTAAGATATACTATATGAATAAGTATATAAGATAATAATATAAGATATACTATATGAGTAAGGACACAACATAATCCAAGCCTACTGAAGAAAGGGATGCTATATTTAAAAAGGGAGAATGAAGTGGTGCAAGCCTTTGATCCCAGCACTTGGGAGGCAGAGGCAGGCAGATCTCTGAGTTCGAGGCCAGCCTGGTCTATAGAGTGAGTTCCAGGACAGGCAGGGCTACATAGAGAAGTATGACCCTAGAAGTTTAACAGCAGTAAGGCTCATAGCAGCACCCTTCCATTTACCTTTCTAGAACACTGGATCAAGCCCTCCTCTCTGCCACTGACTACTGGAAAGGGTGGGGCTGCTACTAAGTTGCACTATGTACCTCCTCTCAGCCTTCTGCCCAACAGTATACACTCTTGAGATCACCACCTTAGAAACAATTCGACTCACAGTTTGATGTGTTTTGGCCCATGGTCAGTTGTTTATGTGCTATGGTGAGGCAACATATCATGGTAGGTGGCATGCAGGAAGCAAAATGTCTTACCTCAGAGCCAAAAACAGAATGGAGAAAGAGGATGGGGCAGGACTTTCTAAGATATACTACCCCTTTCAAGGGCATGCTTGTGGCTCTGCCACACCCATTTTAAAGCAAAAGTTGCTGGGAAACATGAGATAAACTGAACTAGCAAGTGACTGAAGTTGTTTTATGTAATAGATGCTTACAGAAGTCAAGAGAATTTCTGGTGGGAGATTTCAGTAGAAGCTCACTGAGCATGCCTTCCCACATCTGTTTGCAGCTATCCGATAATTCTGCAGTGGATCACAGAAGTCCACTTCTGTAGCCATTACAGGTCAGGTCTACCAATGGTCCTAAGGGCTGAGAAGCTCTGAGATAATTTGGAAAAACAAAAACAAAAACAAAAGGGTAAGTGGTTCATGTGTCAAAGTGTTAGTTCGACTTCTTATCAAGTGTATGAGTGTTTCCAAGTCACTGATCTGGATTTTCTGAGTGTGTCTGCCTTTTATTTAAAAGCACTTCTCATCTGTGGCTCCAAACGTGCTTTGGTCAGCTCTCTGAAGGAGTGGACAAAGCTATAGGTTTCTGTATTCCACTCCAAAACTGACAGGTTCAAAGAGCTACATCTGAGACCCGGGCTGAAATTTAGACAACGGTGACTCTTACATGCTGTGAAGTCTCAGAACCAATGAAAGAGAATGGACCTAAGATGGACCAGAACCCTGAGAAATAGCAATTGTCCTTCTGATGGGAAAAAAAGCAGTAAGAAGATATGTGAAAATGGGATTTTTAAAACACAGTTCACTATATATAACTCTTGATTACATCATTTAGTATACAATCAGAGGAAACTGTATTACCATCAACACTGCCAAAATAGCAAAACCTTGAAAAGAACTCAAAAGTTAATAACAGGGATCTGATTTAATCAACATATCACATCCTAGAGCACATGGACTGGAGAGAGAGTTCAGTCAGTAAAATGCTTACCACACAAGAACCTGACGTTAATCTATTAGAATCTCCCTAAAAGCCAGGCATGGTGACACTGGCTTTAATCCCAATGACACAAATGGCTGTCCCCTGGCCTCCTCATGCACATGTGCACATAAGTATGTACCCCCAAAATGAGTGTTTAAAAGACCCCAACTATAGAGGAAGAGCTTACCACAGCCAAGTAGAAAAATAACATAAGAGTGTGCATACAATCCCAACTGTGCAATATACGTGTGTTCATGATAGCTACCTGTACAAAATAGCAGAAATAGTCACTGAGACAAATTTGAGAAAGCTGGGTTTCTAATTCAGGGTTGTCATGACTCATTACCAGAGACAAAGCTGCTATAAATAATTTTAAAAAGTAAAAAAATAACTAGTTGTCTTTTAAGATATTCTAAAGTTTTTAAATGGCATTATTATAGACAAGGGACAGTAATGATTAGTTACATAAAGTTGGTGGCCACTTGATCATGTAAATGTTAAGAGGACCTGTTCTAAAAATGCCTTACAAACCCCTATCTACACACACACTTTTATCCTGTCAGTGTGTGTGTGTGTGTGTGTGTGTGTGTGTGTGTGTGTGTGTGTGCGCGCGCGCGCGCGCGAAAAAAAAAAAAAAAAAGCTTGAATAGCCAGAAATCACCAATGGTTCACGGTTATAATGCCAGCACTAAGAAGACTGAAGCAGGAGGATTACCCACCAAATTCCAGCCAGTCTGGACTGCATCCATGAGTTCTAGGCTGACTTGCTTTGGATGTTCCCAGTGTGGATAACAGGTCTCCCAAGAGACATTTGGTGGTTGGTTCCCAAGGCACACACTATTACCAGCTCAGCTTAGAGAAGGTACTAAATGCTTATATCAAGCAGCACATAGAATGTAGTAACAGAGTCGCTGTCACTGCCCTCCCTACCTATTCTTCATCAAACAGTTATCATGGTCAGCTATTGACTTTGAGTACCCCCCTCCCCCATCAAAGATGTGGACCTATCTCAAGGGCCCTCAGGCACACAGAGGCTTGCGTATCTCGTGGAGAGTTTTCAGTGTCCACAAAAGCCAAAGCTGTTCTTAAAAATTAACTTTTAAGAACAGAAGAAAAGAAAACCAACCAACAAAGCAGTGTTCCCTTCCCGGGAGACACATTCCAGCACTCTCTGGCTTGGTGCGGGGGCAGCCTTCAACACTCTAACTTGAATTTCACTTTCTCAACCTTAATCATATCTGACATTCTTTGAGTTTCTTACAACCTCCGAAGATTCATTATACACACACACACAGAGAGAGAGAGAGAGAGAGAGAGAGAGAGAGAGAGAGAGAGAGAGAGAGAGAGAGAGAGAGATCAACTAATGATTTTTAAAATGAGATAGAGAGGCCTTTTCTCAACTCTCAAATTACCACCTTCTGTCTGCTCTTTCATTAGGAAACCACTGGGGAGATCAGCCCGCGTCCAGGGCAGCCCCCACATCCTCATGCCTCCTGGCTCACCTCTGAACACTTTGCAACCCACAGGCTAATACCCTCCTAAAGTTACCTCCTCCCAAAGGCCTTCTCTAGATACTTATCTCCCACACCCTTCAGCACCGGAAAACCAGAACATCAAGTGACAAGGATTCACAGACCCTGGAGGGACCAGGTACCCGAACTACATAAAGCAGGTGTGGGTCTCAAGCCCTTCAAACCCCGTGAGTGCCCCTTGCTTGGCCGAAGGAGCTCGGGCCCGCCCGGGCATGGAAGTACAGATCAGCTGAGTTGTTTATCCAGGTGAAACGCCGTCTGACCCGGACCCAGAAGGATGGGCCTTTTCCAGGTAGAGACGCCCGGAGACGCCAGCACCGGGACTCGGGACTCGGGACGCGGCGGATGCACCCTGCATCTCTCCGATGCGCGCAACATCTCCCCCCCGCCCTGAGCTCTGGGGCGCCGACACCGGAGCCGGAGCCCGAGCTCGAGCCCGAGCCTAACCGAGGTGGGCCTCTGCAGGACCCCAGCTCGCCCGCCGCTCGCCGGTCGGGACAGCCGCACCGAGGCCTGAGCGCGCAGGCTCCGCGCCCGCCCGGCCCCATCCCGTGGACCCACCCGGCTCGCAGCCCCGAGATGGCTGCTCGGAGAGCGCAGCAGCGGAACTCCGGCCCAGCGTACTCACCCCGGACGCGGCCACCGTGAAGACGCCCGGGGAAGGGGAGGTGATGAGGGGGATCTCTCTCGCGGACCGCCTGCGCCGCCCGGAGGCGGCTCTGCAGCCCCGGCTCCGCCTCGCGCGCAGCGCCATCGAGGGGGCGGGTCTGCCCGGTTCTCCCAGGACCTGGTGCACCCGCCCGCCGGCCAATCCCACCAGGCGCTGCAGGAGCTTGAGAAGGAAAAAGGGGTGCACAACTTAGCCTTTAGATCACAAACAGTTCTGAGGATGACGAGTTAGGCTCCGGGCGCTTCTCAGATTCCATCCCCGGGGGATGTCACCGGAACCTGGAAAAGAGATCATATCCCGTGCTTTACAAAGCAGGAAAATGATGGTTTGGACTCACAGGAATGTGCAGTCTTTTGGCTTCTCTGGGCAACACTAAATGAAGGGTGGCTTCAGGCCACATCATAGAATCCAGAGGTCCACAGTTACGTGTTTATTTTGCGTGACACTACCAAGCGACATTGTCATTTATAAAGTTCGTGTTTGAGAACCCTGAAATCGAGTACCAAAAAACAAAACAAAACAAAACAAAACAAAACCTTCATCCTTCATAAAGTTTGCAATTTTGTGTTGAGTTGATTTCATAGTCATCCTGGGGCAACGGTTAGACACCCTCAAGAAACTCTAAAATCCTGACAGGTTATAGCCCGCTCAGTCATGCACTGTAACGAATTTGAGATTAAATGATATTATGCTAATCAAATATTTCATATATAATCATAATTACCAAATTATGTTAAAATTGATTGAAAAATAATGGTGGGCTCTGCATAGGCACACAGAACAACAACCTACATGTTACCAGCTCTCTCAGAAAAGTTACATGAAAATCACCCCATCCAGCTCAATGTAAAGCAGTGGTCCTCAGCCTGTGGGTCGAGACCCCCACGTGCAATTGCATATTTGATATTTACATTATGATTTGTAACAGTTGCAATAATTACAGCTATGAAGCAGCAGGAAATAGCTTTATGGTTGGGGGGACCCCACGACATTAGGAACTGTATTAAAGGGTGACAACATTAGGAAGGTTGAGAACCACTGCTCTAAAACGAGCAAACTGAACCAGCCCTGAGGTCCTAGGCTTTAAACAGGTCTAGGGCCATTTTGATGCCGCATGTCTGTGTCACCACTGTGACACGGTAATGGAATTGGGAGCCTCCTGCATCAGGCTGAGGCCTCTGAAGAGCACTGGAGAGGTCCTGAAACTACTCTGGCCCTGCAGAAGAAACACTGAACACTCTTGGTAGGAGACTGGTCTTCATTGGGTCCCAGGAAGTTTAAACGGATACAAATTAACAATTTTAATTTTTTTCATTTATTTATGTATTTACTTGTTGTTCCATAGGCAAGGGCCTGTTGCTGGTGGCCTAGCTGAGGCTCTCTCTCTCTCTCTCTCCCTGTGATGACAGGGGGCCTGCTGCTGAGGCCCGGGTCTCTCTCTCTCCCCGAGGCTGACCTGTTTGCTGCACAGTGCCTTAATTAAAAAGGAGGCAATGTATAAATCAGTTATTTTATTGTAGGAAGTAGAAATATGCTAGTTAAGTAGAGAGAAAGAAATGAGAGGAAGGAGAGAGAGAAAGCATGAGAAGAAAACAAAGAGCAGAGAGGAGAGAGAGAACAAGAGAGGGGGAATGAGCAGAAGAGTAAGAGAGCAAGAGAGAGAGAGGAAGAGGAGAAGAGTAAGAGAGTGAGGAGGGGGCAAACCACCCCTTTTATTGTATGGGGCGTGGCATGCCTGGCTTGTGGTCAGATGACTGGGTGTAAGGTCCAGCTAGAATGCTGGGAGCTTGAGGCATTGTCTGCCTGATAGAGCACACATCTCCTGCGGGGGCAGCTGTGAGGGGTTTGGGCTGAAATCTGAGCCATTGGTCTCAGGAGCTATCACGGAACACCTACCATCCCTTGTGAACAAATTTACTTTGCTCGGTGGGTCTCCGGGGTTCCCAGGTGGCTGCTGCCCACTGCCCCACATTTACTTACTGTTTAGTGCTATGGACAGGAATCAGGGTCTATCCTACCTGGAACAAACAACCACTAAACTACTCAGGGTCACCAGCACTCCCAGCCCTTCCCCACAGGCACACCTAGAGTTCACAGTCTTTTTTT
>NW_022196894.1:36639403-36653093 GCF_008632895.1 Mastomys coucha | reverse complement strand
TCAGAAATCTGCCTGCCTCTGCCTCCCAAGTGCTGGGATTAAAGGTGTGCGCCACCACCACCCGGCCACCCTGTCCTTTTAGTCTTTTTTTAAGTCATGATACCAGTTAGTTTTTGACAACTTGACATAGACTAGAGTCATCTAGGAAGAGGGAACTTCAATTGAGGCATCTTCTCCACCAGAGCAGCCTGTGGACTGACTTTGTCCACATCATTATGATTAATAACCGATATGGGAGAGCCACCACACATTAGATGGTGCAACTCCCAGGGCAGGTGGTCCTGGGTTATATTAGAAAGTAAAGTGAGCAAGACAGCAAACAGTGTTCCTTCACAGTCTCTGCTTGAGTTCCTACCTTGGCTTCCCTCAATGATGATCCGAAACATCGAAACATGTAAGGTTAAATACAACCTCTCCTCACCTGATTGCTTTTGATCATGGGGTTGATCACAACAACAGAGAACAGACTAGAGCAATCACCAAGCACAGGAGACTTCTCACGAATGAAGGCAGAAATAAAACCCCATAAAATTAACACACACCCCTCCCCCAGCAAAGAGATGGATTTTTTAAAAGTGGAGTTTAACATACTTTGAACAGCATGAAGTAGGCTTTCATTGCACCAAAGGGATATAGTGTCCTGGCTAGTTTTTTGCTAACTTGACAAAAGCTAGCGTCATCCAAGAAGAGGGAAACTCAACTGGGATAGTGCTCCTATCAGATTGGCATGGAGGGTATTTTCCTTATGAATAATTTATACAGGAGGATCCAGCTCGCTGAGGGTGGTGCCACTATAGGCAGCTAGTCCTGTTTTATATCAGGAAGCAGGCTGAGCAAGCCATTAACCAGTACTCCTCTATGGCCTGTGCTTCAGTCCCTGTTGCCGGTCTCTGCCTTGACTTCCCTTTATAATGGGAACCCTTTCTCTCCACAAGTGATTTTTATCACAGCCACAGGAAGATGGGTAGCTGCCCAAGACAGAGAGCTGTAACCAGAGTGGGAGTTTGCTGGGACAGACCTAACCATGTTGTTTTCAGGAGGAACAGTAAGGGTGAGAGGGGAAAACAAAACAAAACAAAAAAAGACATTCTAGGGATTAGAGAAACAATTCTGGTCCTTTGCACTGGGCTAGGAATACTCCTAGTTTCCATTATCTACATTATCAGGGTAGAAAAATAATAACATACAAGACATTGGACAGAATACCTGAGGAAATACCTTGTAGCAAACTAGCCTGCCCTGAACACTGCTCCAGACCTGCCTGGCAAGACCCAAAAGGAGCAAATTGTAAGCCATGAATGAAGAACATTTATAGGAATATAAGAATACTCAGCATCCAACAGAATAAAATTCATAATTATGACATCCAGAATGGTCAGGTATGCAAAGAGGCAGGAAAACAAAACAAAAAACCAGTAAGAACAATCAACTCAAGGTGATCTAGAATGAGAATTGATACTAGAATTAGCAGCGATGAGTGTTGAGACAGCTATGCGGATATTCTATACATTCAACAAGTTAAGATGGTAGTTGTGGCTCCTGTCTGTATTCCCACCATTGGGAGCAGCAAGACTGATGTGAGTTTGAAGCAACCTTGGCTTCACAGACTGTCTGGGGAAACAATAAGCCACGTATGATGTCATACACCTGTAACATCGTAAAGACAGAAGGGTCTGGAGTTCAAGATAATCCAAAACTACATAAGGAATTCGAAGCAAGTCTGGCAGAATTAGGAGAGATGGGGGAGGAAGGGAGGGAAGGAGGGGAGAAAGAGGAGGAGAAGGAAGAGGAAGAAGAAGAAGAGGAAGAGGAAGAGGAAGAGGAAGAGAAGGAGGAGGTAAAGTAAAGGAGAGGAGAAGAGAAGAGACGAGATGAGGCGAGACAAGGAGAGATTTGTTTTATACTCTAACTGGACCTGAAGAAATAAATGTAAGGCAGGCTGTATGACAAAAACAGGTCAGAGGAAAGAAATGCAAATATATTCTTATATGGTTCTTTTTCAATTTTATTTTATGTGTTTTTTGATGTTTTGCCTGCATGTATGTATGTGTGCGCATGCATCCCTGGTGCCTGCAGAGGTCAGGAGAGGGTATCTGATCTGGAAATGGAATTACAGGTGGTTGTGAGCTATGGGTCATGAGTGCTGGAAACCAAACCCGAGGCTTCTGCAAAAGCATTGAATGCTCTTACCAGCGAAACCATCTTTTTCAGTCCCTATTGTAGGACTCTCGTGCTATATAGTACATAGCAAAATTCCTACACTATACATATTAGTACTTTAAGATATGATATAATAATAATAATAATAATAATAATAATAATAATAATAATAATAATAGATTTTGAACTGCCACTAAAATGACAAAATTGCTACCAGTAGTTAGGTCAGGACCCTGAGATTGCCAAGTTCTTGACCTTTTATTCAAAGAATTGAAATCAAAGCCAACACAGGTTTGCAAAAGTAGCAAGGAAGCTATATTTAACGTGAAGTAATAAGAAAGGTCAGAAGACAGTGCAAGAGACCAGTGGCCACATGAGCCCAGTACTGAAGCACTCCTGTTACTGTTGGGGGCTTCCTTTTATGGAGTTCAGTAAAACGTTAATTATTAAGGGGCATAGTAAGAATGATTCTCTCCTCTAACTGACAGATTAGGTTATGTAATGAATTTTCTGTCTTATGCTCCCCTTCCCATAATTCATCTGATTTTAATCATATGCATGCCTAAGTAGGGGAGTAAGATGGTAACTAGGGGAGTCTCTCTAAAAGTTCACTTGAGGACACAATTTTGTTTCATTCTGAATGAACCCCAAACCAATTCAGACCAGATCTATATTTCCATTCTTTGTACCCAGATACATTAGAAATGTATTTGAATAAGAACTATCTTTCATGATCAAAGTGAAGAGAATAATGGGACACTAAATCATGAGTCCACTCCCAAGGCTCGGGGACCATCGCTGAAGATGGAGAGGAAAGACTGTAAGAGCCAGAAGTTTGAGAAGACAAGAGCAGGACACTATCTTCTGGACACGACAGGACCTCTGCACTCATGAACTTACATCACCTGTGGTTATCCATCCAAAGCCCACACAGGATCAAGCAGTCAACATAGCATGGAAGAAGAAGGGCTCATGAGCTCCCACCACTCATCAAGAAACTATTAACACCTGGTAGCTTCTAAGGGAAGAAAGGCAGTTTTACTTAAGAGTCTGGGGCCATGCAAAGTTGACCGTGCACCTGTAGATAGCCCCTAGAGCAGAGGTTCTCACCTTCCTAATGCTGTGACCCTTTAATACACCATGTTGCGGTGACACCTAACCATAAAATTATTTGGTTGCTGCTTCATAGCAGTAATTTTGCTACAGTTACTTGATGTAACTATTGGCATTTTCCAATGGTCTTAGGTGATCCTGTGAAAGGGTCCTTTGACACGCCCCCCAAGGGGTCGAGAACCACAGGTTGAGAACCATTGACCTAGGGGACCGAGTAGGGGGGTGAATATTATCAAAATATATTGTGTGAAACTGTGAAAGAATTGATTTTAAAATGTTGCTGGGGAAAGAGAAATTTACCCCACAGTAAATTTCCCCTACACATACATTCAGAAAGGGAATGATGAGTGGCTCTGAGTGGATGGAGATCCAGGGTGTTAGGTGTGATGTTCAGAGAGGGCTCTATATGCATAGTACTTGTACATAAAGGAGCTGGGTTATCAGTTGCATTAGAAGCAGGGTGCAGGAAGTGCATAACCCAATCCGTACAGAGTCCCAGGTTACTGAGCTATATTTTGTGTTTGCCTGCCTCAAAAATAAATGATTGGAGCTAATATGGCAACTCTATGGGGCTGGAGAGCTAGCTCAGTGGCTTAGAGTGCTAATCACGAGGACCTAAGTTCAGATCTCAGTGCACATGTAACCAGCCAAGCACAGGTGCTCACTTGCCTCTAAACCTAGTTCTATGGAGAGGCAGAGTCAGGAGGACCACTGTGGCTTGCTGACAGCCAGCCTAGCTAAAAACATGAGCTATAGGTTCAGAGAGCAAGACCTTGCCTCAAAGGAATAAGGCAGAGAGTGACAGAAGGGAGTACTCTGTGTTCTCTCTAGCCTCTGTGCATACATGTGCATGTGCTGCAGACAGACTTCTGCCCCTATACCACACAAAGTCTACTTAGCTCAAAAAATAGACAAATAATCTTCCTTCAGGGAGGAGCCCCTTAATTGGTTATCCAATACCAAGTGGCCAGAGCTGGAACCATGTCATGTTTATATATGTAACTATAACAATAAAGGAGAGGGAAGGCAGAAATTTTGACAGGAACAAGGGAGCAGGGCATGGGACAAGTTGGAGGGAGGAAAGGAAATAGGTGGGAAAATAATTAGCTTAATCTTTAAAAAGTTAAGAAAAATAATTTTTAAAAGTGGACAGAAGAAAACAGATGAGACAAATAGAAAACAAACAGAAGGTAATAAACTATATTACTAGTTACATTCTGCTTAGAAACATATTATTCCCTTTTAAGTATATTATTTTGCATATAAACGTCTCATCAATAGTGATTAAAATTTTACTGCCTTGTTTTATAAACATTGAAAAGTATCATTTCCACTTGTCAATCTAACAATATATTGATTTGGGTTTTTTGTACTCTCAAGTATTTCATAGTTGGAAATGCTCATTATTTTTAACTAAAAAAGTAAGTAATGTTAAAAATACCGAAGGTACAATCTGTGTTTTTAATTAACACTAATGAAGTTGTAAGTTTTGAATCTTGAATGCTTCACTAAGTAACATGGACTGATCATGTGTTTTATCCTCTCACTGATAACCACACATTTTCCCCCTTACTTGAGCCTTAAGCTTCACAAATGTACACCAAACATGAAGGCTGTGCACTTTGAGATTTTAATGAAGAAACGTTTGTACAGTATCTGCACCTGACAGGAGGGCACTAGCAATAATAAAGCAGTCACTTTTCTTGAAATAAAAAAAAAGAAACATATTACTAATTACATTTATGTGAAAAAGCAAACAGAGAAAAATAACCCACCAGTTAGAAGACAGATTCTTAGATCCAATAACAAGCACAAACTTGAAGCTGGAGAAATGACTCAGTAGTTAAGGGCACATACTACCCTTGACAACCTCAAGCAGCTCATAGCCTCTTGTAACTCAAGCTCCAGCAGATCCAGAACCCACCCACTTCTGTGGACCCATATGTGTTCACATGCACAAACCCCACAAGACACATATAAACATGTAATTTTAAGTAAAAAAAAAAAAAAATGCTTTTAAAGCAAGGGTCTACTATAGAGTGCCTGAAAGCATACTTTAAACATAACTATAGAGTTTGGTATTGCAACAAGTTAAATGTTTTAAGCAATGGGGAAAGATAAACCATTAATAGAAGTCAAAAGAAAGATAGAGGGCCAGCAAGATGGCTCAGCATATAAAGGTGCTTGCCACCAAGCCTGAAAATCTGAGTTCAATCCCTGGAACCCACGGAAGAAGAGAAGAACTGACTTCTGAAAGTTGTCCTCTGGCTTCTGCATAGATGCTACAGTCTTTCCCCTAACAGATGCCATCACTACGATCCACATGCAAATAAATAAAATGTAATTAAGAGTTTTTAGAATGAAACAGGAACTATAGATCAACAGTAGAATGTGTGTTTAGCATACTCAAGTCCCTGGATTCAATCTTTAGAACAGGGGATGGGGAGGTGAAAAGAGAGCGAGTAGGAGGGAGGGAAGGTGGCAAGGAAGGAGGGAAGGAGAGAGAGTACCCCATATACATAGACACACACAAAGAAAGGAAGAAAGAAAATGAAAGACCAGTTTTGCTGTTGTTTTCAAAATCAAACAAACAAATGAACAAACAAAATGCCTCAAAGTGAAGATTATTACCAGGATAAAGTAGATTATTTTATACCAGTAAAAGATGAGTCAGCTCTTATGGGGAAAAAATTCTAAATATTAATAAACCAGTAACAGACCCTCAGGGCATACACAGTTTTTAAGAAATCCTGTGAGATATGTGCTGAGAAATGGACCCAACCATAGTTACAGCCAGACATTAAATATTCTTTTTTTTTTTTAGATATTTTCTTTATTTACATGTAAATTTCTCCATTCCCAGTTTCCCCTCCAAAAAACAAAGAAACAAACAAAAACAACAAAAACAAACCCCTGTTGCCTCCCCTTTCCCCATGCCTGCCACCCCGCCCTCTCCCACTTTCTGGCCCTGGCATTCCCCTACACTGGGGCTCAGAACCTTCACAGGGCCAAGGTCCTCTCCTCCTATTGATGACCGATTTTGCAATTCTCTACTATACACATGCTGCCTGAACAATCAGACCCCTCCATATGCAGTCTTTGGTTGGTGGTTGAGACCCTGGGAGCTCTGAGGGTACTACTTAGTTCATATTGTTGTTCGTCCTAAGGGGCTGCAAACCCCTCAGCTCCATTGGTCCTTTCTCTAACTCCTTCACTGGGGACCCTGTACTCAGTTCGATGGATGGCTGTGAGCCTCTACATCTGTGTTAGTCAGGTACTGTCAGAGCCTCTCAGGAGATATCTATATTTAGGATGGCTTGCCCTTCCTTCAGTCTCTGCTCCATAATTAATCTCTGCAACTCCTTCCGTGGGTATTTGGTTCCCCTTTTTACGAAGGAACGCACTGTCCACATTTGGTCTTCCTTCTTCTTGTGTTCTTTGTGGTTTGTGGGTTGTGCTTCCTGTAGTCCAAACTTCTGGGCTAATAACCACTTATCAGAGAGTCATACCGTGTTTGTTCTTTTGTGATTGGATTACCTCACTCAAGATGATATTCTCCAGATCCATCCATTTCCCTAAGATTAAATATTCTAATATTGTGCTGGCAAGATGGCTCAGCGGGTAAGAGCACTGACTGCTCTTCTGAAGGCCCTGAGTACGGATCCCAGCAACCACATGGTGGCTCACAACCACCCGTAATGAGATCGGACACCCTCTTCTGGTGCATCTGAAGACAGCTACAGTGAATTACACCTGAGCGAGCGGGGCTGGAGCGAGCGGGACTGGAGCAAGCAGGGCCAGAGTGAACAGGGTCAGAGCGAGCGGACCAGCAAAGGTCCTGAGTTCAATTCCCAGCAGCCACACACATGATAGTTCACGGCCATCTGTACCGCTACAGTGTACTCATACACATAAAATAAAATAAAATAAATCTTTAAAAAAATTCTAATATCAATAACCCAGAATTGTAGATCTTGGATCACCCACTCCCTCTAGAATTATAAACTGAAGTGAACCTCTTTTCTTTCTATGTAGGTATTCTGTGTAGCAACAGAACATTAACAAACCCCACACTAATATTGACCAAACAGGAATTTAAAATTGCCAGGCATGGTGGCACACACCTTTAATCCAAGCCCTTGAAAGGCAGGTGGATCTCTCTTTAAAGTTTAAAGCCAGCTTGGTTTACATAGCAAATTCCGGCCAACCAGAGCTACATTGTGAGACCCTATCTCAAAATAAAAAATAAAATAAAATAAAAACACACAAGGAGGACAGGAAATGGAAAGGCACTATCAGAGACTGTAGTCCACCCCCCCTTCCCACCCAGTCATTCCCAGCGGGGAGTTAAGAGACTCTGAAGCAGGTTATTCCACCAGGAAACTGAGGTCAGCATAGATACTACAATCACAATGCTAATCGCCAAAGGAACTGAAAAGGAACTCTTAACAAGAAAAATTTTCCCCTTTACTATTTAATGGTGTTTTGTACCTTCCGAATTCTTTAGCCTAACATATGTATTGCTTTTAAAAAATAAATGCCCCTTGTTTGGCTTTATCGTTTTCCCCGTTGCTTAATTTTAGATTTAAGACACATGGGGAAAGTATAATATGTCTATTTTTAAAGTTTTATGGTCTGTACATTTATCTTTTCCAGACGAAGCTCTGCCACTTCACAGTCTGTCTCTACACTACGTTCTCCAAAGAAACACTAACCCACAACCAAAAATAACAGAAAGGCAATTTAAATCTTCATCTCCATACCACAAAAACATCAAAGGGGGATTCCTTTCGTTAAACAGAACAAAACTGCTTAAAATCCCCTCTCTAACTGGCTCTCAATATCTCACGCCATATGGGGGTTGATTAATCTTTTCCCTACTCCTTGTTGGGGAAAACCAGTATGGTGTGATAGTCCTTCCAAGGGAAAGTCTAACTTGAAATTTAAAAAAATCTACCCCAAACACTTGAGACCTATCCTGCTGGTTTTGAGATCTCTGGCAAAAACCTTGTTTCCTGCTCTGTACATCCTAATCTAGGTTTTATTCATCTTTTCATTCTCAGAACTAAGCAGCCCCATTTCCTGTCCCCATAGTAAAGCTACCCAGAGAGCAGTGTCTCTCACACCAAATGCACACTGAAACTGTGAATTTGGAATATTTGAATTTGGAACATTTGAAATACAGCTTTTTATGGGAGTGGGCGTGGGTGAAAAAGAAGGAAACGAATGTTTACTGAGTATCTGCTGCGGGGCAGGCGCAGTGGCTGTGTGGTGGTGACGTGTCTCTCAGTGTTCTGTTCTGGCTCAGTAATTCTCAAGTGGAGCATGAAAGGTACACACAGAGAAGTACAGAAAGTTCAAATGAGCCCCTGCGGAGCTCGGATGCTCTCCACTGTGTGTGCAAACACACACACACTATAAAATCTTCCTCTACACTTGGCACACATAAAAGGGAGACATGAGACATTTTGCCAATAAGGCTGAGTCTGCAGTCCTGCTTGGACTATAAACGTTAAAGATGAGAAAGAGAGATAAATAACTTCATGGAAACTCTGGGGTGGGTGTGCAGATGGCTCCGGGTACACATGTGTATGTTATAACAAATACAGATTCAAAGATGCCCACTAGATGGCAAACCCACATCTCAAATGTTAATGTTCACTAGGATTCCCCCTTCTGGAGGTCTGGGGAATTTTAAGAACTCAAGCCAAATTCCTCAAAGGCCGAAATATTGTATATAGTCTAAGGCTGTGCAAATAAACTCTGTGATGGTAATCTTACAGATAATTTCTAGGAATACAGGGTAAGCTTACATCACCTCTTGACTATTATTATTCATGGAAATGCAAACTGACAGTATTAATATAGATGGAATCCCTCAGCAAACCATCTATGATTATGGAACTAAAGCAAGTGACTAGGCAAAGATGAGATTCCAAGCAGCCTGTCCCCTGGGCTGAGACACTGAGCCAGGGTGGGCTTCCTGTCTCACTCAGGCAAGTGGGGAAGAGCTAGCTACGAGGAAGCTACTATTGTCCTGTAGCTTCTTGCCTTCCTCTCACCACCCAGGTTTAGCTGACTCTGCGCTACAGGACCCAGTCTGGACTCAACACTACCGAATCCTATCTAGTTCCTCCCTCTGCACAAGTGAGATTTACCAGCAGTCTCTCCTTTATGGATTTGAGCAAACCCTGGTCTCATACACCCCTGAGTGTATCTTTAGGATTCTTGGCTCGCAACCAAGGGGAGTGTGTTAGCCTCATGGAGGTCCAGGAGTGGCCCACTCATTGAGCTAGTTAAGGCATATTAAAATATAAAAGTAGCGAGTGTGTGTCTTTTCATTCCCGAATCCAAAGAATTCTGACGGGTAGTGAGGAGCACCATCACCATCACCACCATTACCACCATTATCACCACCATTACCACCATTACCACCCCCATTACCACCATTACCACCACCATTACCACCACCACCATCACCACCACCACCACCACCCAGGAGCTCAGTGCGGTTTAACAATTTACATACCGGACACTCTGACTTTGGGACTTTGGTACATCCAGCATGCTTCCGACCTCACAGTATGCTCCTAAAATGTGCATCCCACCAGGGAATGGATGATGCTGTCTTCCAAACTCAACACGCCCACATCAATCCCAAGGTGGACTGTAGAGAAAGTACTCCGCTGTGTTTGTCAGTGTTCCATTGCTGTGACAAAACAGCTGAGAAAGTTATCTTAAAGAAAGGTTTGTCCCCTCCACCCAAATTATAGAGGCATATGTTCATGGTCTGCTGGTTTCATTTGAATGTATGCTGAGGGAAGACAGAAACATCATGGTGAAAGGGTACAATGAAAGTAAAGCTACTCACTTCACTCCAAGGGGATTGAGGAGGGGGGTAATCCTGGGGCAGGGATGACTTTCAAAGGCTTGCCTCTAGTAATCATTTTCCAAATAGGCCTCACAACTAATCACTTGTTTAACAATGGATTCACCAAGTAATGGTGGACAACAATCAACAATGGATTGATGAAGTTACAAGCCTTCTGATCCAATCACCTCTCAGTAGTGTCACTAGCCAATGACACTTCTTCACTATGTAAGAATCTTCATTATATAAGTCTTATATGTATAAACCATCATGGTCTGTGAATGTATTGACAGACCAGTCCAATCAATGAATAAATACAAAATGCAAATAAATTTCACAGGCTTCTAAAAATCTCGGTGTTCAGGCCCTAAGATAGGGGAGGATAACACATCAGATTTCTCACAGAGAAGTGGGAGCCTATGGTGACTCAAGGAGTCAGAAGGAGGCACTAGACTGTTCCAGGGGCTCTGCAGAGATTCCCTTTCTCTGGTTCCCAAACAAAGACTTTGGTGTCCTTCAAGATGTGATAATTCCCTTGGTTGCAGGTACCCGCAGTCATTGATTGGAACACTAGATTGGAACATGTAATATTATTGTTACAAAAATGTCCTATTCTAGAATATATTTGGTGTTATTATCTTACTGTTCCTAATTTATAAACTGAATCTGAACCTAGGTATGCATATACAGAAAATGACACTGTATGAAAGGTTTGACACAGTGTGATAAGACCTGCAGTCTTAGGCCTCCACTGAGGTCTTGAGGCATCTTCCCGTGGATAAAGGGGAGCACAGTATGTGGAAAGGACCTTGACTTCCCATACCCCACTGCCTCCTACAACCACAGGGATCTCTGTCTATTTACAGAAGTCCTCCTTAGCCACCCTGGAGCTGCTTGCTAAGATGAATGTTTGTATACAGTAGTTTAGCTGTCATCCCAGCTGCAGCTATAGATAGTGCCTGGAGACTCCCCCAGGAGAGAGCTTCCATAACAAAGTACTACACACTGAGTTTAGACAAAAACACTATGTTGTCCTACCATTGCAGATTCTAGAAATCTAAGGTTAAGGTGGCCTTGTGAAGATTCCCTCTGAGGGCTATGAGATGAGTCTGTTTCATACTCATCCCAAGTTTCTGGTGGCTTCCTGGCCATCTTCAATGCTCCTTACTGTCTCAGTCACTGTTCTATTGCTATCAAGAGACACCATGGCCAAGGCAATTCTTATGAAAGAAAACATTTAATTGGGGGCTTGCTGACAGTCTCAGAAACTTAGTTACCATCATGGCAGGGAGCATGGCAGCAAGGATGGTAGGTGTGGTGCTGGAGAAGCAGTTAAGAGCTACATCCTGATCTGCAGTCAGGGATTGAGGGAGAGGAAGGGAGGAAGAGAGAAAGAGACGGAGGGAGGGGGAGAGGGAGAAGGAGAGGGAGGAGGACAGAGGGGGAGACTGGGCCTGGTGTGGGCTTTTGAAACCTCAAAGTCTATCTCCAATGATACTCTTCCTCTAACAAGGCCATACCTCTTAATCCTTCTAATCCTTTCAAATAGTGCCACTCCTTGCTGATTAAACACTCAAATATATGAGCCTGTGGGGTTGTTGAAGCATCATTCTAATTGCCTTCATCCCTACATGGCACATTTCCTGTGTCAGGGTCTGTATACAAACTACCTGCTTCTATAAGCATGCCTGTCACACTGGGCCAGACCTGTTCCAGTTAACTGAGTCTTAACTAACTGCACCATGACCATTCTACTCCAAATAAAGTCACATTCTGAGTTACTAGAGGTTAGGAGTTTAGCAATTTTGGAAAAATATAATTCAACCTAACACAGGCTGTATTTTCTAAGAGAGAAAATAGAATACACCCTCTAGTTTGAAAATGAGACAGAATGTGGGCACTTGAGACTGTGTGTGGGGCAGTCGTATCTCAGAAAGAATTTTAAAATATCTATAGGAAGATTCTACATTATAAAAGTTCTGCCTAATGTGTGATATTAGAGTCCAAATCTGTAGGTATTTTAAACTAGTAGGTCCAGAGGAATTAGGAAGGACTCCTATAAAATCAAATGAACATGCAAAACATGGAGAGACAGATATGAATACAGATACGTAAACATGCACATACACACATACACACACACACATACACACACATCTTTGGAAAAGTCACAAACACATCAGACTGTGTATTTGACTAGCTTGAAAACTCAGAACATTTTAAAAAATTTCAAGTGTGATTTTGGTTAACTTGGGGCCATTGCCCCCAAACTCTACAACTTTGTGGATACATACGTATGTATGTATGTATATGTTTGTGTATGTATGTGCATGTATATGTTTGTGTATGTTATATATGTGTGTATGTGTATGTATATATCCAAGGAGCATACTGAAAAACGACAGGAATATCAGCCCAATTGAAAATGTTCACAGATTGGGTCTGTGAAAAAGTAATGGGTCTGTGACTATTTTACCTCTTATTTTCATACTAACTTTCATATGCTAAGTTCCCACTGTAAGAATAAAAGCAGATCCTGGGATCAATGAGACCTTAGAAGCGAGTGAGCTGTGACCAAAGCCACTCCAGAAACACCTAGGAAAGGCACTCTCCTTCACCTCAGGAAACTGTTCCGTGACGGAACTATCTTATCCTTTCTGAATATCCCACTAGGTTCTTGCCACTTAAATATAAAGTGAATTATCTAAACTCACACTGGAACTGAGGAAGGTATAAATAAATGAATATGTTTGTCAGCTTAAAGCTTACAAACTGGCTCATATGGGACTGGGCAGGGCAGGGGGAGAAGACACACACACACACAAACTAGATGAGCTGCAAGAAACAGAAAATTCACTGTGCAGAGGAAACAAACAAATAAACAAAACAAAAAAACAAAACACAAATAAAATTGAAAAAGCACTCATCTGTGTCCGTAGGACCTACGTAGGTAGAGACCAATCGGGAGGCCTTTCCAAAATCTTTTATTATAATCCTCATACCAACTCTACGAGGTATTTCCACCACCCTTACTAAGAATAAGAACACCCCAGCTCAGCAAGGTTAGAAAATTTGCCCTATCAAGGTCCTGGGGCAAAAAGTCGCAGTGTCTGATCTAGAACCCAGGCCCACCTGGGAGCAGCAACCTGGGCCTGAGAGGAGCATCTTCCACCAAGCTCCCAGCTTACACCTGCGCATCTCAGCAGGCGGCAAAGCAAAGGCAGAGGAAGGCTGGAGTGGAAGGGGGGGGAGAGTGCAGAGGAAGATTAAGGGGAGTCAAGGCCTAACAACAACTGTGTATGAGGAAAACAATTTTGTTGAAGAAGGCTATTTATAGGGATGTTTTTCCTCAGCAGTCCCTGCCCCCTCGCCTTTCTTTTGTGTTAAAAGGCGCCTGGCAGATTGGTAAAGGGTTACAAGCAGTGTACAGGAAACCGTAGAATACAATGAACTGGGCGGGGACAGAGCCCCACCCGCCTAAGAAAATCATTTGCTCCAATGTGGAGGGACCCTGGAGGGAGACAGATGGGACTCAGGGCTGGCCTC
>NW_022196894.1:36633642-36639393 GCF_008632895.1 Mastomys coucha | reverse complement strand
GTGAGGAATCCAGCAGAGAGGAAGCAGAGGCTGAAGGAGGCAACAGAACCAAACCAGACTTACAGAACTAAGTGAGGAGCAAGTTTCTATCCTGAGAACTCCTCTATTCCATGAAGAATGGGTATCCTACGCGAAGACACAATTATCTCAAGTGTTGAGGGACCAGAAGGCATCTCTAGACCCTTGGGGCAGACCTGCCAAGCTTCTGGGCCACTCTTGTAGAACAGCCCAGCTATTTTTCCTCTCTGGGCCACTGATCAAAGGCCTTCGGGGCCAAATGAACCCAAATTCAGAGTGAGAGTCTAAGGCTGGGTAGACCCTGTGCAAGTTCAGATGTGGACTGTGTAGGTTCTGATGTGGGCATAATAACAATTCAGCAGGGTCATTTGGCTCCCCTTCTGGCCTCTTGAAATCTCTTCTCAGTACTTGACTAGGAAGGAAGTGTCCCGCTGCTCTCTGGCAGTCTCCGGTGCCCATGGTGGAGTGGGACAAGGGAGTTCTGTGCTCACTCACAGGGTCTGAAATGCTAAAGGCTCACTTAATGCCAAACTGCATGGGGCGAATGTTGCACTGTTTGGTTTTTTGTTTTTTTTTTTTTTTTTTTTTTTTTTTTTTTAAACATCCAGGGGAACACAGAAGAACTCCAGACCATTTAGCTTCTTATAAAACAGTATGGTAGTCAATGTAAAGATACTAGAGAGTAAGTAAAATATTAGACATTTTAACTTCTGAAATGATTTCCAATAATATATGTAGATAACCCCTCTGCCACGAGTCACTTTCTATTCATTTTACATTTTACAAGAACATTTCTCCCATGAAAGTTCTGATACAGCCCTGGATGTGCTGGGAGGCGGGTTGAATTTTACCCAGTTCTTAAGAACTTGATGTGGCCGTTGACTCTACCTTCCGACATCTTGACTTCTAACATCTACGTGTGTGTGCTTGTATGTGTCTGTGTGTGTATGTGCACGCGCACGCACTTGAGAGTGTGTGCATATGTGTGTGGGCATGTGTGTTGCAGGCATATGTGGATGAGAGATCATTTTTTGTTTGGTTTTTCATTTCTTTTTCATTCATTTATTCTCTCATATATTATAACCCAACTTCAGTTTCCCCTCCCTTCCTCTGCCCCCCTCCATTCCTCCCTCCACTGAAGGGAAACAGAGTACAGAAGGCCTCCCAGGGATAGCAAGGAATAGTGGCATATCATGTGAGCGAGATCATTTGTAACCTAGTCTTTTACTAACATTTCTCTTTCCTTCCACCCTTTCTATCCCCAATATCCTAATTACTTACTTTTTCAGGAGGGAAAGCAGAGCAACACACATAGCTCTCACCCTGAGTAACACGGCTCTCCAAGTCTTGAATCCATAAGAACTAGGTAGGCAGGCGCATAGACAGACTACTCCATACCACTTTAAAAAAAAAAAAAAAAGATGTATTTATTTTAAGTATGTGAGTACACTGTCAATGTCTTCAGACAAAACCAGAAGAGGGCACCAGATCCCATTACAGATGGTTGTGAGCCACCATGTGGTTGCTGGGAACTGAACTCAGGACCTCTAGTAGAGCAGTCAGTACTTTTAACCACTGAGCCATCTTTCCAGCCCTCCATAGTGCTTTTGAAATGGAGGAGACCCTTTTAAATCCCTTCACTCTCATTCCCAGCACCATTCCTGTTTGCTCTTGTAAGTCCTGTTAGAAGCAGCCCTAGCTTTCAGAGTCACAGAGACGGCAGGGCACTGAGTGACAGCCAGGATGGAGAGCTGATCCGTTTCCGGTTCCCTTTCTCTTATAGAGTTCTTCATCTCGTGCTTTGTTAGGGATTGATAATGTGCCTTCTGCAGCTTGCACGCCCTCTATGATAGCTTGGTCCACCTCACCTGGACCGTGAGAGGCAACGGTTTGTAACCTAAGCTTAAGTGCCATGCACAGGGAGTGCTGTGATGGAGCCCGGACGCCAGCTCTCTGAAGCTGACTTACCCCAGTCATCCTCTCTTCTCTATTGGCCTCAGAACCTTGGAGTATGGAGGACCAGGGAAGTCACAAGCCACTGTCCTAGAAGAACTTCCCTAGCAGTCGATCTCACCCCCAGATACCATCTGAGCACCTTTTAAAAACAGGGACAGCTGGAGGCAAGGAGAGAAAGAAGCAGGGAAGAAGTGCACCTGGCTAGACAACAAGCAGACATTCTGGGACCTGAGAGCATGAAATCCAGATCATGGACGAGGAGTCTTAGGAGAGAGAGCACTGAATTGGCCACCTGGAGAGGAAGATGAATGGTGAAGTTGCCAATACTCAACCTAGTTGTATGGGCAAACTGGGTAAAGGCTGTGACCACAAGTGATGCTCAGGCCTATCAATACTGGATGCCTGGAACCTGTTTACAAATGGCAGAGAAGACTGAGTTCCTTGGCAACGAAGAAAGCTGATGGCATTGCTGGTAGCCATCAGTCCTCAGTAAGAATAGGTAGGAAGATCATAAGCAACCGCAGAATTGTTCAAATGTGGGTCTCGATAAGAGAGAGAGAGAACCTGAGAGCTCTCGCTGAAGTAAACCACTAAGCAAACGTTCACAGAGACCATTACAGTTCCAGGAAGAGCTGATTCTCTAGAAGTAAAAAGAGAAATAAGCCATTATATTAAGTAATCCAAGCAGCTTACAGGATGTTTAGGAATTGCCGCCCTAGCCATTGGAAACAGAGAGTTATTGATAGATTCTGAGCAAGCAAGCCCATAAACAACAGTCGTGCTTCAGGAGGACCCATCAGGCTTCTAGTATGTAGGGAGGAAGAGGTCAGAGGAGCTTAGATTAGCAAATGGTGTGTGTGTGTGTGTGAGGGGGGTGTCCTAACCATAGAAGAGTAGGTGTTTGCTACAGAGGAGGCCTGACCATGAAGAACCCCAATTGAGAGGCATTGTGAAGGATATGTCCTTTTGAGGTTGGTCTACTTTGGAAGGAGGAGGAGAGAGATCAATGAGTCAGTAGTTACTTGACTGTGTTTCATCAAGATGACTGACCCTGTGGTGGTGTCACTGAGAAAAACAGGAAAGTGGAAGTAGGGAGAGCTTGGAACTGGGCAGGGACTCCAGGGACTCCAGAGGCCAGACGGGTCCAAAAGCTGGAAGACAGGCAGAGGTGGCTCCAAACCGGAAGGCTCGTCTCTAAAGACAGCTGCCTTGTCTTAGCATCTGCACTCCTTGCTATATGAGAACACACTTGTGGTATAACCAGAGAGTTTCCTTCCCACAGGACACAACAGAAACCCAGATTTCTTATGGAGAAATATCTTAATTCTTTAGTGTTGGCTAATAATTTTTTTTTTAAAGAATATGTTCCAAACAAAACACATCTGTAGGCCAGATTTTGGTAGGCTGGCTATCAGGTTATGTCTGGACATAGAGAGAAGGTCAGAGTTCAAAGTCTATAAACTGACTTTCAAGAGGAACCAGTCACTAAAATACGATGCATAATACTTTTGCCAGCTATATGAATGGCCCTGCCCTTCAAGCCTATATATGGATTTGAATGTATGCAGGAAGTTTAATCTAATCTTTGAGTTGTAAAGGCACAAGACTTTAAGTGTTCGCTGTGTGCTGAGTACACACGAGTCAAGGAATTCCAACTAAGGGAAGGAAAAACATGCCGGCCTGAAAGCACACGCCTCAAGCTTTAAAACAATCTGGGAGACTGGCAAAATGTCAGAGCCCCTTAAATCTTGGTTTCTTTGCTCACATCTCTTGCATTTAGCAAGATCGGTGTGTGTGGTGTCTGTGTGTGTGTGTGTGTGTGTGTGTGTGTGTGTGTGTGTGTGTGTGTGCCTGAACTTGAATTTGTAACTAGTAATATAACTTCCTGGGCAGTGGTTACAAAGCTGCACCTCTCTCTTTCGCCCGAGGGTATCCTAACCTCAGCGTGGGAGAGGAGACGTCTGGGCTTCAGGGACCGCAGACCTAGGCAAAGAGAGAAGGGAGTGGCCAACGTAAAGGCTCCGCGGGTCAGGTTTCTGGAATCCCAGTCTTTGTTACTGTCACTACTACACTTAAAGTGTTGGTGGAGGAGAAAGGCAGACACTGAAATAGAAAGTGTCAGGACAGGGACAGCAAGGAAGATAAACTCCGTGAGCACCCATCCCGAGCCCTCCCTGAAGAGTCCGGCGCCGCCTCCTGCGCTGTGCAAAGAGCCTGACTGGCGGCAGGAAGCGGGCGGGCGGCCGCCGCTCCTCTCGAGGCCGATTTCCTCCGGGGCGGCCCTGGGCGATACTCTGGACTCGCAGAGCCACCTCGGGAGAGCGCGATCTCTCCCCTAGCCCGCGTGGCTCAACCCACCCACTTACTTCCTTCGATCGCGCGCGCGCGCGCACACACACACACACACACACACACACACACACACACTCAGAGCTGCCAAAAATTTCCAACCTCCGCCCCCCTCCCGAGCTGACTTCCTTCCAGCGCTTCCTGAGCTGGACGATCCTGGGATTTGTAAGACAGGAAAAAAGGGACGGCGCGAGGGCGGGCGAGGGGACGGGATGCTGGCTGCTCGCGGTCCTCCAGCGCTCTGAAGGCAGAGCGCGGGCCTAGGGCGGAGCACACTCACCCCGGGGCGGTCCCCTAACCGCCACCGCGCCCCGGTCCCGGCTCCTCGCAAGGCTCTAGCGGAGAAGCGCGGGGAGACGCTGCGGGAGCCGGAGCAAGGAGGTGACACTCGCCCGGGGCGGTGCACGGCCCGATCTGCGCGCCCATGCCGACCCGCGGGGCCGCTCTGCCCCGGTGACCCGACCCCCAAACCCTCATCAGCGGAGTGGAGCAGAGAGCGCAGACGGAGGGGCAGCCTCTGTGGGACTAACTCATGAAGAACAAGGGTGCCAAGCAGAAGCTGAAACGAAAGGGAGCCGCCAGTGCGTTTGGATGTGACCTGACGGAGTATCTGGAAAGCTCGGGACAGGATGGTAATGTACCCCCTACCCCTTTTTGTTGTTGTTTAAGAGCGATGGATTTCGCTTGGGCTGTGCTGGATGCAGTTCACAAGTTAATGTGTTCCAGGCTCGTGCTCTCATTGTACTTTAATAGAAAAAAAAGAAAGAAAGAAAAGAAAAGAAAAGAAAAAGTACCCGGTTCTTAACTACAACGCCTCCACGCCCCAGTGCAGGAGCTGGGTCTGTCCTTCCAACGTGTCACAGGAGCGAGCGGTTGATGAGCAGTGGTGTAGTTGTGGCGTTTACTGGCCATTCCTGAGGTTGAACCCCCGGGAGGGAGGCTCGGGTCTTAAACTTTGAGAGTTGGAAGGGAAAGATGAGGGGGTGACTGACTGACGTGTGGGGAATCGTCATCAGTAGGTTTCTCTGGATGTATCACTGTGACCATCTTAAATGTGCCTCCTGTACTGTAGGGTTTCACTGGCTCACATCCTTTTTTATTACTATGGTAGGAGGCAGTGTAGTGGGGGTGGGGTGGGGAATCCTGGCTGGGGGAGTGGTTGCACAAACATTTTCTGTATTTCTGAGTTGATGCCAAATATACAGTATCTCACCACCCCCACCTCCGACCCTGCCCCACCCCCACCCCCACCACTAGACCCTTTACCTCCTCCTGGCTTTTCAGAGGGACGTTTGGTGTGTCCTTCGAGCAGTGTGTTGTAAAAAGGACAGAGGGCCTCAGCTTTAAAATAGTTTAGGATACAGAAGACTGTCTCCCTTTTTGAAGTCAGCTTGGAAAAAAAAAAAAAGCAGCCAGAGACAACAGTTT
>NW_022196894.1:36627007-36631696 GCF_008632895.1 Mastomys coucha | reverse complement strand
ACTCAGAAATCCACCTGCCTCTGCCTCCCAAGTGATGGGATTAAAGGCGTGTGCCACCACCGCCTGGCTGGGAAGAGCTTTTTAAGAATCATGTACTGATCACTGAACTTTGGGGTCAAAGGGCAGAAGGCACTAGACCTAGGTTGAAATGGAAGGGAAATGGATTTCAGTTTGGGAGCATAAGATTAAAGGAGAAGTGAGAGATGCCCAGGGAGCAAAGCCTCCAGCTGGAGTGGAGGGACATCGCTGGTGAGCTAAGCTTGGGCCCTCTGGATATAGTGGGGAAGCTGCACTGGGGGTGAGAGCCCTAGGGAGAAACACGCAGGATGGCTTTTAGCCACTTCTCTAATTCACCAAGCCGAGCTTCGCTACCTCCGACTGGACAAATCAGACAAGGCAGGGTGAACAAGGGACAGTTTTTTTTTTTTCCCAGCCTGAAGTGAATATTACTCATGGCCAGCTATCATGCTTAATCTTTGGGACGCTGATGGAAGCTGAACTGCCTTCTCATAGAAACACACACGTACAGATCAAATATACAGTTCCGACAGTAGCCACATAGATGTCAGGTTCTGACCCTGCTTCGATCTCCAGCAGTACAGAAGCCTGGTGTGACAACTTCCCACTTCTCCCCACAACCCCCAGCGCAGTGGATCAAACTCTCGGGGATTCCCCAAAGATAGCCTCTAACCCCGAGCTACACCTCCAGCCTCGGTTCCCCTTCTTTGGCCACTTTCCTCTCTCCTGATAAGAAAGAAGAACACAGGAGGCCACAAGGTGGCTGCTGGGGTCCCTTTTCACTTCCCCACCAGCAGAGCGTCTGCTGCCCCTTCCGAAGTCCCCCCTCCCCAGACCAGCTAACTCTAGCTTCCTGTCTGGGATCCCTTTCCTACCGCTGATGCAAGGAGTCTGCTTTTCTTTCTTGTTTTTGATCACGTGAAGGTCGTTTCTTGCGGCTTAAAAACACCTTAGATTGTCACCTGTGACACTGGTGTGTCAGTGAAGTCCATGGAATGTGCGCGTGATCGTTTCCTATCTCTCCCTGATGAGCCATGTATTCTGGGTCTTCTAGAGGGGTTAGGGATGATGGAACCAGGGGGCCAGGGGGACAAGTAAGAGTTGCTAGGAGAGAAACTAGCTTGTCCTCTGGGCTGACCACTTTAAGAGCTGAGACTTCCTTACCTGTCTGAGTCACAGGGAAGTTTTATACGGATCTGACCTAGGACCTTAATGGTGCTCAAATCGATGGTGACAGATTACAACTAGCCGGAAAGCTTTCTAAAATGTGGCTGCTACTGCCCACGATAGCACACACCTTGAGTCCTAGCCCTTGGGAGGTTGAGGCAGGAAGACGGGGAGTTTGAGGCTAGCCTGGACTACAAGGGCAGATCTCCTCTTCATCTCTTAAAGGAAAAAAAAAAAGTCAATGCAAGGCCCCATCTCAGACCAACTAAATCCAGATTTCTCCCAGATGGTTTTTGGTACATGGACAGGGTGGAGAACCACCGCCTGCATGCAGTGCGTGGTTTGTAGGCCATGTTCTTTGCACAAGTAGAGTCTATTCTGAATGTTCCATAAATGTGTAAGCCTTTTCATTGCTGGAGAATTTTTTTCCCCTCATCCTTACTGAGGCTGAAAAGATGTATATCCATGTAAAACGAAGATTTATTTCTAGGTATAATGTATATTTAATTTGAGAGGCCACAGAAGGTTCATAACAAGTCACTGAGTGATGGAAATACAGCACTGCAATTGTTTGGGAGCAAGTCCTAGGGTTTCAAAGGATGTGATGAGCGATGGGAACGGCACTTGTTGCTCCATTTCATTTTATTTCTGAAGCTTTATAGTTCCATCACTCTGTTTGCTCATTTCCTTTATTTATTAATTCAATAAACAAAACTCTATTCTAGCCATGTTTTGGATGCAGTGGGAAAGAAAGATGGGCTCTGGATATAAGAAATTCGGAGTCTCACTGGGCGGTGGTGGTGCATGCCTTTAATCCCAGCACTTGGGAGGCAGAGGCAGGTGGATTTCTGAGTTCGAGGCCAGCCTGGTCTACAGAGTGAGTTCCAGGACAGCCAGGGCTACACAGAGAAACCCTGTCTTGAAAAGCCTAAAAAAAAAAGAAAGAAAGAAAGAAAGAAAGAAAGAAAGAAAGAAAGAAGGAACGAAATTTGGAGTCTCGGGGATGTGACTCAACCTTCATACACCATTTGACTTTGAAGTCAGCCACCAAGGCTAAAGATAAAGAGGCAGCTGTAAGGAGAGAATGGGAGCGCTTTGGTTTCCCGCTAAATAGACAAAATAGGGTACAGACATGAACAGAGCAAGGTCAGAGCAAGGTCAGAGCAAAGCAAGCAGGGGCTTTTCTACTTAAGATGTAGTGCTGAATGGAGGACGGGAGCAGTGTCCTCGCAGCTTGGTCTTTTCTGGCACATCATTCACTCACCTTCCCTAGATAATTCCTCACAACTCGGGTTTCAGAAAGTTTTCTTTAGTCCAAGTCAGGGGACTTTGCTGGGGGCTTCCACTAAGACTCTGGAACTCCCCTACCTAGAATTTCAGCTTTCCTTGTTTCCAGATGACTGACCTGGAGAGACTTTGTTTCCTGCTTCTGGGCCTCAGTTTCTCCTCTAGTGATAGAGAGGCAGTAGGGCAGGTATAAAAAGCACATGAATTAATATGGGTAAAGCCCCTATCTGGGGACACCTACATGGTAACTGGTTACTGCCACCATAGCCTGAACTTACCCTACCACAACCACCAAGACTCACTGAGGCTCTTGTGAGGAGAGGGCATTCATCAGTCACCCAGAGGGCCTGGAAGCAGGATTGCTTGCCACATTGGTGGAGAGACTGGTTGATGCAGGGACTTCCCAGGTTTGCTGCGAAGACAGACCATCCTTGCAGAGGCCAAGTGTTCAACCTGAAACAAACGTGCTTCGGAAGATCTGAGAGCTGGGCATGACTCAGGAGGCTCAGGCACAAGGATCTAAAGCTGGAGCCCAGCCTGGGCTACATAGCAACTTTTTTAAAAGACCAAAGAGAGCTGATTGCTTCTGGGCCTACAGAAATCTGAGAGAGAAACCTGATCTTTGTTGGGGAGGTTGTGAAGACAGACCGGCAACCTGAGGGGCTGGAGCATAGAGAGGCATCCCCAACTTAGACGGCCAGATTGAAACTGGTAGAAGCCAAAGATGGGGAGAAGGCCTTAAGCCCAGAGCAAACTGCCTGGCCAGCCCTCAAGCCAGCCAGGACTACTTTGTTTCTGGGTATAACAAACAGCCCACACAGAGAATGGAAACAGCTACTTCCACCTACCACATGGCCCCTTCTACAGGCTCTTCAGATCTCTGCCAGGAGCTCCTTGACCACAGGAACAGCTTCCCCCTCCCTTCTCGCATGTCAACCCCTCTGGCAGCCGCCCAGATGCCTCCCAGCTTCAGCAAGTCCCAGTGCCATTCCCCACAAGGAAGCCCATTCCCTCCTCCCCTGACTACCTGGAACCAGAGAACCATCAGATGAAGAGGGGAGAGCTTTGGGGTCCCTCATAGACGGGAGCAGAGGGAAACAGACAAAGAAAGAGTTCTTGAAGACAAGTTCTTCAGCACCAACCCAAGTGCAGGGTTGTATGCAAGCATCTATCTTCTTGGTTGTGGGTTCGAGGCCAGTCAGTAGTGTATAGCATTGGTGAGCTAGCCCTGGAAGCTTTCTTGCTAGGGGAGGAAACACCGAGAATTCCAGAGCTTGGTTAACCAAGACAATTCTCAAGATCTTACTGGGACAGTTTGTTCCCAGGGTTCGCTTCCCTAGAAAAAAAGTCTTCCTCGGATTCAAGGCTGTGTGTGGCTCTCTGAGCAGTGGGTGGAAGAAGTGGGTGGGATTGAAAGTTCCAAGACTCTGGCTGGGCATGGGAACCTTTAACAACCACCCACTCTGCCACTGGATATTGTAGTTTAATGTTTCTGGAAGAAAGTAGTGATAAAACCACCTGGTCAGGGCTTCCTATTGCTCATTCCTTCCAGGACAGGCAGCCCACGCTGAGCTGCCTGTCCACTCTAGCCCAGGGGTCTCAGGATCCCACTTCCTCATTGTGGTTGCTATAGGCCAGGAACATGGATTTGGTTCTTTTCCCACATATTGTGTGGCACACATGTAAATCAAATGCAGCATCCCCCTCCTGCTTCTCCCCCTCTCCAAGTTAAGCTTATGAGTGCATGTGCCGACCAGTTCTCTGAAGTATTTCTCCCAAGGCTTTAACACAAAGGCCATGCTTGAGTTGAACTGATCTTGGCACCTCGCTCTCAAAAGGCTGGCCTTAAGTACTGTGTAAGGCGGGGCCACAGCCTGCTGGAACTCTAGGAGCCCGGATGGCCTCTGTTGAACTAACAATCCCTGAATGCAACCTTTGATAAAGGTTAAGATAAAGAACTCTCTTCCAATGGAGGGGGCGGGGAAAAGGTTGGCAACAGTTTGGAGAAGAATGAATGATAGCACTCCATATTTTTTTGTTTTTGTTTTGTTTTTCTTTTTTTCCAGACAGGGTTTCTCTGTGTAGCCCTGGCTGACTCTGTAGACCAGGCTGGCCTCGAACCCAGAAATCTGCCTGCCTCTGCCTCCCAAGTGCTCAAGTGCTGGGATTAAAGGCGTGTGCCACCACCGCCTGGCTTCCTTTTTTTTTTTTTTTTTT